>NC_138185.1:161054819-161571136 GCF_964194105.1 Spermophilus citellus | reverse complement strand
GGCAGTGGGCCCATCTATTCTCTGAAGGCAGAACTAATTGTTTCAAGATAGAGATAACTTTCTCTATTTTGTCATTGGCAAGACTTCTATTTTATTTTCCATTATTCAACTCCTAAACCAAACAGCACCCCCCACCTGCACCCCCTTTTCCAGGCTGGTAGCCAGGTTGTAGATGGGCTCCCCCACAGCAAGAACTATTTATGATGATTCTGGCTGGGGTAAAATTTTGTCACACTGTCCAGGCTTGATATCTACTTGTTCTGAAATCACAAGTGTCTGATTTCTGAGTTTCAAGAACAGTCAGGGCATACGTTGATACAATACAACAATGTAGCCCATGGCTTTTTAAGGAGGAGTTGTTAGATATATCACAATGGAACCATCATGGTGAAGATTTAAAAAGAATAGAAAAGAACAACCCAGGGACTCTGCCAGTTGGCACATTGACATTGTGGGCGTTGGTATCTGGTTTGCTTAGTCCAAAGCCTTCAATTCAGACAAAGGTAGAGGAAGGAGAAGACATATTGATTCAAGTAAAAGAGAAGGTCTCTCAAGTTAGTCAGAAAGAGGAAAAGATTCAAGTAAAAGAGAAGGTCTTTCGAGCTAGTGAGACAGAGGAAGGAAGTTTAGAGCAGAAAAAGCCATCAGGGGAAAAGTTACAACAGGAGACTGCTAATAACACCTTTCTATCAGAGAGTGTAAGTGTCCAACCATCAGCACCACCTCTACAGGAGACTGCTACTAACAGCATTCTATCACCAGAGGACATAAGTGTCCAATCAACAGCACCACCTCCATATGCTAGGAGACTCCCAACCCCCGCAGTTGATAGTTGGGATCCTGAGACAGGATCTCAAGTATGCCCTGTATTTGAGGTAGGAGGGCAGCGAATTTATCAGGGTTTAAATTTCAAAACAGTGAAGGAGCTAAAAGAGGCTGTAACAACCTATGGTCCTCAAGCACCCTTCACTGTAAGCTTGGTCGAATCCATTAACAACTTGAACATGACGCCAGCAGATTGGGCTAATATATGTAAAGCTGTGCTAAATGGAGGACAATACCTGTTATGGAAGGTTGCCAATGAGGAATTTTGCAAGGAGACGGCTAGGTGAAATGCAGCAGCTGGTTATTCTCAGAGAAATCTAGATATGTTGTTAGGAAAGGGACCTTATGAGGATCCGCAGCAACAAATTGCATATGATCCTGGCATATACTCACAAATTGCTGTAGATGCAGTTAAGGCATGGAAGACTTTACAAGGACATGGAGGTTTACAAGGTCAATTATCTAAGATAATACAAGGAGCTAATGAACCTTACGCTGAATTTGTAGATAGGCTTATTCAAACAGCTACTAGAATTTTTGGGAATACAGAACAAGCAATGCCATTAATAAAACAACTGGCTTATGACCAAGCGAATCGTTGGTGCAGAGATATCATTAGACCATGGAAACAGGAAGATTTAAACACATATATTAAATTATGTAGAGACATTAATGAACAAGAGCAAGTCATGGCAGCTGCAGTAAAACAGGCTTTAGATGCCAGAGACATTAATGAACAAGGGCAAATTGTGGCAGCTGCAGTAAAACAGGCTTTATATACCAGGCCAAGAACATGTTACAATTGTCAACAAACAGGACATTTTAAAAGGAATTGCCCCATAGGAGGAGGGTTTAACAAAACTAGGTATCAAAGGAGTAGAATACCAGGTATTTGCCCACGATGCCATAGAGGGAGACATTGGGCTAATGAATGCCGTTCTCAAACCACCATAGAGGGTACTCCATTACATTGGGCTAATGAATACCATTCTCAAACCACCATAGAGGGTACTCCATTAAAAAACGAACAAGGACAAGGTGTTTATCCACAATATCGTGGACAAAGGCATCGGGCTCCGTTGCCAAAAAACGGACAGGGGGCCCCAATGCTCCGGGGCCCCAAACCACAAATATACGGAGCACTGGAGGAACCCAGCAACCCCATCAGGGTAGTGCCCAGGACACATTGTCCATCAGATCCCTCATCAGACAAACCAGAGGGAGCGCAGGGTTGGACATCTGCGCCTCTGCCAGATCAGTACTAACTCCAGAGATGGGAGTTCAAATCATTCCCACAGGGGTAAAAGGACCTCTTCCCAAAGGAACAGTAGGCTTATTATTGGGACGCAGCTCTTCTACTCTAAAAGGACTTTTGATAAGTCCTGGGGTAATTGATCCCGATTATGAAGGTGAAATAAAAATTATAGCCAGTTCTCCAAAGGGTATATCAGTAATTTCACCAGGAGATAGAATAGCACAGTTACTAATAATACCAAGCCTACATGATAAATTTTCCAGTCATGCTGTAAAAAGAGGTTCCAAGGGATTAGGCTCCACAGGTGTAGATTGGGCTATGCTTTCTTTAAATTTAGATTCTCGCCCCATGCTAAAACTAAATATTCAAGGACATGAATTTAATGGGCTACTGGATACAGGCGCAGACCTTAGCATCATCTCTCGTCAAGAATGGCCAAAACATTGGCCATTACAACAAGCCACTCAAACGCTTCGAGGCCTAGGAGTGGCGACTAATCCCAATAGAAGCGCAATGGTATTAGATTGGAAGGATCCTGAAGGATGTGAAGGAACTATACAGCCATATGTATTGGATCATCTTCCCGTAAATTTATGGGGACGAGATGTCTTAGATCAATTAGGTTTGACATTAACAAATAACATCAATCAAAATGCACCCACTATTATGGCTAGACAAGGTTTTAGGAAAGGAAAAAGATTAGAAAAACAAGAACAAGGTTTAGCAGCACCAATACAAATAGATCAAGGAACAGACAGACATGGGTTGGATTTTCACAAAGGGCCACTGAGACAATAAAAATTACATGGAAATCAGAAAGACCAGTATGGGTTCCTCAGTGGCCCTTGACTAAAGAAAAGATACAAGTAGCCCATGATCTGGTCAAACAACAATTAGCGGAAGGACATATACAACCTTCTGTATCTCCCCATAATACTCCCATTTTTGTCATCAAAAAGAAATCTGGTAAATGGAGATTATTGCAAGATTTAAGAGCCATTAATAATGAAATGGTCATTATGGGACCTGCTCAATCGGGGATTCCTCAATTGTCTGCTTTGCCAAAAACTTGGTATGTTTTAGTTATAGATATTAAAGATTGTTTTTTTTTCAATAATAACTATTAAGAATTGTTTTAATATGTAAACAAAAAAGAAGGTTAACAGATCTGTTTGTTTACTTTCACCTTTCCTTTTCATTATATTTAATAATTCTCTTCAAGATAATGTAAATTGTTAAGAAAATTGTTTTCTTTTCTCTTCAAGATAATGTAAATTGTTAAGAAAATTGTTTTCTTTTAGTGCCTTCTGGAAGGTTACATAATTTTTTCTTTAGCCATTATTGTCAGAATTCCTATCTTCATCCCAGTGCTGGTGAAGACAAAGATAAAACTAATCTACAGTTTCGGCAATAGCCATCACTGAACTACTTGCAGAACTTGCCTAAACTATGTGTCACTTGTATGCATTGTGAACTCACTTGTATGCATTGTGAACTATCTGTTGGTGCAGCGACTTGTGGTAGAGTTGGGGTATTTTTGCTGATGATGTCATCGGTTGTACAATTTTTCCAACAAGAGCCATCAATTGCCTTGGTGTATCTTCCTCCCTTCTGCTTGTCATGACAAAGACCTCTCCACAGGTGTGGCTGTATACTGGACCGGTAGTCAATGACGGGTAAGATCCAATTACAATGGTACCAACCTAAGACAGGAGGCTGACGCCCTGAGGTCAGCTCATCCGAAGATGGGTAAGGACCATATGTAGTATTGGACAACCTAAGGCAGGCACGGTCCCTAAGCCACATGCTTGTTGTTTAAACAGAGAGGGGGAGATGTTGAGAGCCACAGCCAAAGGGGCCCCAGCAAACTTCCAGCTGCCGGCTGATGATTGACTCACAGCAGCCCCAGCAACATCTAGCTGATTGGCTCCTCTGCGGTGATGTTCATTGGGCTGTTTCCCCACCCTTCAGACTGCCAGCTGATGATTGGCTCACAGCGGCCCCAGCAACATCTAGCTGATTGGCTCCTCCACGGAGCTGCTCATTGGAGGACTTCTTTGGCTCCGCCCACGCAACCCAGCCAATCGGCCTCAAGAACAGGAGGATTGTGGGAGGTGGTGAGGTTTGTGTGGGGGAGAGAGGCTTGTGGGAAGCCGGTGGTGGCAGTTGGGCTCTGAGGGGTTTTCCCTGAGGAGCTGTTTTGTTTGGCATTTGTAGTTCTAAAAATAAAGTTAGTTTCTTTTGACAAGTGGCTCCTGAATTGTGCCCAGCCAGACTGCGGCACTTTCATTACTGAGCATCAGCTTGCTTGCATGGATTCTCTTGATGCTCTGAACTTCTTAGATGCAGCTCCTAGAAAGACACAAGATCTTTCCTTTTAGTCCTATTGTAGATCACCTGGTCTGGGACCCTGTACTGGGCATCTACTGCTTTTGCCATCCTTCAATCTTTCCCTCCAGCTATTAACAACTACCCACCCCATATTGCCTTCAACTCTTGGTGAGATTTCCAATTGAAGTATCATGCCATCTTCTAGTGCACTCAGGTGCACAACACGCATGCATGCATGGCACATTAAAAGCCAGACCAGTCATATACTCTCCTGTGGAGTGTAAATCTTAAACAGATTGACTGAAGGAGAGAAAATGTTGGAGGAATGACCTGAAATGACTGTCCATTAGTTCTATTATTGACATTGCTAAAATGCCTTTGTTTATGACTACTTTAAGGGAAAAGATCCTGTATTTCTTTAATTTTTGTGAACTGCCTCATGTCCTGAACAGAGTTTCTTTTTTATTGTGGTTCAAATTAGCTATCATCAGTTTCTATTGTTTGTAAACAAAAACTTTAATCAATACAAATTTTTTTCTTATTTGGATCACAACTGTTCAAGGACTAGGTGGCCCTTACAGAGATGACAAAGTCCTTTCTATTTGAGTCCTAAAACTGCTCAAAAAGTATTGGGATGAAATTGTTTTCTTTGTGGTCTCTTGAACCTGGACTGGCAGCCTTTCCTATGTTCTGCCCTCTTGGCCTTCGGGCAATCTATCCCAGGCCAAGCTGCCTCTTTTCTACCTCCTGCTTTACCATTAGAAGCTTCTACGTTTTCTATCTTGGGTAGTTAACTTTGTAAAGTCTGCAGCATGTCCAGCTGATTTTCCAGACCATTTTAGGAAGTTCTCCATTCTGAATGGTCCATTATACCAAGAAACAGAGTAGTGATAAAGGGGAGAGTCTGGGATTGGGACACACCTGGATTAGCATCTCATTTCCACTACTTATGGTTGGCTTTGGGCCAATTACTAAACCTTTCTGAGCCTGATTTGTACAGAAATAAATGCCTTTCATGGCTTGCACTTCAGACCCTTGTCCACATCTTGATACTGGTGTGAACTGAAGACAAAGGTTTCTGGGCAAAAGAGTGCAGATAACTCAGTAAAAAATATTGTTTTTTTGTTTTTTTTTTTTTTTTTGAGGCGGGGATGGAGATGACTCTGCATGAGCTGTGAAGATAATAAATTTACTGGCATCATCTTTACATATGAGACGTCACTAATAAGGAAATGCAGGCCCAGAGGAAATCAGTTACTTGACTCTGGGTAGATTTAATTGGTTACAAAACCATATCTGAAATTCATCCTTGCTAATTCCCAATGCAGAGCTTTAAAAAGCAGATCCGTGATCGAGGTTGTGATTGATGCCATGTCTGCATGGTTTTTTATTGGTTAACTGTAGTGCTGAGTTCTGTCACTAGAGATATTCTGCCACCTATTGAGGGTGCTGATAAAGGTTAAACATAGAAGGGGAAGGAGTTTTCCCCATCATAAGGAATAGGACAGAACCCTGTATGGTTAATCAGGAAAGTACAGGCTCTTTTTAACTCAGAGTTTGGGACTCTATTAACTGAGCCTCTCTCTATAACATAGGTACTTAAGGATACTTGCACTGCAGGCTGTGAAGGCCAAAGAACAAACTCCTCTTCCTTTGGATGAAGCTCTTTGTTGGAAGTTAACCTACAACCTTCCTGAGTATTTGAAGTCTCTAACTGCTGGTGTTAGGTCTTCCAACTCCAGCCAGCAGGGATAGTTTATATGACTGGCCTATGTCTGAGCAGGTAAAGGACACCAGCAAGAATGATCTAGTCATTCTGAATTTGCACACTTGATTTGGCCAAGAGATACATGTATCCCCAAAGAACCAGCTGAGCTGCTTTGCCAGCTTCTTATCACTTATCAGTCTGGGCAGGCTTCCCAAGCAGGGGGAGACATAAATGAATCAATACAAACCAATTCTTTCACAAAAGAAAACCTAATTAGTTGCACTGCTGCCCCAATCAACGACTTCTCTCTCCTAGCCGTTAACATTCCAATTCCAGGATACCACTGCATTCTGACTTCTGTAAATGAAAAATACATATCCATTTTGTTATCGACAAGTTCCTAAGCCTTGCCAAGTTTGTTTTCTTCATATATATATTATTCTTTTCTTTTCATATATATATAATTTATATATATATATATACGTGAACACAATATCTTTATTTTGTTTATTTATTATTAGGTGGTGCTCAAACCCAGTGTCTCACATGTGCAAGGCAAGCACTTTGCCACTGAGCCACAACCCCAGGCCACCAAGTTTGTTTTCTAAAGCACTACCAATAATGAAAACTTTTCTGTGGTCTTAGAAGGATTTCCGGTTTAGAGAAAAGCCAGGTTCTACATTAGGGAATAGAGTAAGTTCACAGAAGGTGATGATCTAATCAGAGGTGGATTCTACCTCGGCTACCTTTGCAAAAGGAAGATGCAGAACTGGGGAATAAAGTAAGAGGTGTGACTCCATGGAGATGGTGCAACTAATTCTACCTTCTAGGAAAAATAGGCACTTCCCACCTATTCTTTCTGTTCACAGATGCTTTGTATCACTGAAGGAGAATCAATGATATCGAAGGTCACAGATCAAGAGAAACTCATTTTTTCATTTATTCATCATTTATCACTCTTCCCAGCAACATCAGCAATCAAAGAGGCTTCAGTTTTCCTGGACTAGTGCAGAGCATTCATTACCACACTGGAAACTCAGACTGAGTGGCAATGACCTATGGAAAGTGGGTCTGCAGATAGCTGAGAATATGTGTTCACACTCCAACTCCCTGGATTCAAATTCTAGTTCAGCCACTCATGAGATACATGACTTTGGACAGGTTTCTTCACTTATTTATTTTCAGTTTCCTTACCTGCAAAGAATGAAGCTGATGCTGTGTTTCCTTGAATCTAGAGTACAACTAAGGAAGAAAAATTGCTGCCAATTAAACTACGACACAACATTGATTGTGAAGCTCATCAATTTTAGAGCTGTTAAAATGTTTTTAAAAAAGCATATTACTATTGAGGATATAGGATACCACTTACTTCATGATACTGATGTGAAGACTAAGTGATATAATTCATATAAATGCCTAGCATTTTGTCTGCCACACAGGAATTCCTAATAAATGATTACTATTATTTTTACTACCAGAAGATGATGATTTGGGTAATTCCAGCAAATCATTTAACCCTCTGTGCTTTATTCTCTTCATCTTTAAAATGAATGGGCAACCATATGGCTCTGCCACCCAGAATTAGGAAGAAAAACTAATTAGAGAATGTTTTTAGGTCTTTAGCAGTTCTAATTGTGAAACACTATCAAACTCCTTCCGCTACTCATCTTCTGCATCTGAAAACTGAGAAGGAAATATTTTCTGTATATTTTTATGTATGTATCTATTCAGCTGAATTCCAAGGTCAATTTAAAGTTCTATATTTCTATTATAATTATTTTATAATAATTATAAGTAATTATTATTTTTAATAATAATATAAGTTTTATATATCCCTTATAATTATTTAAAAGGAATTTTAAATATAATACTCTTAATGATGGGCAAACCTAAAGAAATAATATGTGATTGCAAAATTTTGCAGATGTGTGAACTCCCACATATTTTAGAGCACTGATAAAGTTAATCTGTTATATTGGTTGGGTGAAAAAGGGAAATAAGTTTTAGGTTATTGCAAATGATTATTTAACACAAAAGAGATTCATTTAAAGCAAGTCCCTAATATTAGTCACACAGAGCCTTTACCACTTTGAGTAGTAAGAGAAAAGACCAATAGGGCTAACAGTTGTGTAAGAGAAGTTCAATTTAATTCAGCTTTCAGTTATTGAACCATTAGTATAAAGGAGGCCTGATACTAGGTTATAGACATGAAAAGAAATTTAAGATGAAGTTCTTGCCCTCTAAGAATTTATATTTGGATAAAAAATGACAACAATGAGACAACTACTATAAAAGTGATATGGGAAGCAGCAACCAGTTCTACCTGGGTGAGCAGAGGAAAGCTTTACATGTTGTAAAGGAGTTTCTAATACAGGCTGGGAAAGAGTACTGCCTGAACAGAGAAGTGTTTGTAGAATTGATGGGTATAAAGACACATTGATTTCATGTAGCTTTGCATGGCCATGATGTATGTATATTGCCTATGGGTGTTTATATGACATGAGGTCTGGCACAAGCTACATGCTTATGTAAGTGTTATCATCATCATCATCATCATCATCATTATCATATTTAAATTTTTAGATTATAAACTGAATGGGGTACCCCATGGCTCCCACAGAAGTAGCTGTTTTCCACGTCAGTGACTTTGTTCAGTTCCATAAAGACAGTCCCATATTCAGTGGGGTTCCTTTCCACTGAAACATTCCACAGGCCAATGAAGCCGTGGACCGTGGCTAGCCTCTGAAATGGCTCCTCTGTATTAGACAGGATATCTTTCTCCCCCAGATTCTGCGTGGGAGGCTGATACATTTGGTTTGGTAATGAGTTTGCTTTCTGAGCCAAAGAAGAGAAGAGAATAAAAGAAGAGAGAAGGCGTGAGAGGCAATCATAGAACCTGGAGGCTCAGATCCTTTAAAATGAAAAGGGAGCCTGCGTTTCTGCAGAAACAAGAGAGAAACAACTAACAATCTCAAAGCTCATTATGATTTAACTTTCAGATAGCACAAAATTACAGTAATGTGACTACTGACGCCTGTTTTAACCGTAAGCAGGACAAAGTAGTGGAAATGGAGTGTATTAGCAGCAGCATTAAGAGCAACTCCTCGCTCACAGGCTATGCATAGACAGGTGCGTGAATGCACTGCTAAATGCTACTCAATCTCACTAATGTGGCCATTGCTCTTCCTTTGGCAAGTGATTGAAAAATCTTTGTTGTATATTTAACAAAATTCTTGGAACCTTTTAGGACACTCACTCTCTGTTAAAAGAATGCAAACTGATGCTGATGGCAGCAACAGACAGGAAGGGGTAACAACCTCAAAGGGTACATTGCCTTGCAAATCTCAAAGGAGTAAAGTATACACTTATTTAATTTTTCCCCTGAAAATGAGCACTTCCTTTTGTGTCAAAGTGTTGTAGAAGATTGAAAAATAAAAGAATCTGAGTGCCCTATTTTCCCATTGACTGATGATGTCAGCTCCTTTCTCTTGCCACGTGTCTGTTATTCCTAAGAGAATGGCTATTATCATCTTTCTTTGACTTTTCCCATCTGAGAAGTACAAATTATCTTCAGCATCATATTTTGAGACAAAAGTCTGAACGGAAGTGCTAGACACTGGTGTTTGGGTTAATTGCTTAAGTTGGGAACTTTATGGTTTCCTTTTGGGCATTAGATGAAGTTAGTGTCCATAATTCTTTAACTCTATCAATATTCATCATTCTAAGGAGAGTTTTAAGGACACTGATGGATCTGAAAAATTTTAAAAGTTTCAAATGAACTGAGTCAGCTCACTAAAATGCACTTCAAACTGATAACAAGAGGCAAGTGCACAATTGCCCAGCAGAACCACAGGTCTGTAAATGTCATCCAGTCAGCTATACTCGATAAATTCAAGTGAGGGTATTGAGTCCTTATAGTAAAATGCAAAAGAAAGAGACTTTGTTTGTTTTGTAGCTAGGAGGTGTTTATTCTGTATTTTGGTCTCATGACTTTATGTGTATGATAAAGTAGAAGATGGTATGAATCGGATTACCAGGGGCCAATGCCCCTCCCTGGCTCATTGTGACCTTGAGGAAGTTACTATAAATTCTTGTGGGCTGAAGTTTCTGCATTTACAAAATGAGCAAGCTACAAAATATATTTTCTATTATTTCTTTCAGCTCTAAAGTGTATGATTCATAGAAAATGCAAATTAACACGGTGTGAACAAGATGCTTTGTTCACTTATTCAGCAACACTGAGAGCATCTCAGGAGCTAAGTACTCTAATAGGGCTGGAGATGTAAAAGACAGGAACACTTAGTCCTGCTTTCCAGAAGCCATTAAAGGAAGAAGGGAGACTGACCAGCAATTATAATGCACTGTGCTCAGTGTGGGTGGACTTAAGCTGTGGGGGTCCAGAGAGCAGGGCTAGCTCTGGAGTTGAGCAGAGCAGCCCTTCTGATTGTAGCGATAAAATTTGTCATCTACATCAAAATGTGAGCCAAAAAACAAAACAAAAACAAAACATCAGGTAGAGATAGGAGAGGATGCTGCTGGCAAAAGGAGCAGCATTAGCAAGACTCGGAAATGCAATATATATATACCCTGTGCTTGAAGGGTTAACTCACATAGGGATATATCAATAGTGGGAAGTGAGGACTCCTTGAGAATTGATTGTGAAGAGTCTTGAATGCTATGCTAAGAGCTTTCGACTTTATCCCAAAGGCATGGGAATAAAACTTTCAGAAAGTTCACTCAGGTAGCGCTGTGTAGTATGACTAAAGGGAGGATGGAAGGGAGAGGAGGAAGCTCTTAGGAGAAACTTTTGAGGGTCCAGAGGAGGAAAAATGAGAGGGCCTGAGGCCATGACAGTGAGAATAGGGATGAAGGGACACTCAGAGACTGAATCCACAGACTTCACTTATTCATTCATTAGTCAACAGATCTTTACTAAGCACCTGCTACAGATTAGCCAGTGTAAACCTGGCACTCCACAAAGAGAACAGAAACACTGCTGAAACTCCGAGGCAGGAGGGCCAGAGTGAGACCAGGAAAGTGATGCTAGTTTGGGTGGGTTTCTGACCTGTGTTTCCAAGAGGGGAAAAGAGATATGAATTTGTAGAGAGAGGCATGGGAACATTTTCATGCCCGTCCATACAAGGGAAAGAATGGGGAGATGATGGGCAGGTATGCTCGGCTAGCAGAGAATTGTCAATGCTGGAAAAGATGGATGGGAGGATAGGAAGTCCAAGTAGAAATATTTAAATTTGATGTGTTAAGTCAAAAGAAACCATTGTAGGGTCTAGAAGGAAAAGAGTTATATGATACACAGGAAAAGAAACTGAATTAATGCTTGAAGATCTGGGTTATACTGCTATCTAGCTGGGTTAACATTTCAGTCATTTAATGTCTCCTGGACTCAGATTTGTGTCATTAAGATAGGAGCAGAAAAGGTGTTAAGATGGAAACCCAGTCAAGAGTCAACTAGAGTAGTTCACTTGAAAATGCATGTAAAGTGCATTTTTGACTGTACAAACCATTGGCCAGAAGTTATATAGGATATACAAACTCCAGAGCAGACATTCTACAGGCAGTGGGAAAAAGGTAGGAATTATCAGCCTGCTGGGCACCTTGGGACCAGAGATATTGTCCAGGAATAGCTGAATACCTGCTTCTCCTTTCTGCTGTCCTATCTCATCTTCTTCTACCTCTGGATATGGCCTTGCCGGTACTGGGTTTGACTTAAGAACCAAAAAGATGATGACTTTTTGGAAATATTCTCTTTGAAAATCTTTTCTATCAAGGTCATGTATTATATGCACATATTCTTTTTTTCTTTTGGTACTGGGGATAGAACCCAGGGGAGGTTTGCCACTGAGCTACATTTCCTGTCCTTTTAAATTTTTATTTAGTGATAGGGTCTTGCTAAGTTGCCCAGACTGTTTTTGATCTTACAATCCTCTTGCCTCAGCCTCCCGAATAGTTGGGATTACAGATGTGCATATTCTTGAATAATGATGCTAGTCCTGGGGAAGAAAAGACTACGCCTGGCTCCTGGTGCTCTGGGTACCAAGGAGAACTCTTCTGTGGGCTGTTGCCTCTGCCTCTGTTCTGAGTGGCTGCCCTGCTGCTTCTGGCATTCTTGGCCAAATAAACCAGGCATATGATCTTACAGAGTGAGTGAATGTGGTCTCTTCCTGCCTATTAGAACTACCTGAGCCTCATCAGTCTTTGTCCTCAATGGATTACTTTCTAATAGGAAAATAGACACATGAACAAATGAATTACAATGTGACAAGTGGTCTTTAGTCCTGCAGCTGGCAGGGTGGTGCTAGGGACCCAAAGTAAAATCACACAGCTGAGTTAGGCTGTGTCTTCATTTACACTGGGCTTGTTTCTATTTCTTTCTAAAACATCTCACTGAGTCCTAACAAGTGAAGATGTCCTGATTGCCCAGTAGAGAATTTTTTCTCAGGGACCGGGCAGTGGTTTGAGCCAAGGGCATGTGATTCTCTTTGTCCTTCTGAGTAAACCCAGATTTTTCTGCCTAGAGTTACACTGCTTGATCAGCCCAATACCTTCCCATCTTTCTCTGTCCTGTTCCTTCCTGGGCTACTGATCTTGGGAAGCTGATTGATCAAAATTCCTTTCTTTGTCTTCTGTAGATGCTCACCAAGAGGGCAAGCACTGAGTTGGCAAGGCAAGAAAGTTGGGCTCCAGAGGTCACTGGAAGGGGCCTGGAGGTCACTGAATCCATTTCCCCAAGACATGTAAACCTGCTCTGTCGATATGTAGGTATGCGAAGTAAGGCAAGTCACTTATCCTTTTGGATCTAATTTTCTTCTCAGTTAAAAAGAGACTATCTTTCTTACTCAAAAGGCAAAAATGAGGATGAAATGCTATTTGGGAAGACATTTTTGCAAAATACAAATCACTAAATATAATGTACTATTTAATTATCAATCCTTTCTACAGTTTCTTCTACACTGACTATCTACTAGCAATTTTTAGTTTCATTAGCTGTCTTCAAGTGTGTCCCTTACAGTCTTTCAATTGCAATCAAACTACTGATGGGCAGCCCTAATTTATGCTTTTCTTGAGGGACACCTAAAATCAGCTTTCTTCCTAACCAGGTATCTAAAGCCAGATTTTTATTTCTTTTTTAAAAGGTGGGGGAGGGGAAATGAAAGCCTCAATAGAGAGGTTGTCTGGCAACCAGATAAAGAAAGGAATTTCTTTCAGGCTTTCCAAGAAGATAGAATGGAAGTCTTGAAATATAAATTACTTTTTAATGGTGTCTTGAAAAAGGTGTTATTCTTCTTTATTTGCCTCTCTTTCCCTGCTTCCTGAATGTGGCCAGGCAAGCAATTAAACCATTGTGTATCTTTAAAATGAATAAAAGTAGAGATATTTTAGGAGATGGAAGGAACCTTAGAGATATTCTGGTTTATCCATTTACTTTTTGAAGTAAGGAAATGGGATTTAGAATAGGTTAAAGATTTCCTTCTTCTTACTAATGAGCCAAGACTGTTAGGGTTTCCACCTCCCAGTCCAAGGCTTTTACCACCGGCCAAAGGTAAAATTAACACAATAACTACACTGGAGGCAGAGAATGGTATTCTAAGACCACTACCAGGGCTCCATGTCCAGCCTGGAGGAAAAAAACAGTCAAAAGACCCCAGGCCAGAATGACATCAGCATTTGGGACTGAGATCATCAGTGACATTTCCCATGTTTACCTTGGGGTAAAAACATCTGCTTTATTGAATTGTCCATATTTCACAGAGAAGGACAATTGATTAGTTTTCTTTCTCCTAGCTCAGAATTGTTCAAGTTACTCTGATCTTTCTACTGTGGTTCTGCTCTCTACTGGGTTCCCCTCTGGAGCTCTGCTTCAGTGGGAAGCCAGTAGCTTTCATGGAGTCAGGTCATGTATGTCCAGGCATAGAGAGAACTTCCTTCTGGTTGAATCCCATGACAGTGACCTCCAACCCCCACTGTCTACATTCTCTGGGTGTTATACAAATCAACCCCAGTAGGACAGCGTAGGCCAATGCCTGGAGTTTAGAAATGGTGTTTTACATGATTTCACTGTGACAAACATTCTCCCTCCCCTGCCCCCCATCTTTCTCATAGAAATGAGTTTGTGATGAGGCAAGAGTGTGCATAGCAAGGGTGGGCCTGGTCCCTCCTTTGTCTCTTCAGTCTGACCCTGGGTGACACAGGTCTCCACCCTTTGCAGTGCAGGATCTGTCATGTGGTAACTGCCCTTTTGCCTCCCAGGACCTTTTTTCCTATGGACTTGGTGACTAATGGGGGTCTTCCCAGATCCTTTAGGGTCTAACCTCTGCAAAAGTGAGATGTTTAGGGGATTATTTATAGTTCTATAACTTCAGTTAGGGTGGGGCACTGGCTCCTAGACTGGGAAATTTAATGGTTAAGATATTCTGTGCATAGGGGATTCAGAGCACAGGGTACCATAGTGTCCTAGAGCTGGAAGGAGTTTAGGATTATCAATGTCAGTAGAGATGAATTTGGGTGAGAGACACTTTGGGGTCTGGCTACAGCATGAGATCAATTTGGAGGCAAAGACTTGGCAGAGAAAAGTATGTTTGCTCATGGGGATCTTGAAATGCAGACTTTTGGAGTAAAGTAGGCAGGAGAAAAGAGGCAGGCTCTGTCCAAACCTGAGTGGTGAAGTGACTTGGCTAAGGACATGCAGGCAATTCTCTTTCCCGTGCTACAAATTGGTGGGTCTGCTTTCCAGAGCAGCTGGTTCAGGAAGGTGAGGGGAACTAATTTTCATTAAATGAGTCAGAGAGGCCAGATGTTTGCAGCTGGAGTTGGGCTGCATGAGTTCTGCCACCTGCTGCCACCAATTTGTTCTTGGGTTGACCATCTGATCTTTAGTCCACAAAACGAAACAGTGAAACACTTCTTTTGCCAATGCAATAAGGGAACTAGCCCTCCTCTCACTGACCCATGATAAAGTAGCATATCTGATGATGGTTATTGTTTGAAAGTGCCAATTAATTAGGCCAAATGCCAACTGGATCCTGAGCCAGATGAGAACCAGGCATCAGCCCACATAGTGCTGAACCCAGAGCAGGTTCCTTAGCAAATCCACATTCTACACCTTGGTGAAGTAGGGACAATCCAGTATAGCAAACAGCTGTCCCTGGCTGTGTGCTCCCTGAGTAGCTCACTGGGGAGGTGATGCCAGGGAACACTGGTAAAGGAGGACGGAAGTGAGATGAGATGGGAAGGGAAAGCAGCCAGTAATGGGTGTCATCAAGTAAGTCATCCCTTGGAACTGGAGCTTATGACCCTGGGCTCTCCCCTCTGCCTTATAGACATGTCAATCTCCCACTTATAGCCTCCAGGACTCTGAAACAATAAATTTCAGTTTTATAAGCCACCCAGATTGCAGTGGCTGTTCCGGGAGCCTGGCAAACTAATACAACACTCAGTTTTTCCTTTTCATTGATCATGATAAACTTGATATTGCCAATTCAAAGCAAATTTGAGTCTTTGGTTGAACTTAGCCTTTTTCAAATAACTCAGGCAATTCAGATTTTCCTCCCCTTCTTTCCCTTTCTCTCTCTCCAGGCTCTGGGCTCAGGCAGAAGTGTTTGTTCACTCTAGATTCTGCCAATGTCTCTGTTTCTCTGGTGTTGGCTGTAAATTCTCCCTGTCTATTGCTGGATTCACTCCTCATGCCTCTCCTGGCTTCAGGCAAATGGGTCCAACTAATTAGTTTCTACACCTTATTTTAACTGGAGGCTCCACCGGGTCTACCCACTCATTCTCAGCCTCATCTATACCTGTCTCAGTGACATGGGGTACAGGTCTCAGTAGGAGGATGATTAAGTAAAAAAGTATCCTTTCATGGGGTACAGGGACCTCTCTTTATCCCTACATAGAAAGATCTCCAAGACATATTAAGTTCTATGACATGAATGGTTTTGTTATGGTTTGGATCTTAAATCTCCCCTAAGGGCCCTTTTGCTAAAGATTTGGTTGCTAGCCTGTGACACTGTAGGGAGGTGTTGGAACCTTTAGGAGGTGGGGTCTAGTAGAAGAAAGTCAGCTCCTTGGGGGCACCCCCTCGAATGGGAGATTGGGAACCTGGCCCCTCCTGTCTCTCTCTGCGTCCCACCTGCCATGATGAAGGCAGCTTTGCTCCTCCTTTTGTTCCTTTCATGATGTTCTGCTTACCACAGGCCCAAAGCAAGAGGGCCAAGCAACCAAGGACTGGAACCTCTAAATCCACCAGCAAAATCAGATTTTCCTCATAAGTTGACTATTGTTGAACGTTTGCCACCGTGACAGAAAGCTCACATAGTTCTGGTTCCATTTTTGTAAAAACAAAACAATATAGGTGTATATGGATGTGAAGGCACGGAAAATCCTAAACATATTCTATTGTTAGTGCTACCAGCAGGGCACCTATGGATTAGGAGAGAGAGGCAGGTATGTGAGAGAGGATGCTCCCCTTTTCCTCAGAATGCTTTTGTTTTATATAAAATATTAACAGGACTGTATTAGTGAATTATGAAATTTTAAAAAATAAACCCAACCCTAACAAATGCCTGCCTGTCCTTTCTCTCAGTGCCTCTAAAGTAAGCAGTTCCCTCTTTATTAAGTGTGAAAAGGATCAGGCATCCTCGCAGGCTTTCATTGAATTCTTTTTTTTAACAGGAGATATTGTTAGCTCAAAACTTTCATGAATACTTTCCGGGGGAGGGAGTATCCGAGTGAGCCCGCATAAAGACTAGGGGAAAACTAGAGACACCTGACCTTCAACTCCCCCTCCCATCAGCAGCCAAAACAAAACCTTTCTAGCCAGCGCTGGGGGAGGGGCAAGCAGAAAAAATCAAAACGATAGAGTGCCGGGGATCTCAATAGGCAATTGTGCGACCCCGGAGATCCGGGCTGACTGATTCGCCCGGCCTTCCCCGCGGCTACAGAAGGCGGGGGGCCGCAGAGAAGTAATTAATTAGCAAGCAGGGAGAAAAGTGGCTGCAATTCTGTGGAATCCTGCCGGATGAGCCTGCACTGACCCCCGGGCTGAGTACGGAATTTCAGAGGGGGAAGGAAGCGGTACAGTTCTATCCCCCACAACGGAAACAAAACAATAGAGTGCTGGGGTTCCCAATAGACACCCTCCACACCCAACAAACGACAGGTCCAGAGTACAGTTTGAACTGCTGAGAGCCATCACTCAGGGGAAATCTGGTCTAGCAGGAGAAACCAAGACTAGCAGGAGAAACCAGGGGACTAGAGGCCAGGCCCTAGCGACTGGGCGGCTGGAAACTGCAGGCCCACCGGCGACAGTTCACCTACTGCCCGCGTAACTGGGCGGTAGGAGAACGCCTGCCAGCTGGCTACCAACCGCAGGACTGGGTGCCTAGAGATCGCCCGCCCACCGGCGACAGCCGGCCCGCTGCCCGCGCGACTGGGCGGCTGGAGTCCACCCCCCTGCTGGCGACCGATCACCTGCCCACTGCCTGAGATACTGGGCGGCTGGAGACTGCCTGCCTGCCTCGACGGGGAGCTGAAACCAAACAGAGATAGTCCAGTCACACAGCCCCATTAGGACACCCCAGCAAGGAGCCTGGGGCCTGTCATAGCAGAGTAGTGACGTCACTGGAGCTCGGCCGTCAGAATTCCTTCCCAGCAGAATCCACGTTAGCAGGCACAGTTTAACAACACAAAGAAGAAACAACAGAGTAATACAGAACCAAAACAAATCTATAGAAGAGAGCAGAAACACGGCAATCAAATAGAGCTGGAAAGTAACGTGGACAACATGAGAAAACAAGGGAAAAAAGGAGTACAAACAATGCAGGACAACTTAATTCTACAGGAGGACATAGAAACATCAGAAGCAGGGATAGGGAAAGAACTCAAGGCATACCTAACTCGAATGGAAAGGAATATTAGGGAAGACATGAGACAGCAAGTCCAAGCAATAAAAGTATATTTTGAAAATGAATTAAACAAACAAATTCAAATGGCAAAGAACGAGCTCTACCAGGAGATAGAGATCTTAAAAAAAAATCAAACAATAATCCTAGAATTGCAGGAAAATATAAACCAAATTAAAAACTCAAATGAGAATATTACAAACAGACTTGATCAAGTAGAAGTCAGAACATCAGATAATGAAGACAAGGTTTATCAACTTGAAAAGAATATAGTCAACACAGAAAAGATGCTTAAATCCCACGGGCAATCTATTCAAGAGATATGGGATGTCATAAAAAAACCAAATTTGAGGGTCATCGGGATAGAAGAAGGCACAGAGACACAAACCAAAGGAATGGATGGCATATTAAATGAAATAATTCTAGAAAACTTCCCAGAGATGAAAGATGAAATGGATTGCCAAATCCTGGAAGCCTACAGGACCCCAAACATTCAAAACCATAATAGACCAACTCCAAGACATATAATTATGAAGATAGCCAACGTACAGAACAAGGAGAGAATATTAAAAGCTACGAGAGAAAGGAGGCAGATTACATTCAGGGGTAAACCAATTAGGTTAACGACTGATTTCTCATCACAGACTTTGAAAGCGAGAAGATCCTGGAACAATGTATTTCAAACGCTGAAAAATAATGGATTCCAACCAAGAATACTGTATCCAGCAAAATTAAGCTTCAGATTTGACAATGAAATTAAAATCTTTCACGATAAACAAAAGCTAAAAGAATTCGCAGCAAGAAAACCAGCACTGCAAAGCATTTTGAGCAAAATACTACAAGAAGAGGAATTGAAAAATAGTGCCCAAAACTAACAGCAGGAGGTATCTCAGTAAAGGGGGAGCAAAATAACCAAAAAGTAAAACCAATCAAGCTAAAATAAATAAATAAAGAAGCATGACTGGAAGTACAAACAATATCTCAAGTGTAATCTTAAATGTTAATGGCCTAAACTCACCAATCAAGAGACATAGGCTAGTAACCTGGATCAAAAAAACAAATCCAACAATATGCTGCCTTCAAGAGACTCATATGATAGGAAAAGACATACACAGGCTGAAGGTAAAAGGTTGGGAAAAATCATACCACTCACATGGCCCTCGGAAGCAAGCAGGAGTGGCCATACTCATATCGAATAAAATCAACTTTAAACCTAAGTTAATCAAGAAGGATAAAGAAGGACACTATATACTGTTAAAAGGAGCCATCCATCAACAAGACATAACAATTATCAATTTGTATGCACCAAACAATGGAGCTGCAACGTTCATAAAACAAACTCTCCTCAAGTTCAAGAGTCAAATAGATCACAACACAATAATTATGGGTGACTTCAACACACCGCTCTCGCCATTAGACAGATCCTCTAGACAAAAACTGAATAAAGAAACTATAAAACTCAACAGCACAATCAATAATCTAGACTTAACCAACATATATAGAATATATCAACCATCATCAAGTGGATACACGTTCTTCTCAGCAGCACATGGATCCTACTCAAAGATAGACCATATATTATGCCATAAGGCAACTCTCAGTAAGTACAAAGGCGTGGAGATAATACCATGCACCATATCTGATCACAATGGAATGAAATTGGAAATCAATGATAAAAGAAGGAAAGAAAAATCCTACATCACATGGAAAATGAACAATATGTTACTGAATGATCAATGGGTTACAGAAGACATAAAGGAGGAGATGAAAAAAATCTTAGAGACAAATGATAATACAGACACAACATACCAGAATCTATGGGACACAATGAAAGCAGTTTTAAGAGGGAAATTCATTTCTTGGAGTTCTTTCCTCAAAAAAAAAGAAAAAACCAACAAATAAATGAACTCACACTACACCTCAAAAACCTAGAAAAGGAAGAGCAAAACAACAGCAAATGTAGTAGAAGACAAGAAATAATTAAAATTAGAGCAGAAATCAACGAAATTGAAACAAAAAAAAAACCATTGAAAAAATTGATAAAACTAAAAGTCGGTTCTTTGAAAACATAAATAAGATAGACAGGCCCTTAGCCATACTAACGAAGAGAAGAAGAGAGAGAACTCAAATTACCAACATATGGGATGAAAAAGGCAATATCACAACAGATACTACAGAAATACAGAAGATAATTAGAAAGTATTTTGAAACCCTATATTCCAATAAAATAGAAGATAGTGAAGATATCGATAAATTTCTTAAGGCATATGATCTGCCCAGATTGAGACAGGAAGACACACACAATTTAAACAGACCAATAACAAAGGAAAAAATAGAAGAAGCCATTAAAAGACTACCAACCAAGAAAAGCCCTGGACCAGATGGGTACACAACGGAGTTCTACAAAACCTTCAAAGAAGAATTAATACCAATACTTTTCAAGCTATTTCAAGAAATAGAAAAAGGAGCTCTTCCAAATTCATTCTATGAGGCCAACATCACTCTGATCCCAAAAACAGACAAAGACACTTCAAAGAAAGAAAACTACAGACCAATATCTCTAATGAACTTGGATGCAAAAATTCTCAATAAAATTCTGGCGAATCGAATACAAAAACATATCAAAAAACTTGTGCACCATAATCAAGTAGGATTCATCCCTGGGATGCAAGGCTGGTTCAATATACGGAAATCAATCAATGCTATTCACCACATCAATAGACTTAAAGACAAGAACCATATGATCATCTCGATAGATGCAGAAAAAGCATTTAACAAAGTACAGCATCCCTTTATGTTCAAAACACTAGAAAAACTAGGGATAACAGGAACTTACCTCAACATTGTAAAAGCTGTATATGCTAAACCTCAGGCTAGCATCATCCTAAACGGAGAAAAACTGAAGGCATTCCCTCTAAAATCTGGAACAAGACAGGGATGCCCTCTATCACCACTTCTATTCAATTTAGTTCTCGAAGTACTAGCCAGAGCAATTAGACAGACAAAAGAAATTAAAGGCATAAAAATAGGAAAAGAAGAAATTAAATTATCGCTATTTGCGGATGACATGATAATATACTTAACAGACCAAAAAGGGTCTACAAAGAAGCTGCTAGAGTTAATAAATGAATTCAGCAAAGTGGCAGGTTATAAAATCAACACGCATAAATCAAAGGCATTCCTGTATATCAGCAACAAAACCTCTGAAATGGAAATAAGGAAAACCACTCCATTCACAATATCCTCAAAGAAAATAAGATACTTGGGAATCAACCTAACAAAAGAGGTGAAAGATTTATACATTGAAAACTACAGAACCCTAAAGAGAGAGATAGAAGAAGATCTCAGAAGATGGAAAAATGTACCCTGTTCATGGATAGGCAGAACTAACATCATCAAAATGGCGATATTACCCAAAGTTCTCTACAGGTTTAATGCGATGCCAATCAAAATCCCAACGGCATTTCTTGTAGACATAGATAAAGCAATCATGAAATTCATATGGAAAAACAAAAGACCCAGAATAGCAAAAGCAATTCTAAGAAGGAAATGTGAATCTGGAGGTATAGCGATACCAGAGTTCAAACTGTACTACAAAGCAATAGTAACAAAAACAGCATGGTACTGGTACCAAAACAGGGAGGTGGACCAATGGTACAGAATAGAGGACACAGAGACTAATCCACAAAGTTACAACTATCTTATATTTGATAAAGGGGCTAAAAACATGCAATGGAGGAAGGATAGCATCTTCAACAAATGGTGCTGGGAAAACTGGAAATCCATATGCAACAAAATGAAATTGAATCCCTTTCTCTCGCCATCCACAAAAGTTAACTCAATATGGATCAAGGAGCTAGATATCAAATCAGAGATGCTGCGTCTGATAGAAGAAAAAGTTGGCTCCGATCTACATATAGTGGGGTCGGGCTCCAAATTCCTTAATAGGACACCCATAGCCCAAGAGTTAATAACAAGAATAAACAAATGGGACTTACTTAAACTAAAAAGTTTTTTCTCAGCAAGGGAAACAATAAAAGAGGTAAATAGAGAGCCTACATCCTGGGAACAAATTTTTACCCCTCACACCTCAGATAAAGCCCTAATATCCAGAATGTACAATGAACTCAAAAAATTAAACAATAAGATAGCAAATAAACCAATCAACAAATGGGCCAAGGACCTGAACAGACACTTCTCAGAGGAGGACATACAATCAATCAACAAGTACATGAAAAAATGCTCACCATCTCTAGCAATCAGAGAAATGCAAATCAAAACCACCCTAAGGTACCATCTCATTCCAGTAAGATTGGCAGCCATTATGAAGTCAAACAACAATAAGTGTTGGCGGGGATGTGGGGAAAAGGGTACACTTGTACACTGCTGGTGGGATTGCAAAATGGTGAGGCCAATTTGGAAAGCAGTATGGAGATTCTTGGGAAAGCTGGGAATGGATCCACCATTCGACCCAGCTATCGCCCTTCTCGGACTATTCCCTGAGGACCTTAAAAGAGGGCACTATAGGGATACGGCCACATCAATGATTATAGCGGCACAATTCACAATAGCTAGACTGTGGAACCAACCTAGATGCCCTTCAATAGATGAATGGATAAAAAAATGTGGCATCTATACACAATGGAGTATTATGCAGCACTAAGAAATGACAAAATCATAGAATTTTCAGAGAAATGGATGGCATTAGAGCAGATTATGCTAAGTGAAGCTAGCCAATCCCTAAAAAACAAATGCCAAATGTCTTCTTTGATATAAAGAGAGCAACTAAGAACAGAACAGGAAGGAAGAGCATGAGGAAAAGACTAACAGTAAACAAAGACGAATGGGGGGAGAGAATGGGAGAGAGAAGGGAAAGCATATGGAAATGGTAGGAGACCTTCAATGATACACAACATTATAAGAGGTTATGAGGGGCAAGGGGGAGGGGGGGGAAAGGGGAGAGAATTGAACAACAGCAGAGGAGGTAGAGAGGGAAGATTGGAGGGGAGGGGAGGGGAGGGGGGATAGTAGGGGATAGGAAAGGTAGCAGAATACAACAGTCACTAATATGCCATTATGTAATAATGTGAATATGTAACAGATGTGATTCTGCAATCTGTATTTGGGGTAAAAATGGGAGTTCAAAACCTAATTGAGTCTAATGTATGAAAGATGATGTATCATGAGCTCTGTAATGTTTTGAACAATCAATAAAAAAAAATTTAATGAATAAATAAAGGACCAGAAACTAGAGCTCCCTCCTGCCCTCCACACTACAGCCTATGTTGTCACAAAGGCCTTTGGCAATCCGAAGGAATGAAGTCGAACCAAGTAACAAGGGGAATCAATAGCTTGTTCATGTTAAACCTGCCCTAATGCCTTCCGAGATGTGATTTGCCACGAGGAGAATCGATCTGCTGCTCTGCTGTTGGACATGGGGGCCCTAAAATGTTCATTTATATATATATTCATTTATAGGAAGAGGACTTCACTTCATGGAGCTGTTTCCTTTCTGCTGAAAGTGAGCGGATTCATAGCAGAGCTTCAGAACCCCTCATGTTGGGGCTCCAGTTCTGCATACTAAGTAAATATTCTTGAGGGAATAGTCCTTGGGTCAGGAGAAGGATAATAATGGTCATTAATATCCATCACTCATTACAAGGTTCTTCTTCCCCTGAGCCCTTCGAACCTACTGTTTATAAATGCTTTTTAATGTGCTGAATGCAGTTCCGGCCCCTCTCCCCCGCAAGCACACACACACTTGGAGGGAGGTTAATTGCTGCTGTCTTTATGAGCCCTGACCTGTGTAGACAGCATTCTTGGATCACTTCTTCTACCTCTGGGGTAGAGGTTAATGGTCACTGTGCAAGACTGCCTGGGACAAGAAACTGATAGAATCTAATTACTGCCTCTTGTGAATGCGCCCAGGAGTGTGTCTTTATGAACGGGAAGAGCTGCAAGTAATCTCCAAGTCTGCATGCTAAGTACCTTCTAGAAGCTCTTGTTATTTTGAAGACCCTAAGGAAATTATATCTTAATAGTGAATCTAAAATGTCCCTTATTAACTGCTTGTTGCTCTTACCTGATTCTTACTGCTTTGAAATCTGCTTGATTCAGATGCTACCAAATGCCTTCTTCATTTTGTCTAAGAAACCTACATTATTATTTCTGTTTGTGTAACTACTGTCCCCAGTGTGAGTCCCTGTTCTTATTTGTTCCCTGCCTCCCCTCTTCAGGGGCTCCTCCCCAACTGGCAGATTATCCCTGGGTATCAGTGCATAATTCTCTTTTGAAACAAGTTGGAACTAATTTTCTGCTTTTTGAAAATATGGCCGGACACCTTGAAACAGATTCTTGCGTCTGCGTTTTCCTGAGTCTTTTGGGTGGTGACTGGGTTATTAGAAGTAAAAAAGAAAAATCAGGATTGAGGCAAACATAATTATAACTGAAACTTGAAACGGAATTTGTGAGCTATTGTTAATATGATTTTATCCCTCTGATTTGTGTGTGTGTGTCTTCTCATAATATATATCAACATTTATTTTGTCAGTGGGTAAATTATGTATTGCCTGAAACCCCTGGAAAACAACATTACTCTGTTGTTAACACGCAGGTGAAAATTCTGCACATATATACATCTCCCTGTTGTGAATCTTTCAGGCAGACATTTTTTTCTGTGAGGGCAGGAACTAAAATTTAAAAGCACCTCACCTGACAAATGATTAGGGAATTCTTCTTCTTCTTCTTTTTTTTTTTTAAGAGAGAGTGGGGGGGGGAGAGAGAGAGAGAGAGAGAGAATTTTTTTTTAATATTTATTTTTTAGTTCTCGGCGGACACAACATCTTTGTTGGTATGTGGTGCTGAGGATCGAACCCGGGCCGCACGCATGCCAGGCGAGCGCGCTACCGCTTGAGCCACATCCCCAGCCCGGAATTATTCTTCTTAAACCAAATGAATGCAAAACAAATCAGCTCCCTAAAGTGATGCGAGATCTCCTCAAGCTGTGCCTGGGAATATTAATAAATGAAGAGACGCCTCTGCCTACAGCTTGTCATTTCAGTGTGCCTCCAACACCGCAGGCTGTAAAGTTGGAAAGCTGTGGGGCTCCTTTAGGAGGTTAAAGCCTGCCATCTTGTGACCACTGTGGAGAATTACACCAACATTTCATAAAGAATAGTATCTGTTGAAATTTGCCAAAGGCATTATTGGCATGTGCTCACAAATGGCATCTGGATTTGGGGTGTGCTTGTTCTTTGATAGGTACCAAGAGCTTGAAGGCTTGAAAACACCCACCAGGAAGTTTTGGACATCTTGCCTTCAGGTTGCAAAGGAGAAGGTGGATGTTGAGGTGTGAGTTCTATTGTACTGTCAAGTTCTAGGATCTGTAGTGCTGAAAAGTGAGACCATCTGGGATGGCAGTGACTGCAGCCGCCTCCAGTTCTAGACAAATGGGTAATTTCTTAAAGAGCCCTTCTGATGAGCAGAAAAACTTCAGGCTTGTTAGCTAAAGTGTGATTTTTCAGATACACGTGGAAAGATCATGGCAGGTGGTGCAGTGGGGCGCCCAATTGGAGAGGCTGATCCGTCCATTGGGTGCTCAGCAAATGAAAACCAATGTTGTCTGTCTGCTGGTGGTTGAGGGATTTCCCTTCCATGGGGACAAATGAGGATTAAAAATGGGAGAATCTTCCTTCTGGCTTGTGCTTTTTTTTTTTTTTTTTTTTTTTTTTTTTTTTAAGGATTGAGAACACCTGGACGGTTTGCTTTTTAAAAACCATTGGCTGGATTTTGATAATTTTTCCTCAGATCCTAGGATTTGAGGAATGACAGGGAATGACTGTTGTTAGGATGTATACAGTCTATCTGGAGGTCGGAGCCTGAGATGAAAGGGAATTTACGCTTATTGAGCCAGCCAGCTCCCTCCAAAAGTTAAAGCCAGTTTGAGGGGGCTGAGTAATTTACACATTTTCCCAACACAGCTGCCTGCTTTTCAGTTTTCCATCTGTGAGCTGGAAATGATGGGAATGATCAAATTTGCCAACTGATTGTCTTCAAGGATGTGATTGTAGTGGGACAAGCCATAGGATGTTCGTGTAGCAGTTAGTATACTCTATTAAATGGGGTGCACTCACAGATTAAATTTAAGGTCTTTTTTTTTTTTCCTTTTGCAAAAAAAAAAAAAAGTACTATCTAATTCACAGTCAAACTGGGAACAGAAAATCACCTTGAAGTAAATGTGCCTTGTTCTTCAGAGAATGCTTGAGTAGGCTCCCATGGTTATGTAAATGTCAGAGGAGTAGGCCTCCTGTTCCCCAGAGAAGGGTATAACAAGATGTGTGTGCTTTGAGTGGTTTAGAAAAGGTTGCCTCTTGTCTCGTGGGAGGAATTGGTGGTGTAGGGCAGAGGGGCAGGCAGTGTATTGCATGCGTTGTGTGGTCAAGAGAGATGAAAAATTAATTCTGTGCCTCTGGGATTTGGTTGATCACTCCCCTTATCCCAAACCCCTGTGTTACCTTGACTTTTGTGCCCACACACTCCCGCTTTTTTCCCTCCTTCACTGGTTGCCTTTGCCTCCTCCCCTTTGCAAGAACATGCTTCTCCCTCTGTTCTTGTTGTGTTTCCTCCAGGGTTTGGTCCTGCTAAAGTTTAATTTTTCCAAAAGGTAAAATCGAAAGTCTTACACAAATATAGAGGGAACACATCAAAGACATTATGTAACTCATCAACAAAGAAACCAAAGAGATGTTAAAAATCAGATCAAAGGACAATTGAAAACACATACACATAGGTACTCGGAATACTGAACTGAATTTACTAACAGATGTAAAATGGTTAGTATTTCATAGAACAATAAAATATAATTCTTGGGGGTCATTGTTTCTACCAGGTTAAAAATCAACAAGGTATCTATATGAGGACAAAAATCCATTCGCAGTGCTATGGACAACAATCATCTGCATTTCTATCAGTTTTCTACAAATTAACTTCTACCCCTAGAGAACTGTAAATAACTTTAGCCAACAGGAAGACAGTCAATGGTGCATAGATCTGTAGAATAAGAACTTCCCGAGGGTGTGACCAGAACTCTCAGTAATCTCTATTGCCCTTGATCAAGTTTCTGACAGTTTTTTTTTTCCCTGAGCTCTCTAGCCACTCTATACCCTGGGCAATCTCACCTAAACTGTGTCTTCAATTAACTCCATTAACATCTGACTTACATTTATATCTTCCTTCTAATTCTCTCAGCTCTAAACCCATGTGTGTATCTAACAACTTGTCTTAGACGCTTTGGAAGCAAAGAGAGAAGGAAATCTGTGTAAGGTATTTTAGCTTGTTATAGGAACAGAAATCTGAACTCCACATTTTCCAGTTTCAGAACTGGAACCCAAAGCCTCCGACATTGACAGGAGGATGTCATTTTGGAGGTGCCCAAACTTCAGGGGCTGGAACCTCGGTGGCATTCTGGTCTCCTTCTGTCTTAAGGACAGAGGGGTTTTCCTCTGGGAAGCAGGAGGCTGGAGGCACCAACCTCATCCTTTTTCTAGCTGAGTTACAGATAAACGTCAGTGCTGCTGGCTGCCGGGGGTGAGTGTTGCTGCTTCCTGTGATGAAGCAAAGGTTGGTGATCACCCTTTATTACTGTTGGGTTTGAGAGGCTGGGGGATTCCCATGTTGTACCCTTGATCTAGCTATCTCCTATTTTTCTCTACAAAAAGGAGGCCTCCAGCCAGGGATTTGGGGGGTAGAGGGTGCCTCAGTCTGGCTGGGAACAGAATCACGAGCCACTCAAGCAGGAACAAAACTTTATTTTTGAAAAAGCTGCCAATACTCCCTACGTGCAGCAGAGGCAAGCCAAAAACCGGTCCACCCCCACGGGCGTCTACCGGAAAGGGGGGGGGCGACCTCCCCCGGAATTCCCTCCTACTATCCTTCCTCAACCAATGGGAACTCTCCAGGAGTCCCGTAACATGAGTCCCGTAGCAGGCCAAGGTGAACAGCAGGAGTCCAATTTCCATATGAATGTAAATCTTAACATAATCATATCATCTCAATGGCTAGCTGGCGTCACCTTACAACCGAAAGTGCCATGCATCATATTATTTGCTTGTGGCTCCTAGCAAGAGGGTTGGATTTTTCCCAGAGGGATGCTGTCCAGATTTTCTGGTGGTTTTCTACATCTGCTGCTTTGCCCTGTGGACCGTGGTTTCCGCTGTCCTCTGCCTTGAACTCATCCCTCCTTCAGCGTCCATGGTTCCCTTTCAAGCCCCAGCAGTCCCTGACTGGTCTCCAAGTTTAGCAACAAAGTTTGTCCTCTGCAGAGGCTTATTCCTTCCTCTGTGGTCTCTTTTTCTTCTCTTTCTGACTTTCCAGGCTTGAACCTAGAGATGTTCAACCTGCTCAGGTGAAAACAAATGACGGGGAGGTGAAGATAGCCAGTAGCCATAACCCTTGCTCAGTGGAGCAGAGCCTGTGGTGGAAGAGTTGATTTCGCCTGGTGAAAGGAATGTGGGAAATATCCTTATGTGGAGGGGCGGGGGGAGCCCTTCGGGAGACCAGCTCTAGCCACTTGCTGAATTTTTACTCTTTTCTCTGCCAGGGAGCCATCATTTATGCAATCCCTGCTCTGGCAAAGGCCATCTCAGGGGGTGCTTGCTCACCAGGAGGGCAAATGGAGATCAGCTCACTTGGCCTGAGCATTGGTACAGGTACCAGGGAAAATGTATTTGGTTGAACCTGGCATTTCCCAACACGGGAATGTTCTTAACATAGTAAAGTTCTGGATGGCAAACCCTCCGGAAAAGAGAACTGCTACTGAGGGGGTTGAGAGTTAGGACTGAGAGGTGCACTTACCCTGTCCCCAATACTTCAGTTACCAACCATATTTAGATATGGGCTCTGCACGGTTTTGTCAAGGGACCATGTTGTCTTCATTGTCCTTGAATCAACTGAAGATCCCACCTTAGCTTCCAAAGCGGGGCAGGGAGAAGGTATGAGAAGCAGCCTTTGCCCAGATGATTCCTCTCCCTGGATTTCACAGCCTGCCCTGAATTGTGCCTGGGGTGGGGTCGTGGGGTTGCAGAGGGTGGTGGTGTGTGTGTGGGGGTGACTCCCAGCTAGGGCTGGCTCTCAGGCCCCAATTACACTCTCAGTCTGCTCCTTCTGAATACATTCCTAGTCTTATGAGATTGAAAACTTTTCTGCAGTCAGAGAATCCTGCACAACTCCTTTCAACTCCTGCTACTCTGAAAGGAAGGAAAAAAAAAAAAAAGAACCCTGCAAATAGCACTTTTTTTTTTAAAGTCTCTTTCCCTTTCTATTCAATCAGAACAGTCTAAAACCACTTTCTAGCTTAGATGTCATTACCGTTTGGTGTGGAACTTCAAATATGAATACCTAAGAAACTGTCTATAGTTCTCTTGAATTAAAAAAAAAAAGGAGAACATTCTTTTTAAGGGTCTTTCTCCGGGAACAAGGTGAACATATCCCTTGTAGACTGATTCCTTCACTTTCCAGGTCACTTTCCTCTGGTTGTATTTGATGAAAGGGGGACTTTAAAAATGGTTATTATTAAACTGAGGAAAAAATCACAAAAAGAATTTATGCTTTTCAGTGTACAATTGTTTCTTAGTGTAGTCTCAAAATTGTGCAACCATCATCACTAATTCCAGAACATTTCTGTCACCTGCCAGTTACTCCCCCTACCTCTTTTTCCCCAGCCCCTGAAAACCACTGTTGTATTTTCTATCTCTATGGATTTTCCTTTTATGGACAAGTGCCCCCTCCTCCAGCTCCTGGCAACCACTATTCTATTTGTTGAGTCTATGAGTCTGGCTGCTTTAGATATTCCATGAGAAAGGTAACCTGCAGGATTTGTTGTACTGTGACTGGCTTATTTCATGTAGCATCATGTCCTTACTTTCTGTTCTAGTCAGCTTTTATTTTTCACTGCTGGGACTAAAAGGGCCCAACCAGAACAGCAGTAGAGGAGGAAAAGTTTCTTTGAGGGCTCATGGTTTCAGAGGTCTTAGTCCATAGAAGGCAGGCTCCGTTCCTCAGGTGAGGCAGAACATCGTGGAAGAGGAATGTGGCAGAGGAAAGAAGCTCACATGGCTCAAAAAGAAGACAGAGAGGGAGACTCCACTTGTCAGATACAAAACATATCTGTTTTGCCATGCCCCCAATGTTCCACCACTTCAAGCCACACCTTACAAGCCTTCAGTTACTACTCAGTTAATCCCTGTCAGGGGATTAATTCACCAATTGGGTTAAAGCTCTCAGAACCCAATCATTTCTTCTCTGAACTTTCTTGCATTGTCTCACAAGTGAGCTTTCGGGGAACACCTCACATTTAAACCATAACAGTGTTCATGCATATCATAACACATGACAGGATATCCGTTTTATGGCTGAATAATATTCCCACTGTATGTATAAGACATATTTTGTTTATTCATTCATCCTCTAATGGACATTTAGGCTGTCTCTCTACTCTTGGCTCTTATGAGTAATACTGCAGTGAACACTGGAAAAGCAGATACCTCTTCAGGATTCTGATTTCAATTCTTTTGGATAAATATGTAGAAGTGGAATTGCTGGATGGTATGTTAGTTCTAGTCTTAATTTTTTGAAGAATCTCCATGCCATTTGCCAAGGTGGCTATTCTATTCTACATTTCTACCAATAATGCACAATAGTTTTGATTTTCTCCACATCATCACCAACAGTTGTTTATTTGGGTTTGTATTTTTTGACAATGGCCATCCTACAGGTGTAAAGTAACCTTGCATTGTGGATTTGATTTGCATTCCCCAGATAATTAGTTGTTTTGAACATCTTTTCAGATACCTTTTGGTTACTCCTGTATCTTCTTTGGAGAAATATCTATTTAAGTACCCATTTTTTTATATTGAGTTGTAAATATATATATAGTTTCTTATGAATTTTGGGAAATAGCTCCTTATCAGATATACAGATTGCAAATATTCTCTCCTATTCTGTATATTGTCTTTTCACTGTGTTTGTTATTTCCTTTGCTATGCTACGCACAAACTGTTTAATTTTATGTTAGACCCACTTGTCTAGATTTTGCTGTTGTTTCCTGTGTGCTTTTGGTATCATATCCAGAAAATTATTGCCAAGACCAGTGTCAAGAACCTTTTCCCCTATGTTTTCTATGAGCAGTTTTATAACTTTAGGTCTTATGTTTAAGTGTTTAACTCTTTTCAGTTGGTTCTATTTTGTATATGGGGTAAGGATGCAAGTTTACTCTTTTAGTTACTTAGTTTTCCTAATACAATCTATTGAAGAAACTATCCTTATCCCATTGTGTAGTCTTTGTCCCCTTGTCAAAAATCATTTGACCATATACATTGGTTTATTTCTGGCCACTCTGCTGTTCCATTGGTTTTTATGTCTGCCTTTATGCCAATACCATAATGCTTTGATTATTGTAGATTTATAATATATTTTAAAATCAGGAATCATAAAATGTATTTTTAGGGCCTTATTTATTTTTTTAGTTGTCCATTTTGTTGGTGTATACTTGTTTACAGTAATTTCTTAAAATTCTTTTAATTTTTGTGCCATCAATTGTAATCTCTTCCCTTTCTTTTCTGATTGTGTCTTTTTCCTTAGTTTAGCTAACTAATGATTTTTCAATCTGTGAATCTTTTAAAAAATAACTCTTTGTTTTGTTGGTTTTTAATGTTGTCTTCTTTTCTCTAATTTTTAAAATTTTGGTCTAATTTTATTTCCTTCTTACTAAGTCCAAGGGTAGAAGGATCACCAGTGTGAGGTCAGCCTCAGCAGTTTACCAAGACTCTGCCTCAAAATAAAAAATAAAAGGAGTAGCTGGTATTACAGGTGTGCATTACCATGACCCGAACTTGCTGTCTCCATTGATTTCGTTCATTGTTTCATTGATTTTCTTTTGGTTGTTGTTGTCGACATGCTTTGATCCATTTCTCATTTTCTTTTGTGTATTTTATGTATTTTATTTTGTAGTTATCATGGGGCTTACCCCAACATCTTACATTTATTTTTAAGCTAATAATTTAACTATAATCTCATACAAATACTGCCCATACTGTTAGATGGGTAGATGTACAAACAACACGAAAAAGCAAGGGAACAAATTGCCCCAAACAAACAAAGATACTTCAGTAACAGAATCCATTGCCACCACAGTGGAAGAAATGTCAGAGAAGGAGTTTATAATGTATATAAACTAATCTTCAAGGTAAAGGACGATGTAAGGAATAATATCAGAGAGAAAATACAGGAAGTGAAAGATTACTTTAATAAAGAGATAGAGATTCTATAAAAAAATCAAGCATACATCTTTGCAATGAAGGAATCTATAAATCAAATTAAAATTTCAATGGAAAGCATGACCAACAGAATAGACCACTTGGAAGACAGAACCTTAGGCAATGATGATAAAACATATGATCTTGAAAATAAAATTGATCATGGAGAAAAGATGTTAAGAGACCATGAATAGAACTTCCAAGAGATATAGGATAACCTGAAAAGATAAAATTTAAGATTTATTGCAATAGATGAAGTCTCAGACATACAAATCAAAGGAAAGCACATGTTTTCCAATGAAATAATACCAGAAAATTTCCTAAACCTAAATAATGAAATGGAAAATCAGATACAGAAGGCTTACAGGACTCCCAATATACAAAATTACAACAGACCCAAATATACAAAATTACAACAGATCCACACCAAGGCACATTATTATGAAAATACCTAACATATAGAATGATAGAATTTTAAAGGCTGCTGGAGAAAAGTGATAAGTCACATTTACAGGGAAACTAATTTGGATCTCAGTTGATCTCTCAACCCAGATCCCCAAGCTAAGAGATCTTGAAATAATATATACCAAGTTCTGAAGGAAAATGGATGTCAGCCAAGAATACTATACCCATCAAAATTAAGCTTCAGAATTGACAATGAAATAAAAATCTTCCATGACGAACAAAAATTAAGAGAATTCACAACTAGAAAGCCTGTTCTATAAAACATACTCGATAAAATATTTCATGAAGAAATGAAAAATAAAAGAGAAAAGAAAGTGGCTTCTGCATTATACTGGAGCATCCTTCTGCTGTATGTGAGGCCTCATAAGGAGGATTAACTCAAATGCAGTGCATGTGGAAAAGAGAGGACAAAAATGCATGTAATATTATAACTTTTGTGATAAGAAAGAAACACTTGAATTGAGTAGAAACTCATTTTTTAAAAAATGTTTAAAGTAGAGAAGGTAGAGAATCCAAAACAGAGACTCCTTGAATTATTTCTGTTTATCTGCAGAATGGATTTTTATATCTATGTTGGAGAGGAGGCCTATGATCTGGGAATTCGCAGAATTTCATGCATAACAATGAAACCAAACCGTGCACACATTGTCTCCAGTCTGAAACTTCAGCCCTTCCAGCTTCCTCCTTTATGCTGTTGAAATGCTTCAACCTCTTTTCAAGCAGGGATGGGGACTTAAGATAAAAATGATTGATTGGTAGCCTAGAGATACAGCATCTCCCACTTGCTCGCAGAAGAACACATGGCCTTTCCTATCCCCTACTATCAGGTAGCAAAATACAACAGTCATTAACATGGTATTATGCAAAAATGTGGATGTGTAACTGATGCGATTCTGCAACTTGTATTTGGGGTAAAAAATGGGAGTTCATAACCCACTTGAATCAAATGTATGGAAGATGATATGTCATGAGCTTCGTAATGTTTTGAACAACCAATAAAATAAAATAAAAAAAAAGAAGAACACATGGCCTTTAAACTACCCTGGAAATCACCTTCTTGCCTCTGAACAAGGTTTCCTGTTTGCCTGACTCCTGCTTGGGGAAGAATTAAGAAAGAGGGAATAGACTATCTTCCAGAAGCAAAATCTCACTTCCTTACAACTCCGTCCTGTGGGATGGCCCCCTGGACCTACGTATGAAGTAGCTGAGGATATTTGGTATTATCTGTAATGAGTTAGTTCTGGTATGTTAATTTCTCTACCATTGGAGTTTTCAATGTGATTGTTAGTTGGCTGAATTACTGAAGAAATATACCTGCAGCCTGTTGTATAATTATCTCGGGAATTATAAAGGCAATAAATGCACGATTTTTTTTATGAATACATTAAAGCAGAGATGTGTAATTGGCACTTTAATGATCTAGTGGCAGCAGATTATATATTAATGTGATTACAAAATGATAATTGCTTTTGGCAATTAATTGGCATCACCTTTCAGTAGCCCTTTCAGTACATTGTCAGGGACGCTCATTGCCAATAAGAAAAAGGATCCTGCAAGGCTTTGGGGGGAGCTCTGGGGGAAGAATAAGTTAATTACTTAACAAAACAAGTGGTTGATCTTTATATTCTCAACCAACGAGTCTTTGGGGTTTAATAACAGCAGTAACATACTATATCTTTTTTCCTGAGTGGTGCCCAAATGATGTATAAACTTTTTGTAATGTAATTACCACCCATAAATCACTTCATTTTTGAAATATGGTGGCTTCTGAGGAAATGAGATTGCTTTTTACAGTCTCATTAATTTAATAAGAAAAGAGTAGAAAAAAATTCTTGCCTCTAATAGAAAGGCAGGTGAGGATGGGAAGCTGATTTGGTTACATTTTACCAGCAAATTGACTGAGAAACAAACAATGGCATTATATGTATACTTGAGCGTTCGCAAAGCATTTCACATATACAATTCAATTTAATTCTTACAGCTTTGTGTTTTGGTAGCAGTGTGTTTATGCAAATTGTTCTAGAAAATGTCTCCAAACATAAATTTATATCTTTTTTTTAAATCTTTTTGGTGGTTCTAGGGATCCAACCAGGGCCTTGTGTATGCTCTACCACTAAGCTACACCCCTAGCCTCCAAAACATAAATTTGATGCATTGTCTCCACATTCTAAGACTCAACCAGGAGAATTTTCTGAAGCCTTTCTATATTTGCTAGGGCATTCAACTTGCTTTTTACTGATTAAAAATATTAATAATCAGTATATAAAAACAAATATTCCTGCAAAGTTTTGATTAAATAGTCACAATCATTGATAGGTAAACTGATGTTGAAATTGGTAATTGAAACATTACTCTGTAATCTGTTGCTATCTTATCCTAACCCCATCTGTTGCTATTTATATTGTCTGTATTGACTTTTACCACATGCCTCCTGTTCTATCCTGAAACTGAATAATGAGATTAAGCATCTCTCAATAATGAGAGCAGACACTATATTGACTGATTTCTAACTGCTCAGCTTTATCTTTGATTTTTCTTTTGCATGTATCTCAGTCTCTAAACAGTTCTTTCTGCATTTTAATATCTGGCACCAGAAACTGTGTTGTAAAGCAACTGAGAACACTGGCAGAGTAAGAGCTGAAGTTGAGGTCACCCCACTGAAACCTTAAATCATTTATTTGAAAAAGCTATCTTTTGGGGCCAGAGCAATAGTTAAGTGATAGCCTCTAGGTGCAAGCTGAGGGACACTCCTATCTAGAATTGTGATTCCAAATGCTGAGTTAATGCATGAAAGCAGCCCTTTGTGTTTTTGTGTTCTTGGTTGCAGAGTGAATATTTATGACTCTAGAGACACATGTAACATTCATTCATTTATTCATTTTCACATTCAAAAATTATTTATTAAATGCCTATGATGTTTCAGACACTGTGTTACCTAGTGGGCATACAGAAGTGAGCAAAATTGACAAGATCTTCACCTTCACAGGGAATATAGCAGAAAGGAGGAGACAGAGGGCCCCAGATGAAGTGCCCCCCCATATCTATGTCTTTCCTTTTTTCTCCCACCTTCCCTCCCATCTATCCCTCTTTCTTCTTCTTTCCTGCCTCTCTTCCCTCTCTTCCTTTCTGCATCTTTCCCAAAGGGCTCCAAAAATTATTGTCAGTATAATACAGAGCTGATATCACTAGTTTATTAGATAATGCTAATTTGAAAATGTGAGATAAAGTCCCAGGGACCTGCCATATATCAGTCTAGCTCACCTTCTTTTTGTGATGGTTTTTAGGTGTCTGGTAGTATTAAATACCCCCAGGAGAAGCATTAGTGTTTATGAATTCCTTTTTCTAGCTCTCACTTCCCTGTTCTTCATTTATTTTTATGAACAATGAATAAAGAGAAAGGCCAGTATCTATTCCACTGAATAACTATCATTTATTAAATTACGGTGTGCCAGATAATTTCTATAGATAATTCTGATTTCTCACAGGAAACCATTGAGTGGCATTGTTATCTTTTTATAGATGAAGAAGTCAAAGTTGAGCAAGGTTTGGTAACTGGCCTAGGGTCTTACACTTGTAGGTGACAGAGCTGAGGCTCGGAATCATGAGAGGACAAAGCCCTTGTTGCCTTCTCTAGTTCTTACTGCTTCTAGAGCCCTGAAGTGCCCTTATATCCTTCATATCCTCTGCCTGATATTTATTTAGACTCTCCTTATTTTCTTGAAGTAAGGAAATAGACAGCGGAGACTTTTCTTTTTCCTCTGTCTACAAGACTGCTTTAGCTGCCTTTCTGTTTATTTCATTTAAATTCATTTCTAGAAAGAGTTTTAGTTTTGACTTGGTTCTAATCATGATACACAGTTTGATTATATCTTCTAACCAATTTAGAAAAAAAAAAGGAAACTCCCTTTTTCTGGGATAACAAAGCAGCTGACCCCATCATTAAAGTGTATTAAGAGCACGGAGTCTCTTCAAAGATTGCATCTTCACATAGCATTAGCAGCTACTTTTGCAGGTAGTAAAAAATGAGGTGTAAAGGCATAAACAAATTCATTTTGTATTACTCAGAGTTAAAGATTAGTTCTAAGAGTAATAAAGATTGTTTGGTTAGGGCCATCATGTGAAGATAATCATTTTAGCAGAAAGATTGTGTGGGTTATGCCGGTGCCTTTTGAAATTCTACCATCACTTAGCATTTCTTAGAAGGTGGTCATAGGGCATTTGTAAATAAATATCACTGGCTCCACATTTTATTTTAGGCACACTATTTTCTTACCACGAAAATGGAGGCTTTAACTTGACTTTGAAGTCTGTTTAGCTCGAAAACTGTATTTCTAATGGAATCAAAGCTTTTAACTATTGACACATTGCCTTTGGTTGCTTTTATGCATTCTTGTGATAGCTTCTCAGAAGGTTCATGTGTAGCAAACCCTAGTGTCAGTAGATAAGGGTTTTTAGGAATTGCTAGGGTCTAAGTGAGACACAGTGCTCATTTGCTAGGGCTTCAAGGTTTGTCTGGAAGCTCAAGGTTAAAAGAAATTGCTTATGGTCACAATTACAAGCAGTGGTGTTTTGAAATGCACATGCTGGAAGAAGTCTACTGAAAAAGTTGTGGAGACTTTTGGAATATTTGGTATATATGAAACATTTGTTCATTGATTTATTATTTCAATGATTACTGGATGCTTATTGTGTACCTCTTTAGAGAAACGTAATAGTCTGTTTGTTCTGAAACATTTTGTGAAAGTCACAGTAAAGCCCTCTGGACTTATGGTTTTTTCCCATGGGTTAATGTTATTTACATCATTAATTCTTTGATTCATTGATATTTACAAGTTTCCTTCTTGATATCCTAAAATAGAGATTTGATTTTCTAGTTATCTAGCTTGATTCCACTGAAGTGAAGCAATATACTCTGCTCTGATTTTGATTAAAAAAAATATGTTGAGACTTCCTTTATAGCTCCAAATATTGCAATTTTGGAAAATGTTCTGGGTGTTCTCACATAGAATATGTATTCTGCAGTCATTAAATGCAGTTTTCTCTAATATATGTCAATCATGAAAAGTTGTTAGTTGTGTTGGTTGGATCTGTGCCTCTGCTAATTTTTTAAAATATTTATTTTTTAGAAGTAGTTGGACACAATACCTTTATTTAATTTATTTATTTTTATGTGGTGCTGAGGATCGAACCCAGGGCCTCGCACATGCTAGATGAGTGCTCTACTGCTGAACCACAATCCCAGCCCCTCTACTAATTTAATTGACTGCTTGTTTTAGTTATGAGAGAGGTATATTGAAATTTCCCACTGCAGTTGTGAATTTGAACATTTCTCTTTCTGTTTATTTTTGCTTTCTATATTTTGCGGCTGTGTTGTAAGATGCAAGCAAATTTAGTATAGTTATATCTTTTTGGTGTATTAACATTTTTATTATTATGAAATGTTTTCCCTCAATTCTAATACTGTTCTTGTTCTATATGGCTACTGCAGCTTTTTTTGTTTGTTTAGTGTTTTTATAATATATTTTTTCCTATCCTCTTGCTTTCAACCTTCTGTATTATATTTAAATGTACCTCTTTAATCAGTGTGTGTATGTATTTTAAAATTTTAATCCAGTCTTATAATCTATTTTTAACTGAAATAGTTGGTGCATTTACATTGAAGGGAGTAACTGATGTATTTGTGTCTATATCTGTCATCTTATTATTTGCTTTTTAAAAATTTGTTCTAATTATTTATACATGGCAGTAGAATGCATTTTGACACATCATACATAAAAGGAGTATAACTTCTCATTCTTCTGGTTGTACATGATGTAGAATCACACAAGTCGTGTAGTCATATATACACATAAGGTCATAATGTCTGATTCATTCTACTATCCTTCCTACCCCCATACCGTCTCTCCTCTTTTCCCTCCCCTATGTCAAATCCAAAGTACCTCTGTTCTTCCCTAGCACCACATCCCATTGTGAATTAGCATCTCTAAATCAGAGAAAACATTCAGCCTTTGGTTTGGGGGGGACTGGCTTATTTTGCTTAGCATGATATTCTCAAGCTCCATCTATTTATCAGCAAATGCCATAATTTCATTCTTTTTTAAGGCTGAATAATATTCCATTGTATGTGTATACCACATTTTCTTTATCCATTTATCTGTTGAAGGGCACCTAGGTTAGTTCCATAGTTTAGCTATAAACATTGATGTGGCTGTGTCACTGTAGTATGCTGATTTTAAGTTCTTTGGGTATAAACTTAGGAGTGGGATAGCTGGGTCAAACGGTGATTCCATTCCAGGTTTTCTGAGGAATCTCCATACTGCTTTCCATAATGGTTGCACAAATTTGCAGTCCCACTAGCCATATATAAGTGTACCTTTTTCAAAAAAGATATGGATTCAATCTAAAACTTTCTTCTCAGCAAAGGAAAAAATCAAGTAAAGAGAAAGTCTACAGAGTGGGAGAAAATCTTTACCACATGCACTTCAGAGCATGAATCCTCAAGATATATAAAGAGCTCAAAAAACTTAACACCAAAAACACCCACAAATGACACAATTAATAAATGAGCAAAGAAACTAAACAGACACTTCACAGAAGAAGAAATATAAATGGTGAAAAATATATGACAAAATGTTCAACATCTCTAGCAATTAGAGAAATGCCAATCAAAACTACTCTAAGATTTCAACTCACTCCAGTCAGAATGACAATTATCAAAAATACAAGCAACAATAAATGTTGGCAAGGATGTGGGGAAAAGGTTCACTTATACTTTGACATTTGCTTTTTATTTGTCTCACCAGTTCTTTGTTCTTTTAAAAACCTCTCCTTTTTTTGTCTTTGGATTATTTCCTGTTATTTCAAGTTAAACATTATCTTACCATTCTTCTATTGATTACCTTAAGGATTATATCATGTATCCTGAACTTATTAGTCTAATATGTATTAGTACTTTTTCCTCGAACCAAATAATGCAAAAATTTAGAATAGTGCTGCTCAAATTGTTGTTCTTTGATCAGCTCCTGGTCCACAGACTGTTTCTAACAGAATAAAAGACTGTATAAAAGCCTTTAACTCTTGATAAATTGCCTTTGGTTGCTTTTATGCATGTTTGTGATAGTTTTCAATGAGCTAAAAAGCTTGAACCAGAGTGTAAGTTAACTATATCACTAAGCATACTATTTATTTCAATGACATTGAAAAAATGTAGATCATATATTATATATTTTGTGTATACATGTGCACATACACATGTATTTTTTTTTCTCTAAGCTGGGGATTGAACTCAGGGCCTCACTAATGTTAGGCATGTACCCTAGCACTGTGCTATACCCTGAGACCAAATGATTCATTTTCTAACTAAAGGAAGTATTCATGGATATACATTATGTAGCAAATTCTTTATTTTGCTATGAAATGAGGTTTTTAGTAGAAATGTCTCAGAACACTGTGGCACTATTTAAATCAACTCTCATAAAAAGAAATACTCTTTTGTCAAATATTATGATTCTCTCTATATTTTGAAGTGCATGAGACATTATTATTGTGGTTTTTATACAGCCAACCTATTTCATATTTACCCACATATATAATCTTTCACTATGATTCATTCCTTTTTGCATCTCTAAGGTATCACATGGGACCTTCTGCTTTTAAAATACTCTTTAGTGAGTTTAGTGTCAGATTGTCTTTGTTTTTATTCATCTGAAAATATTCAGTTTTCTTCATTTTTGAAGGATGATTCCTAAGTACCATTCTAAGCTGAAATTATTTTCTTTCAGCACTATTTTTTTTTTAGTTGTAGTTGGACACAATACCTTTATTTTATTTATTTTTATGTGGTGCTGAGGATGGAACCCAGGGCCTTGCACATGCTGGGAAAATGCTCTACCACTGAGCCACAACCCCAGCCCCTTCTTTCAGCACTTTTAAGATAGCAATCCATTGTATTTTGGCTTCCCTGGTTTATAAGCTGCTAAACTGATAAGTTCTCCTGTGAAAGTAATAAACTCCCCTCTCCCAGTCTTTTTTGTTTTTTGGTACTGGGGATTGAACTCGGGGGCACTCAACCACATCTCCAGCCCTTTTTTGTATTTTTATTTAGAGACAGGTTATCACTGAGTTTCTTAGGACCCGCTAAGTTGCTGAGGCTGGCTTTGAACTTGCAATCCTCCTATCTCAGCCTCCTGAGACACTGGTATTACAAGTGTGCACCACTGTGCCTGGCTCACCCAGGCATTTGTAACACTTTCTCTTGGTCTGTCTACCAACTCTATTATTTGGATCCTTTAAGTGTCTATTTTTATAGTTTGTTGTTTCTCTTAGTTTTTGGTCATGTTTCCCTGCTTCCTTATATGCATGGTTATTTTAGAGTATGTTCCAAATATTATATATGAAAATTAAAAATATTATTTGAGGCCTATGATATTTTTACCACCCTTTAAAGAAGGGACATGTTTGTTTCTAGAAGTTACTGATTGGAGTAACTGATCTCAACAGGGATTGAAAAGATTGGGACTTCAGTTTCTACAAAAGATGGCTTTTTCTTCTTTACCTTTACTTTTAGGTATATCACCTGTGTGATTACAGATAAAGGAAGGTAGAATTCTGGAGGTGGAATTCCTTCTTTCTCACAGGACCTCTGTCTTTTCTCTTAAGGTCTCCAACAGATTGAGTGAGGGCCACCCACATAATGGAAGGTGGTCTGCTTTACTCAAAGTCTATTAAGTTATGCCAATCTCTTCTTAAAAAAACAAAACAAAAACCCCCTTCTCTACAACAGCTATACTGGTATTTGGCATAGTATCCAGGTACAGTGGCCTGGTCAAGTTGACACATAAATTAACCATCTGTTCTTTTCTCTGCATCTCAGTCATTTCTACATGAACTGGAAATTTTCCCAGGAAGAAGAGACCCCAGATGCTGTCTATCTTTCTTTTCTTAAGTCTTGGTCTCATAATTATTTTCCATCTTAGTTCTCTGATGCTCTCAAACAGATTTTGAAATGTTTTCTCAGCTATTCTAGTTGTTCTCAGTGAGCTAGTCTGATTAATCTAGCTTATCATTTCTAAAAGTTATTCTCCTGGGATAAATGACTGTCCTTCTTGAACAAAATGTTTGCATTAAATCAGGGGAGGATCCAGTTTTGCTTTTTGTTTGTTTTTTGAGGCACCTAAAATAATAGGAAAGTGATTGGATTAAACAAATCTAGAATGAGGAAGAAAGATCTCTGTAGGGAAGAATTTTAGCATTATACAGATAACATTTAAAATGATGAAAATGATTGAGATTACCTAGGGGAAAATTGAAACAGAAGAATAAATAGGGACTGAGAAACTCTTCTTAAGAATTCAACAATTAGACATCAGTTAAACATAGAAGAAGAGGCCCAGGTAAAAACTTGGAGAGGGTTGTCAGAATAAGACTATGGTATCAGAAAGGGATGGGGGAAGAGGGAGAAGGAGAGGGAGAGGTGGGGAGAGGGAGAGAGAGAGAAAAAAGAAAGAGAAAATCAGTGAGGGAGAGAGAGAGAGAGAGAAGTAGAGAATGATCAAATATGATTTATGTGATGAAAAGTCTGACAAAAAAAGGGCCTAAAAAGTTTCTGAGTATTTGAGCCTCAGAAATCTTCTAGAGAGACTTGATAAATGGCCGTACTTGTGCAGTAGTGTGGGTGGACAGCCTCAGGAAGAGTGATTCAGGGATGTGGAGGCCTGCCCAGCAGCAATCACCCTGGTGGCTTTCAATCTCTAATCTGATAATGAGTTCTCTGCCACCTCCACCTGAAAGGCTTATTTGAAACCTGTGCTCTGTCCTTTTGGCAAATTATTTAGGTAATGCCTGTCAAGAGCAAAGAAGGATAGTGGTGTTCCTACTCCTTTCTAATACTTGCCAGCTCTTTAGGGGGCAAACCTGTACATCTTCACTTTTCTAAACCTGGACACAGTGGCACCTCCTGAGGTGAACTTGCACTGCTTGCCCCCACGGAACTCCAACTAGATGCCTCGTCACAACCAGGAGGCAGTGGAAATGCTGATCTCTCTCTCTCTCTCATCCTAAAGATGTGTGCTTTTCCACAGCAAGTTTTTCCTATTTTGAGATCCCAGTGTAACTGTCTTTAGTCTTTGATCCAGAGGAAAATCAGACTAAAGAGAGCCTATTCTAGCTGCCAATATTTCAGAAAAGTCTAGAATCAGAAATTGGAAAAAGTGGCAATAATATGCACAACACATCTTGCTATGCTCTTCTTCTTTCTCTAGGAAATGTTAAAGAAGGCTGCTTCCTTGTGGCAATGTGTTTGTACACTGATGGTGAGTTTGACTATAGCAAGAAGAGCATCTGGGTAGTGTGGAAAGCAGTGATCCCAAAGCCCATTGCCCTGGCAGATAAGTGTGGTGTAAAACAGAGTCTTCCTTCTGGGCCTATTGACTTGGAACCAAGTGTAAAATGAATTTACTTATTTCTTTAATTTTTTCTGACTTCTACTTGATGAGGCAAACAGAGACCAGGAGTCAGGCATGAAATTATAGCAAACTGGTTCACTCAGTGAGGATGTTTTAGAGAGAGACCATTTTGCTGCATTGGGGAAAAGCTATTTGGATATAGTTTAAGGCCCCATTAAGTCTGGTCTTTAATCAATGCAATCCCAGCCAAGCTACTCTACTCATTTGGTGGATCTTGATGGCTATTAAAAAAGCTGTACTCATATATGGTAATAACTTCATGAGTGAGATTAAATAATTGGTTGAGTGATTGGAAAGATGATATAACTTTTTGGAATGTGTTCATTCTGTATAATTGAGTCACTTAGTCTCTCTGATTTTGATCTTAAATTTGAAGTGGGGATAATAGTACTTATTATGCCAATATCACTAGGTTATAAAGAAGATCAAGCAGGATGATGTAAAGAAGGCCCTAGATAAATATAGAACTTTGCTTACCATAATATATTCACTTTATTTCTGGAACTAGTGGCCATGGCTTCTCCTCCTGTCAGTCACTGAGTGTTGGGAAGTCTTTGTGCCATCACAACACCATCCAGGACTTATACCACTCAGGGCTATCCCAAACACTTGGGAAACTTTAAAAAGTACAAGTCCTGAGGAAAATAGCCAAGGGATTAAGCTGAAAATGTTGTAGACAATGCCTTATAATTTATCATTTTACTATCTCAGAAGGAAAAATACATTTTCATTGCCATAATAGACAACTCTGCCAACACCAAAGCATGAAACATAGCAGAGAGCAGAGAGAAGAGATGTGTGTGTGTGTATGTGTGTGAGATATATATGTGTGTGTGTGTGTATGTGTGTGAGATATATATATATATGTGTGTGTGTGTGTGTGCGTGTATATATATATATATATATATATATATATATATATATAAAAGAGAGAGGGGAGAAGAAGGGGAAGGAGGAGGAGGGGATGATGATGATGATGATGATAATGATGATGATGATTTAGGAAAGAATAGCATCAGGTTGCAACAACAATTGAAAGTGTTGATGAGAACAAAAATAAGAACCTCTGGATAAGTGGAGGAAGAAATTATAAAGTTTTTAGATTTGGAAGGACTCAGAGATCATTCAGTCCAGGAATGGCAAATTCACAGGTGATATGGGACAAATTTCCCATCTCACATCCTTGGCAATCATACTGATCAATCATCATACTCTTCCTACACAGTCAAGATTATCAATGCAAAGCGTCACCTTAAAGCTGAAATGCTTTGTTATGTGGGAAAGGGAGGTATCTGACCATCAGCCTTTTGGAACAGGGCGTGAAAGGGTTCAACAGAGCTCATTCTATAATCTGATTCTCCCCTGATGAGGTGAACATAGCTAGTAGTTCAGTCACAGAGATGTAGGGATCTGGTCCAACTAGAGGGGTCAAGATAGTGGCCCCTGCAAATTGGCAGGCATGAGAGGTGAATTTTATTCAACCTTCCCACATTACAATTAGGAAACTGCTATAGAGATGTAATATATCTTGTTGAAGTTCACACAATTAGTCAACCAGGACTAAAACCCAAATTTCTCATTTCTAGTTGGAAACTCATGACCAATCTCCATTTAGAACTATTTTACTGAAGACTGATTCCTGAAATGGTTGGGCAAAGTAGAGAAAGAACTATTTTTAGATGAGGGTTTAATCCAATGGATATTGAGTCAGGACTTTGAAGGTGAGTATATTAGTTTCCTGAGGCTGCTGTAATAAACCAACACAAACTGGGTGACTCAAACATCATTTAATGACAATGTCTTGCAGTTTTGGAGGTTAGAAGTCTGAGATTAGGTTGTTGGCAGGATTTCCTCTGAAGGCTGTGAGCATCTGTTCCGTGTCTCACCCCTAGTTTCTCATGGCTTGCTGGCAATTTTGGACATTGCTTAGCTTGTAGCCTAATTACCTGATCTCCGTCTTCATGTTCATGTGGTATTCTCCCTGCACCCCTATGTGTATCCTCATCCACATTCCCATACTTTATAAGGGCAAAGTTATGTTGGATTAAGGCCCATCCTAAGAATGTCATCTTAAATCGATCATCTACACAAGACCGTATTTCTAAATAAGGTCAGTCTGTGATACTAGGACTTCAACACAATCTAACCCTTAACAGTAAGGTTTAGTTTCTTCTAAGTGTTGGTTCTCTGTCTTTGGGAGCTAGCTAGGATCTAGTCTAATGGTTTCCTTATTGAAGTTGCATTTAACATTAGAGTTGATTCTCAAGAAGTTGCCAGTAACAACCATGCAAATGAATTCATAAGCCATTTTAAATTCTGTGTTTATCATATAATGTGAAAAATGCATCTTATGGTGGTTTAGAGGAGGGGGAAGGCCAGATGGAGGTGATGCCCTGCAGCAGAGAATGAGTCCTGTGAGCTTTGGAGTGAGGTTATGATATTCTGTTGTTGAAAGAGTAGGCAAAACAACTGCAGGATGATCTCTTTTAAAGATCCCACGTTAAGAAATTAAGAAATGCCAGAAATCTATCATATTCTCTGCTACTGGACAGAGCACAGAAGCACGTGAGGTGGTCAAAGCTCTCTGCTGCCTGAGAGCCTTCCTCACAAGAAAAATAAATGAGCATTGTCTTTGGCGTTCATTCTGTGCTTCCTATCTTCTCTTCTCAGTTACTTGGCTCTATGATGGCACCTCATTTCTACCTCCCTGAAACACTCAGGCTGGGTTTTGTTTTCTTCATGAAGGCTGTTTTAAAGGGGAGTTCTAAAATATATTTACGTTCATTTAGACTAGAGATAAGAGTGTAAAGTGGGCTCTGTTTTTGCAAGTGATTGTCAAGGCTCATAGCAGAGGAGTAAAGCTCTAAGCCTGGAAGTAGGGGACCCGTCACTTCTAAATAGGACCTCTTTCATTAGCTAATCAACCCCTAAATTAAAATGCTATAATTATTAATTTATCCTCTGCAATTGTCAGTGACCCAGGAATTTTCTGATTGCATTAGCAATTTTCTTTAGTTCCAGAAAGATGCAAAATAGAAAATTATGAGGTTATGGAACCAAATCTACCTTGTTTTCAGTACTTAACTTACCTGCATTTGTGCTGGAAATCTTCATCTGACTTTTCCAGAGTATGAGAGGATATTCCAGTCAGTCCTTATTCCAATCCTCCTCTTTTTAGCTGGCTTGGAGGTCTAAAATCCAATCCTGTTTGTTCTTTTGCAGTCAGAAAGTCTCTTTCCACTATGATCTCCTTGATGATGGTAATAATGCAGAACCACTTTAAGAGAAGGGCTCCACCTATTTCTTTAAGAATGAAATTTACCAGCTTTCCCTTTCATTTGATTACATTCAATCTCCTTCAGTCTTTTGACCGAGTCAAAGAGAAAGGCAATAGATGTCTTGGTGCAGGTGTAGGTGAGGGATGGGACCTGGCAGAATCTGTGAGAGGTGAGGGCAACCTTGATTTGACCCTGGACACTTCTTGGAGTCTGATGTCCCTCACTGGCTCTGAAGCATGGCTTGATCAGCCCTGAAGGTGGTCAGCTGTGGGCATCCCTGGCAAAGAGCCAACACCCTCCTCCCCACAGGAGAGTTCACAGTGTCCTCAGACAGACAGGATCAGTCCAAGGGATTAATGCAAAGACAGAAAACCCTGCTTCTCTCTTTCTTACTCTAGCAATTAACCTAACAACTTTGTAGACTCCATTGTCAAGTAGTGAATACAGACAACAGGATCAGCAGATAATAAATAATTCAGTGAGAAATACATTCTAGAAAACCAAGTTATGTGATTAGAGAGTTCTTGACAAACATAACATGTTTACAAACACTTATTACATTGTATATAAAAGCTAATTTATTCTATTTAAAAAATATTTTTCCGTGAAAAGAATGTTTGGGGAAGTGAAAAGTTCTAGGAAGATCAACCCCAAAATTATATCTACATAGCTTCTTCGGAACAAATGCATTTTTAAAATTTTTGGTTTTTAGTTGTAACTGGACACAATATCTTCATTTTATTTATTTTTATGTGGTGCTGAGGATTGAACCCAGGGCCCCCACACATGCTAGGTGAGCGCTCTACCGCTGAGCCACAACCCCAGCCCCGGAACAAATGCATTTTAAAGTTGATTATTGGTTCACTGGGTTTCTTTGGCCTTGGGATCCAGTGGATGCCATTATGTGCTTTGAGGTTTCACTCTCACAGAGGATGGAAAGGCGAAGATTCAATTCCTATGAAATAAATCATTGTTCTCAACAGACACCCCAGGGCAATAATTTCTTGTTCAGTTGGATGAATTCTTTCAGGCACATGCTGAAATTGATTGATGACTTGCTTGACTGTCTGATTGCCCACCAATCCACACCCTTTCCTTTAGTATCTAATTATTTTTACTTAATTTTTGAATAAAAAGTTCAAACACACCAACCCCTCTCAACATGAAAACTTCAAATAGTACCAAAAATTCCTTAAAAAGTAGTTCTACTCCCACTATTGACCCATTTTCCTGATTCTGTTATCTAAAGATCACTGCAGTTAGCACTTCCTTGCATTTCCAGAGATCTACTAAGTAGATATTAATGTATGCATCTCTCTCTATCTACACAAAAGAATACTATATTTGAGGTACTATGCCTTGCTTTTTTTAAAATTAAACAAGATGTCTTGGTCATTGTCATTTATTATCCATCCTTCTATATATCTACATACTTATCAACCAATCATATATCTACTTATCAATTTATCTATCATTAACCTAACTCTTTGTAATGGCTTCATTGCATTCATTTTGTGAACATTTCATTATTTATTTAGTCAATTTTCTATTGATGTTTGGGTGGTTTTGTCTTTGCTAGAATGATTTCTACCATGGAAGTGGAGAAAGCGTGCAACAGCCCTTGCTTGTTTTGATGGTAGAGCATGGTTTCCTAGATTGTTGAGACAATTGAGGGACCTCTGTAGAGGCCCAGGTAGGAAAAGGACAGGAATTAGATCAGAGAACAGCTGGCTGCACAGTGATGTCTTGTATGTGATATGATTTCATTCTCCCCTTCCATTTCCCTAGGAAATTCTCAGTAAAAACAGTCATCACTGGCAAATGCATTTAACATTTGCATATTCAGCAAATATTATTGTGTACCTTCCACCTGCTGGGCGCTGTTCTAGGTGTTGGTGAGATAGCAGTGAACAAAACCAAGTTCCTGCCATAAAGGTGTTTATATCTAGTAAAAGAAAATAAAATTAGAAGTAAAGAAATATATAGTTTTGAAAACAAAGCAGGGAAAGGGGCTTGAGAGTAACAGAGGGTGAGGATGCCCCACAACAAGGTGGTCTCAGTGTGGACGCTGAGACTGCCAGGCAAGTACCACAGTGTTGGCATTACCTGGAATTCTGGGGCTTCCTCCGCTACTCCCATATACATTTCCATGCTGGGAATTCCCATTGCTGCCTCTGTAGCCAGGAATGAAGTACCATCCCCTTTTCGGGTATGTGATGAAACTTGTTGGGGAGGGAATGGTGGGAAGGCAGAGAGATTGAGAATTAGGAGTTTGGTGGCCTTGGGGAAAATGTGGATACTCTACCAACAGATTAATTCAACATCACTAAATTACCAAAGGGCTTTTCATCCTTCACTGTTTAGCAGGGGACAGGGGAAATTATTCAATATTCAACATGAGCTGAAATGAAAGCACCACATTTTGTAAAACATGCAAGGTTACCTACTATGGTAAATGCTTGCAGAGTTTTAATGTGTCTGCAGCATGGCTAATTAATTTTCTCTGAGCTTCACTGGTATTCTTATTTGAGATGATTGTCTTGGTAACTGAATGCACCACAGAGAGCAAGAACATTAGAAATGCCTTTTGGGGCTGCTGTAACAATCTGAGCTGTTTTCAGGGCTTTCTCAGCCACCACCAGCAGGGACTTCCTCATTCCCATGTACAGCTCCATCAGACTTTTGAGCAGCGTTTACCAGAAGTTGCATCATCTATAGGACCATACATTGTGTAGCTTGGAATCTAGTCTCGGAAGTCAGAACAGTCTGGGATTTCATATTTACTAGTAGCCACTTACTGTGTGACCTCAGGCATTTAACGTCACTGTTCCCTCACTGGTAAAGTCAGAGTAATAATTTTAGTACCTACCTCAAAGAAGTGTTGTAAAGATTACAGATATTATAGATACATTTGCAAATATTTGGTCCATCTCCCTGTTTTCTCCTTCTCCTTGTCTGTTTTCCTCTCCTTCCTCCATTTCCTTCTTCACACCACCAATACACCCTCATCATTTTTTTCTTTCTATTTATTATATATTGAATTTGTGTGTTAGGATTTGAACTATTGTATCCAAATTGATAAAGGATAGTATTGGCACAACTGAACCATCTTCTAAGGCATCCAAGAAGTGAGAAACTGGGTGACCCAAGCCCTGGTCTGGGCTCTGCTGTGGCCATATGATTTGGTCAATCCCTTCATCTATCTGGGATCCACCCTCCTCTTCAGTAGGAGAGATTGAAATTAATGATCTCTCTGGTCCTGTTCCCACTCTGAAGGAAGTGCTGTCTAAAAGATCACAGCCAGGTAAGTTGGGGTATGTTTGGTAGCAAGTAGCAAAGTACTATTAATAATGACTTAAACCAATGGCATAGCCTTTAAAAAAATTCCAAATAAAATTTAACAAACTAAACCCAGCAGTATGTAAAAAAGATTTTATATTACAACTAAGCTGGAGAAATTTCTTTGTATCCTCTGAAAACAATTCATTTAATAATTCACTTACATGTAGATAGCATCCTTAACAACACTGGATGTTTCCCAAGGACAGAAGTGGTACCTTATAAATCTTTATCTCTCCCAGAGTGTTTAGCTTAGCATTTTGCCAAATAAATACCTCTTGATATAAATTAAAAAAAAATTAGAACAATACAAAATCCTGAGTAATCAGCAGATTGTCCATTACTTTACCACCTTTAGGTCTCAGGTCTAACAACAAGACTTGTAGATTAGTATCTAATGGTTTGCATGTATAATTCCTTGGAAGCTCTGAATTCATCATAAAAATATTATTAAACAACAATTAACCTTGTGAACAACAGAGAAGTCACCAACATTATTTATTACTTTGCCAGTTTCAATAAAGACTTAATGTGCAAATAGCTTTTCAGGGAGACAGCTGCCATCAGTTAAGTAAAAACATCATCAATAGAGGCAGAAGCTACTAGTGTTCTGGTTGCCTTTGGGCATTAATTGGTTTATGGCTATCCATTTCAATAACTTTCTGTTGTATTGTGTTATTTTATGACTGTTTGTTAAACATGTTCACACCCACATATACTTATTGAATGTTACAACTGAAAGGCACTTTAAGAATGCCTTACCCAACATTTTTCAAACAGTGGCCAACTGGGGGTCTTTTAAGGGACTTTCTGGGTATTGAAAGGTCAGGGACAGTGGACACTTCTGTGGGGTGAAACAGGAGGGCATTTTGACATGGCCATCTCAATGAAAGTTTAATCTTGGCTCAGTCTTTTTAAAAATTTATTATTATTATTAATTTTTTTTAGTTGTAGATGGACACAATGTTTTTATTTATTTATTTTTACGTGGTGCTGAGGATCAAACCCAGTGCCTCACATGTGCTAGGCAAGTGCTCTGCCACTGAGTCATAACCCCAGCCCCAGCTCAGTCATTTTGATGCAGAAATTTTGTCATGTCACAGCTGCACAAATGGATCTTGTAAAAATCATAAAATTACTGATCCTTATCAGAAATGATTTGTGCAATAGCTACCCTTGATCCTTACTTTATCCCAACCCCTACTTTTGTTATGGTGATTTTCACTTTCTATTTTATTTGCTTAGACTATTGTTGAATTTTAATGCATATTTATTACTTTTACTCTGAAAAAAATATTAAAAACACTTCTTAGAAGTCTTGTTATATTGGAATACATTCTTAGGAGCATCAGGCTTATCTCCTCAAACCAGCATTACCCAGGAATATTATGAAATGAAAATGTATATTGCCAAAAGTTCTGAGAGAACTGCTATAAATGTAATTGGCAATTTCCTTGCATTCTGTGGCTGAGAACAAGAAGCTTGATATCCATAAACAGAGTGTCTTTAACTCTGATGAATGAATGAGAGAATCTGATATTCAGACTAGCCAAGGTGTAAGCAAATTCTTAGAGAATTCCCGGACTTCACTCCATTCCTGAACCTCATCCCCTCTCACTGAATCTTTCAATTTGACTTAATCTCCAATTCTCTACCCTTGAGTGGTGTTGTAGTGCAATAAGCTCAGGTTTTCATTGGGTTTATTATTATTTTTTTAATGTTACTTGAAACATAAGCTTCTTGTAGCTGCTGAAACAAGCATGAACTTGTATCTTAAACAGTTTAGTCACTCACATTTCTGGAGCCATAATTCCAAAATCAAGGTGTCCTCGGGGCTGTGTTTTCCTCAAAGGCTGTAGAGGAGAACCTCTCCTTGTCACCTTCAGCTCTGCTGGATGTAGGTGTTTCTTGGCTTGTGGCTGCATCATAGTGATTTCTGCCTCCATTTACAAATGGTCTTTTCACCTACATCTTTTCCTCTTTTGTATCATGTAAGGATGCTTGTCAATGGATTTGTGGCTCACCTAGCTAACCCAAGATAATTTCATCATCTCAGAATCCTTAACTGAATCTGTGAAGACCCTTTTTACAAAGAAGGATACATTTAGTCTTTTACTGGATAAGACAATGTTTACAGGTCCTGGGGATTAGGGGCAGACAGGTTTGTGGTGTACGGGGGCTATCATTGACTTCTTCTTTTTTAAAAATATTTTCTTCATTGTAGATGGACACAATGTCTCTATTAATCCATTTTTATATGGTGCTGAGGATCGAACCCAGTGCCCCATGCATGGAAGGCAAGCGCTCTACCACTGAGCTACAACCCCAGCCCTCTCATTTACTTCTTATATTTGATAGTTAAAATAAAACTGGTAAATTCTTTAAAAGATATGCTTAATAGATTGTATTTTCTTCTGAGTCAAAAAGTTTCTTGGTCAAAACATCTGCCAGTATCAAAATGTCATGTACCTGACTCAGGAGACCACCTCTGCTTTAGCAAGAGCCACTTTTCTGTCTTTGGCTTTTTTCCACATGTGCTTTGGCTAGAATAAAGCTTTTATAACTAAATATAAGTTTGAAAACTCGTACTTCTTGTACAATAACTTCATTTTCTGTGAGGAAACAGACCGAAGGTTGAGAAGAACATGGCCCCTAGACCACAAGCTTCACCTCATCTCCCTCCTCACACCTCTGGGACGAAGTTAGTGTGGGACCATCTTCCTTACTCGTTAGCTCTTTTTGTCAACAAAGAAAGGATAATACTTCTGTTATGAACCCGTTAGAATTGTTATGAATATAAAATTTTTTGAAAATAGGTATAAAGTTCCATTTATGAATTATGATGATTTTTAATTATATATTTGAAATTGCTCCTAAAAGCGTTTATGCTTCTGTGTTAAAAGAGAACAGGAAAAACAAGTAATTATGAACTCGAAGTTAGAAAAGACTCACTCTTCCATCGGAACCTCCAGCTACCTAGGGGGCTATTGGGAGAACACACAAACATTACAACCTAAAGTTTCAGAAAGGGTAGTAAGGAGGCTGTTATGAATAATGGGACTCATTTAGAGCAGAATTGGTAGTCTCACAAGTTAAAGAGGCCAGGCAGGTAATATAAACAAATGAAGCAGGGTAAGAGGAAGAAAAATAGGAGCAGAAACACAGTAGAAAATAGTTAAGTGATACAACAATAAGGCAGCAATGATAGGAAGTAGTAGGGATTGTAGGGAACATGGAACTAGGGAACAGTTTTTGGTTCAGTCTAGAAGAAATTGGGGCTCTTTATTTTTTTAATTTATTTTTTTTAAAGAGAGAGTGAAAGAGGAGAGAGAGTGAGAGAGAGAGAGAATTTTTAATATTTATTTTTTAGTTCTCAGCGGACACAACATCTTTGTTGGTATGTGGGGCTGAGGATCCAACCCGGGCCGCACGCATGCCAGGCGAGCGCACTACCGCTACCGCTTGAGCCACATCCCCAGCCCTAGGGCTCTTTAGTTGCTCACTGATGGTTGCTATGCAGAGATATAAGCCCCACAGGCAAGATCATCCAAAGAATAACCTGGATTTTTGCATAAAATATTTTCTATATCATTATGTGGCTAGGCTAGGCTTTGCTGTGATAGCAAATAGCTCTTCAAATATCAAACTTAACAAAAGTTTTTTTTTCCCCTCCATAAAAAAGTACTTGTAGAGCCTGGGCAAATCTCTGGGACAGCTTTTTTCTGTATATCAATTCGGCCATTCAGATTCTATCATTTTAACACTAAGACCCAAGCGTTATGTGTTGAATTGGACCTAAGGTCTCATGAAAATCAAAGGGAGATCACAGAGCAGAGGAAAGGGACTAGGAGGAGAGAAGGGGAGGGAAAAGGGAAATGTTGAGGAATAATATTGGCCAAATTGTTATATTGTGGGCATGTACAAATCTGTATCATCAAATCTCACCACTATAATGCACTAATAAAAAGTATGGAAAAATAATTGTGTCTTTCCAAAAGATAGCTTGGAGACTTAATCACAAGTTTCTCAGACTGTGATCTTACTTAGAGATCGGGTACCTTTATAGAGATTATCAAATTTAAATGTGATCATCGAGTGGGTTTGTATTAGTCCACTTTGTGTTGCCAGGAATAGACTACCACAGATGGTGAGTTATAAAGACAAAAAGGGTGACAATTCTGGAGGTCCAACATTGAAGGGCCATCCCTGGTGATGGCCTTTTTGCTAGTAAAGTTGCAAGATGGCACTGGGCATTCCACGGTGTGTTAGCTTTTCACTGCAGTGACCAAAATCCCTGATATGATCAACTTAAAGAGGAAAGGTTTATTTTGGCTCATGCTTTCAGAGATTTCAGTCCACAGCCCTTCGGTTCCATTGTTTTACACCTGAGGTGGGACAGACCATCATGGTAGAAGGGTGTGGTAGAGGAAAGCTGCTCAGCATATAGCAGCTGGGAAGCAAAGAAAGAGAGAGAATGGGTGAGGAAAAGTCTGGGTATAAGAAATACCCTTCCAGGGCATGCCCCAAGTGACCTATTTCCTTCAAGCAGGTCCCACCTCCTACAATTACCACTGCCTCCCAGTGGTCCATTCAGCTATCAGTGATGAGCTCAGAGCCCTCATGATCCAATGATTTTGGCCAAATTGTTGTACTGTGGGCATGTACAAATATGTATCGCTTCTCAAAAGCTCTACCTCTGAACATTGCTGAATTGGGGACCAAGACTTCAACACATGAATCTTTGGGGGCCTTTTCATGTCCAAACCATAACACATGGCAAGAGACAAGGAACGTCCATGTGTGTCTTCTCGTTGCTTTCCTTCTTGTTATATATAAAGCCACCAGGATTCAATCACAGGGCCTCTGCCTTCATGATGTCACCTAAATCTAATCAACTCCCAAAGGCCCACCTCTAAGAACCACAGTGGGATTAAGTTTATACCCTCTTAACACTTCACAATGGAGATTAAATTTTCACACATGTGCCTTGGGGTATTCACTCAAACCATATCCAAACCACAGTAGGGCCTTAATCCAATGTGATTGCTGTTCTTTAAATAAGGGGAGATTTTAGACACAGAGAAAGGTATACATAGAGGGAGAATGCATGTAAAGTTTGGAGTTATGCTGTGACAATCCAACAAACTACAAGAAGAGTCAGGACAGAGAACTGGAACAGGACCTTCCCTAATGTCTTCAGAGGGAACATGGCCATCTGACTGATACCCCCAATCTCAAGCTTCTAGCTTCCAGAACTGTGAGACAATGGTTTTCTGCTATTTAAGCTGCTTAGTTTGTGGTACTTTCTTATAGCATTCCTAAGAAATGAACATACCAAGAAACAGAAAGCCTGGATAAATCACATATAGGGAGTTTTTCCTGCCTCTGCCTCAAAGGCATATGTCATTTTTGCTATGGTCTGTTGGTCAGAAGCCGTCATCTGGCCCAATCTACTTCTAGGGGACTGGAAAGTATTCCCAGAAAAGGATAAGTAGATGTTGGTTTGCCTTCATAATATCTACTTCACTTCTGATTTTAGAAATATTTGCAACTATTGTTTAATTTTTTGGGTTCTTTGTATATTCTGGAAATTAGGGCTCTATCTGAAGTGTGAGGAGTAAAGATTTGTTCCCAGGATGTTGGCTCCCTATTTACTTCTCTTATTGTTTCTCTTGCTGAGAAAAAAACTTTTTAGTTTAAGTAAGTCCCATTTGTTTATTCTTGTTATTAACTCTTGGGCTATGGGTGTCCTATTAAGGAATTTGGAGCCCAACCCCACTATATGTAGATTGGAGCCAACTTTTTCTTCTATCAGGCGCAGAGTCTCTGATTTGATATCAAGCTCTTTGATCCATTTTGAGTTAACTTTTGTGCATGGCAAGAGAAAGGGGTTCAGCTTCATTTTGTTGCATATGGATTTCCAGTTTTCCCAGCACCATTTGTTGAAGATGCTATCCTTCCTCCATTGCATGCTTTTAGCCCCTTTATCAAATATAAGAAAGTTGTAATTTTGTGGATTGGTCTCTGTGTCCTCTATTCTGTACCATTGGTCCACCTGCCTGTTTTGGTACCAGTATCATGCTGTTTTTGTTACTATTGCTCTGTAGTACAGTTTGAAATCTGGTATCACTATACCTCCAGATTCACACTTCCTGCTTAGAATTGCTTTTGCTATTCTGGGTCTTTTGTTTTTCCATATGAATTTCATGATTGCTTTATCTATTTCTACTAGAAATGCCGTTGGGATTTTGATTGGCATTGCATTAAACCTGTAGAGAACTTTGGGTAATATCGCCATTTTGATGATGTTAGTTCTGCCTATCCATGAACAGGGTACATTTTTCCATCTTCTAAGATCTTCTTCAAGGACCTGAACAGACACTTCTCAGAGGAGGACATACAATCAATCAATAAGTACATGAAAAAATGCTCACCATCTCTAGCAGTCAGAGAAATGCAAATCAAAACCACCCTAAGATACCATCTCACTCCAGTAAGATTGGCAGCCATTATGAAGTCAAATAACAATAAGTGCTGGCGAGGATATGGGGAAAAGGGTACACTTGTACATTGCTGGTGGGACTGCAAATTGGTGTGGCCAATATGGAAAGCAGTATGGAGATTCCTGGGAAAGCTGGGAATGGAACCACCATTTGACCCAGCTATCGCCCTTCTCAGACTATTCCCTGAGGACCTTAAAAGAGCGTACTACAGGGATACTGCCACATCAATGATCATAGCACAATTCACAATAGCTAGACTGTGGAACCAACCTAGATTCCCTTCAATAGATGAATGGAAAAAAAAATGTGGCATTTATACACAATGGAGTATTACGCAGCACTAAAAAATGTCAAAATCATGGAATTTGCAGGGAAATGGATGGCATTAGAGCAGATTGTGCTAAGTGAAGCTAGCCAATCCTTAAAAAACAAATGCTAAATGTCTTCTTTGATTTGAGGAGAGCAACTAAGAACTGAGCAGGGAGGAAGAGCATGAGGAAAAGATTAACATTAAACAGAGACGAGTGGTGGGAGGGAAAGGGAGAGAGAAGGGAAATTGCATGGAAACGGAAGGAAACCCTCAACGTTATACGAAATCACATATAAGAGGTTGTGAGGGGAAAGGGGGGAAAAAAACAAGGGAGAGTACTGAACAACAACAGATGAGGTAGAGAGGGAAGATGGGAGGGGAGGGGGGGATAGTAGGGGACAGGAAAGGCAGCAGAATACAACAGTCACTAATATGGCATTATGTAAAAATGTGAATGTGTAACTGATGTGATTCTGCAATTTGTATTTGGGGTAAAAATGGGAGTTCATAACTCACTTGAATCAAATGTATGAAAGATGATATGTCATGAGCTTTGTAATGTTTTGAACAACCAATAAAAAAGAATATTTGCAACTAAATCAGTTTGGAAATAAAGAAAAAATAACTAAGTGAGCCTACATTGAAGGATTTAAACAAACTTTCCCTTGGTCTGGGTCTCACCAGTATGTTCCAAACTGGGATCTGCTTCTGAGGGCAAAGTCACGTGCAATGCTGGTCTGTCCATGGAGTGAGATTTGTGAGATGTAAGGCAGCAATGGAGTCTTGGGGAGAGGAGGATGCTTTAGTTTTCAGCCTACCTACCTGTTAACTGGCATGTACCACTCAGCTTGTAAATATGCTGCTTCAGTCTTTTACCTTTTGATCTTTCTTTGACATAAAACTTTCACTAACAGGTTTTGGCTGGGGCTGAGTTTTTCAGTCCTCAGATCCAATCTCCTCCTCCCCTCTTCCCTTATGTAGATAGCCCACTCTCCCTGGGAATCAGACCAGTCCTACCCAGTTCATCTGAATTATAGGTGAAGTTGATTTTTGGAGATGACCTTGAGAAGCTGCCATCATTTATGCATGATTTCTGGAAATGTACAGTCCAAATTTCAAACAACCAGCTTAGAAAATAATTTTCACAAAACAGCTCACTGGCAAATTTGGGACCTTATGAGTGTGTGTTTTGTGTGTGTGAACATATTTATAGTCTTGATTTATATGCAACCTAGCAACAGCATTTTAAAATTATTTGTATGCAATATACTTTACTCATGTGCATATAATTTTAAAATAATATATCTAGGTTCTTCCAACTGAATTTGTCTTAGAACATATATCAGAATAACTTGGCTATGGATTGTGCTCAAAATTATTCTTAAAGAACATGCTTAGTTGGTTTCACTGAGCCAAATTTCTTTTTGAATAGTCTAAAAAGTAAGAAAAAGAAATGAGACAAATTGTACTTTTTATGTACTGTGGCACAAACTAGAAAAATATAATTGGGCTTCAGGCCAAATTCTGAAGGCAATTGGAGCTGCTTATGTCAATTGGGCATAATTATTCCTCAGCTCCCGTTGACAGAAAGAAAAATTGGTAGTGATCTGCTTCCCCATGCTGGGGATTCAGAAAGAATACTTGGGCTCCAGATCACAGCAGATGGGTGCATGTAAAAGCTGCTGATTTGTCATTTGTGGGGAGTAGGGAATCCTCCAGTTTAGAGAAGGCTTCATGTATCAGTTGCCTTGGGCCATCTGTTCTACGGTTGAAGGCAACACCATACGCTCAGTAAATGTTTGTGGAATGAATAATGAATCTTTCCTAGAGAGCTTCCCTGCAAGTGTCTCTGCTTTTTCTTTTCACCTATCATATGGCCCTTCCTCTGGTTGTTATGGGTAGAGGGTCGATGCTGAACAGGCTAAGACACTGTGCCTAGATTTATTTATTCAGTAAGTATTTATTGAAGCTATTAGGCACTATCGACTGTCCCAGACGTCTAGCTAATGATAGTCCAACCTGGAAAAAATGTGTTGGTCTCAAGAAGAGGGAGACATCTGAGCAGGACAGAGACTTCCAGTAAAGTAGAAGAATTTAGTCCCAAACTTATGTGTTCATGGGAGACAGAGGTAGGAGCTTGTTCATTTTGATTTTCTGTTTTGATCTCTCCTTGACATAATCTGTCCATGCAAGACATTTTATGGGCTAGATCCTGGATTGCTAATTCTTTGGGATCTTTTCGTTGTCAATTTTTCTTTATTATGTTTTCAGCCTACCTGCCTGTTAACTGGCATGTACCACTCAGCTTGTAAATATGCTGCTTAAAGTCTTTTACCTGAACAAACTAAATTCCTAATTTACTTAAACATTCCCCTTTGGCTTTTATTCATTTCTTGTCATTTCCTTCCAATCAAGCAAACCAGAAGGGGGAGGTTACTCAATGCCTCCCCTTCCTCATCCTTCTTGTCACACCTCCCACTTTTGCTGTGCTGCAACTCTTCTGATGGAGGTCACTGGTGTCTGTGTGCTTAATTCACTTTTAAATCCACATTGTCAAGGTTTTGATGACATTTGACCCAGCTGACGAGGCCTTTCCTGAAATCCTCTCCTCCACTGCCTTTAGTGACCACAAATGCTCTTTATTTTTCAATTCCTTTCCTGATTCTTTTCCTCAAGCACCTTCACTATTATTTCTTGGTCCGCCCACTTTTAAAATGATATTTTCTGAAGTCTGGATTTGGGCCACCTATTCTTTTCATTCCAGTCACTTGCCTTGGGTGACTTCATCCACTTGCAGTCCTTAGCTAGCCTCTATCCAGGCTGATAATTCCCAAATCTGTATTTCTAGCCTAGATTCATTCCTGAGCCAGACCATATACCTGCTATATGCTTAATTTCTCCACTGATATGTCCCCAGAGAACCTCAAAACCAACAGTTAAAAATTGAGCACTTCATTTTCACCCACATTGTGCTGTCCCTTTGTCCTCCACCTCGTGAGCAGCATTCACTCCCTCTGTGGTTGCCTAAGTTATATTGCCATTCGGCCAGTTATCATGGCTCATCAATCCTTCCAACTTTTTATTGTTCAGCTTCTTCCCCTTTTCATCATCCCTATGCCTACTGACTCAGTGCAGGTCACAGAATTTTTTTTGCTTGGATTGTATCAACTTTCTCCCCTTTGACTTGCCTGCCTATACAAGTTGGAAGCTGGCCCACTGTTATGGATGGAATAAAGTCAAAAGGGTGGGTCCCTACTCCAATATAATGGCTGACTTAGAAGAAGAGAAAGAGACACTAGTAGTCTAACAGATGGAGGAAAGGCCCTGTGAGGACACCGAGAGGAGGCAGCCATCTGCAAGTCAAGGGAGACCTTGATACTAGCTGGTGCTTTGATCTTGGACTTCCAGCCCCCAGAACTGTGAGAGAATAAATTTCTGTTGTTTCAATCACCCAGTCTGTGGCTATTTTGTTGTGGCAGCCTTAGCAGATGAATAGAGTCTTTCAAAATCGAATTTGATCATGGCGCTGTCCTGCTTAAGTTATTCTTTATGTCGAAGTTCCCTCCAATCCCATTTCCATCTCTTTCCTCTCCACTCAGTGCTCTGGCCTTGCTAAAGGTCCCAATCTCTCTCCGTACCTTGTCAAATGTTCTTTCTGTGGCTGGGTTTTTCTCCCTCATCCAGACTACCCTCTTCTTAGTAATTTCCACTTGCCCCTCAGTCACTGTTTCTTCCATGAAGCCTTTTGTGACCTGAATCTTCACTCCCTAGTCTGCTGGGTGCTGTCTCAGAGTTCCCCTAGATTTCCCCTCTTCCCCTAGGCTGTGTGCTCTGGGGGAACATGACTGAGATCTTATCCGTCTTTCTATTTGATAATCTTTACATAATAGTTGGACCATAGTAAGTATTCACAAATGATTTTTGGGTGAATGATCAAGAATAAAGATGATTTGGGGAGATATGGAAAAAAATTTTATAAGTCACCATGTTTACCACAGTGCTAAAAAAGCCAGTCAGGGAGAATTCTCTACATATTGGACCTACATACACCGGTGGTCCAAGAACAAAACAGCAACAGCAGCAGCAGCAACAACAACATTATCACCATCATTGTAATGACAGTAGCAGTTTCATATATTCAGCCTATACAGTATGCCTAGAGTATGCCATGGATCATATATAAAACATCCCAGTTAATGTTCACAACTACTCTATGAAGATTTAATATTTACTTTATTTTTATTGCCATTTTACAGGTGAAGAAACAGAGGCTTAGAGTAATTAAATAGCTTAGACAGATTGTAGGTGGTAAGGCGGGAATTCAATCTCAGCTAATGTTCTTTTTTGCTCTCTTAATAAATCTCTAGTTATGCTTGTTGTTATTTCTAATCCAGATGGGGCTGTGTGACTACTTACGGCCTAAGAATCATGAGCAAAAATGACTTGTATCAAGCTCTACAAACTTAGGGTCTGAGGGAATGGCAAACTGGAAGAGTGTGCCCAGTCGTTCATGAAAACAGGGCTCTCGGGAGCAGCAGACCTGGTGTGTAGCCAGTATTGTGGTGAGCGGCACCCATGAGAGGGGCCTGGCTAGAGGAAAAGTGGGAAGTGACTAGACACAAGAGGAGGCCCTAGGCACTCAGGATTGGAGACTCGCCCAGTCTGGGAGGAGCTGCTGCACAGTGATTGGTTCCCGCGTATTGACAGGAGAAACTTGGCCTGGTGGGCACAGCGCCACTTACTGGAAGAGAAGTTAATCAAACTCTAAGACTACATTTATTAGTTTTTTTTTTTCTTTTTTTCTTTTCTCTTTTTTTTTTGATTTGGGTTTTTCTTTCATTTTCATTTTTCTTTCTTGTTGTTTTTTTAAATTTTTTTACAATTTTTTTTAATTTTTTTCTTCTAATTTTAATTTTAATTTTTTTTATTATTTAAAAAATTTTTTTTCTTTTTTATTTCCTATTTTTTTCTTCTTTTGTCTTTTCATTTCTTTTCAATTATCTTATCCCCCCTTCCTTGAATTCTACCTGCTTACTCTCATTCTCTTTAGTGACTTCTTCCCTTCCCTTCTAATACCTTTCCTCCCAAGCATCAAATAAATTTATAGGAGTAAACAGTAACTCATCAGTCAAACAGAACAAGAAGCAACATGAGCAGCTTCAAAAAGCAAGGAAGAAAAGGAGTACAAACAATGCAGGACAGCCTAAATATTCAGGAGGACCTAGAGTCATCAGAAAAATGGTCATATAAAGAACTCAAGGAACACCTTAGACAGATGGAATGGAACCTTAAAGAGGATACAAGACAGCAAATTCAAGCAGGGAAAGAACACATTGAGAATGAATTACATAAACAGATAAAAGAAGAAGTTAAGCATCTTTATCAGGAGATAGAGATTATAAAAAATAATCAAACAATAATTCTAGAAATGAAGGAAAAGATAAACCAAATTAAAAACTCAATTGAGAGTATCACTAACAGAGGGGAGCAAGTAGAAGCCAGAACGTCAGATAATGAAGACAAAATATATCATCTTGAAAAGAGTCTAGCCAACTCACAAAGGCTGGTAAAAAATCACGAGAAAAACATCCAAGAGTTATGGGATAACATAAAAAAACCAAACTTACGAGTCATTGGGATAGAAGAAGGTACAGAGATTCAAACCAAGGGAATGAGTAACCTGCTGAATGAAATAATTACAGAAAACTTTCCAGAATTAAAAAAAAGGAAACAGATATACAAATTGAAGATGCATACAGGACACCGAGCACATAAAATCACAGTAGACCAACGCCAAGACACATTGTTATGAAGATATCCAATATACAGAACAAAGAGAAAATATTAAAAGCTACAAGAGAAAGGAGACAGATTACATTCAGGGGTAAACCAATAAGGTTAACAACGGATTTTTCATCACAGACACTGAAAGCAAGAAGGTCATGGAACAATGTATTTCAAACACTGAAAGACAATGGATGCCAACCAAGAATTCTGTATCCAGCAAAATTAAGCTTCAGGTATGACAACAAAATAAAAATCTTTCATGATAAACAAAAGTTAAAAGAATTTGCAGCCAGAAAACCAGCATTGCAAAGCATTTTGAGCAAAACACTACACGAGGAAGAAATGAAAAACAATAACCAAAACCATCAGTGGGAAGTGCCTCAGTAAAGACAGAGGGCGAGGGGAAAGATAATCATGGAGAAACAAACTAAATTTTTTTAAAAAAGGATAAATAATCAGACATGGATGGAAGTACAAACCATATATCAATAGTAACTCTGAATGTTAATGGCTTAAACTCTCCAATAAAGCGACATAGGCTGGTATCATGCATGGATTAAAAAAACAAATCCAACAAGATGCTGCCTCCAGGAGACACATCTGATTGTAAAAGATATACACAGGCTGAAGGTGAAAGGATGGGAAAAAATATACCACGCACACGGTCCTCGTAAGCAAGCAGGGGTGGCCATCCTCATATTGAATAAAATCGACTTCAAGACTAAGTTAATCAAAAGGGATAAAGAAGAACATTATATACTATTAAAAGGAACCATTCACCAACAAGATATAACAATTATCAATATTTATGCACCAAATAATGGTGTTGCGACATTCATAAAACAAATTCTCCTCAAGTTCAAGAATCAAATAGACCACAGCACAATAATTATGGGTGACTTCAGTACACCTCTCGAACTATTAGACAGATCCTCCAAACAAAAGTTGAATAAAGAAACTATAGAACACAATATCACAATCAATAACCTAGACTTAACTGACATATATAGAATATATCAACCATCATCAAATGGATATACTTTTTTCTCAGCAGCACATGGATCCTTCTCAAAAATAGACCATATATTATGCCATAGGGCAACCCTCAGTAAATATAAAGGGGTGGAGATAATACCATGCATTTTATCTGATCATAATGGAATGAAACTGGAAATCAATGATAAAAGAAGGAAGGAAAAATCCTACATCACATGGAAAATGAACAATATGTTACTGAATGATCAATGGGTTACAGAAGACATAAAGGAGGAAATCAAAAAATTCTTAGAGATAAATGAAAATACAGACACAACATATTGGAATCTATGGGACACAATGAAAGCAGTTTTAAGAGGAAAATTCATCGCCTGGTGGTCGTTCCTCAAAAAAAGAAGAAACCAACAAATAAATGAGCTCACACTTCATCTCAAAGCCCTAGAAAAGGAAGAGCAAAACAACAGCAAATGTAGCAGAAGGCAAGAAATAATTAAAATCAGAGCGGAAATCAATGAAATGGAAACAAAAGAAACTATTGAAAAAATTAACAAAACTAAAAGTTGGTTCTTCGAAAAAATAAATAAGATCGACAGACCTTTAGCCATGCTAACGAAGAGAAGAAGAGAGAGAACTCAAATTACTAACATACAGGATGACAAAGGCAATATCACAACAGATGCTACAGAAATACAGAAGACAATCAGAAATTATTTTGAAAACCTATATTCCAATAAAATAGAAGATAGTGAAGGCATCGATAAATTTCTTAAGTCATATGATTTGCCCAGACTGAGTCAGGAGGATACACACAATTTGAACAGACCAATATCAATGGATGAAATTGAAGAAGCCATCAAAAGACTACCAACCAAGAAAAGCCCAGGACCGGATGGGTATACAGCGGAGTTTTACAAAACCTTTAAAGAAGAATTAATACCAATACTTTTCAAGTTATTTCAGGAAATAGAAAAAGAGGGAGCTCTTCCAAATTCATTCTATGAGGCCAACATCACCCTGATTCCGAAACCAGACAAAGACACCTCAAAGAAAGAAAACTGCAGACCAATATCACTAATGAACCTAGATGCAAAAATCCTCAATAAAATTCTGGCGAATCGAATACAAAAACACATAAAAAAAATTGTGCACCATGATCAAGTAGGATTCATCCCTGGGATGCAAGGCTGGTTCAATATACGGAAATCAATAAATGTTATTCACCACATCAATAGACTTAAAGATAAGAACCATATGATCATCTCGATAGATGCAGAGAAAGCATTCGACAAAGTACAGCATCCCTTTATGTTCAAAACATTAGAAAAACTAGGGATAACAGGAACTTACCTTGACATTGTAAAAGCTATCTATGCTAAGCCTCAGGCTAGCATCATTCTGAATGGACAAAAGTTAAAGGCATTCCCTCTAAAATCTGGAACAAGACAGGGATGCCCTCTATCACCACTTCTATTCAATATAGTTCTCGAAACACTGGCCAGAGCAATTAGACAGACGAAAGAAATTAAAGGCATAAAAATAGGAAAAGAAGAACTTAAATTATCACTATTTGCAGATGACATGATTCTATACCTAGAAGACCCAAAAGGGTCTACAAAGAAACTACTAGAACTTATAAATGAATTCAGCAAAGTGGCAGGATATAATATCAACACGCATAAATCAAAGGCATTTCTGTATATCAGCGACAAAACTTCTGAAACGGAAATGAGGAAAAACACTCCATTCACAATATCCTCAAAAAAAAAAAATACTTGGGAATCAACCTAACAAAAGAGGTGAAAGGTTTATACAATTAAAACTACAGAACCCTAAAGAGAGAAGTAGAAGAAGATCTTAGAAGATAGAAAAATATACCCTGTTCATGGATAGGCAGAACTAACATCATCAAAATGGTGACATTACCAAAAGTTCTCTATAGGTTTAATGCAATGCCAATCAAAATCCCAACGGCATTTCTTATAGAAATAGATAAAGCAATCATGAAATTCATATGGAAAAACAAAAGACCCAGAATAGCAAAAGCAATTCTAAACAGGAAGTGTGAATCAGGTGGTATAGCGATACCAGATTTCAAACTATATTACAGAGCAATAGTGACAAAAACAGCATGGTACTGGTACCAAAACAGGCGGGTGGACCAATGGTATAGAATAGAGGACACAGAGACTAATCCACAAAGTTACAACTATCTTATATTTGATAAAGGGGCTAAAAGCATGCAATGGAGGAAGGATAGCATCTTCAACAAATGGTGTTGGTAAAACTGGAAATCCATATGCAACAAAATGAAACTGAATCCCTTTCTCTCGCCATGCACAAAAGTTAACTCAAAATGGATCAAGGAGCTTGATATCAAACCAGAGACTCTGCGTCTGATAGAAGAAAAAGTTTTCCGATCTACATATTGTGGGGTCGGGCTCCAAATTCCTTAATAGGACACCCATAGCCCAAGAGTTAATAACAAGAATCAACAAATGGGACTTACTTAAACTAAAAAGTTTTTTCTCAGCAAGAGAAACAATAAGAGAGGTAAATAGGGAGCCTACATCCTGGGAGCAAATTTTTACTCCTCACACTTCAGATAGAGCCCTAATATCCAGAGTATACAAAGAACTCAAAAAATTAGACAATAAGATAACAAATAACCCAATCAACAAATGGGCCAAGGACCTGAACAGAAACTTCTCAGAGGAGGATATACAATCAATCAACAAGTACATGAAAAAATGCTCACCATCTCTAGCAGTCAGAGAAATGCAAATCAAAACCACCCTAAGATACCATCTCACTCCAGTAAGATTGGCAGCCACTATGAAGTCAAACAACAGCAAGTGCTGGGGAGGATGTGGAGAAAAGGGTACACTTGTACATTGCTGGTGGGACTGCAAATTGTTGCGGCCAATTTGGAAAGCAGTTTGGAGATTCCTGGGAAAGCTGGGAATGGAACCACCATTTGACCCTGCTATTGCCCTTCTCGGACTATTCCCTGAAGACCTTAAAAGAGCATGCTACAGGGATACTGCCACATCGATGTTCATAGCAGCACAATTCACAATAGCTAGACTGTGGAACCAACCCAGATGCCCTTCAATAGATGAATGGATTAAAAAATGTGGCATCTATACACAATGGAGTACTATGCAGCAATAAAAAATGACAAAATCATAGAATTTGCAGGGAAGTGGATGGCACTAGAGCAGATTATGCTTAGTGAAGCTAGCCAATCCCTAAAAAACAAATACCAAATGTCTTCTTTGATATAATGAGAGCAACTATGAACAGAGCAGGGAGGAAGAGCAGGAAGAAAAGATTAACATTAAACAGAGACATGAGATGGGAGGGAAAGGGAGAGAAAAGGGAAATTGCATGGAAATGAAGGGAGACCCTCATTGCTATACAAAATCACATATAAGAGGTTGTGAGGGGAATGGGAAAATAAACAAGGAGAGAAATGAATTACAGTAGATGGGGTAGAGAGAGAAGATGGGAGGGGAGGGGAGGGGGGATAGTAGGGGATAGGAAAGGTAGCAGAATACATCAATTACTAATAGGGCATTATGTAAAATTGTGGATGTGTAACTGACGTGATTCTGCAATCTGCATTTGGGGTAAAATTGGGGGTTCATAACCCACTTCAATCTAATGTATGAAATATGATATGTCAAGAGCTTTGTAATGTTGTGAACAACCAATAAAAAAAAAGAAAAAAAATGACTTGTATCAATTCTGGGTTGAGGCCTGCTTCTTAGCATCTCTTTCTCTCCTGATGTGAGTCCTAAAGCCTCCCCTTGAGATGGTAAGGCATTGATGGGTCTGGGTCCCTGAACGACTAGCACAAGTGGAACCCCTCACCAGTGTGCAGTAGAGATGCAGTGTGGGTATGCAATGCAATCTTGTAATTTTAAAGCCACAGGGATTTTTGGATTGTGGTTCATGTTTTATTCTGTCTTGATACTCAGCATCCTCATTTCTCCACCCACAGGGCAGCTATGGGACCCATTGCAGCTGTGCTATTCCCTGTAAAAAGAGAAATATGTGGGATGAACTGTTGTAGTTTAGATATGTCCCCAAAAGTTCATGTGTTGGAAATGTGATCCCCAAATACATGTTAATGATATTTGGAGGGGGGCTTTGGGAAGTAGCTTTCTGTCACTGTGATAAAATCCCTGGGGAAAACAAATTAAAAGAGGAAAAGGTTTATTTTGATATATGGTTTCAGTCCATGGTTAGACAAATCCATTGCTTTTAGGCATGTAGTGGGGAAGAAACATCATGGTAGAGGCTTGTGGTAGAAGAAACCTCACCTTCTGCAAGCCCACCTCTGCTGTTTCCACCACTTCCCAATAGTCTAATCAGTGATGGCCTAATAATGAATTAATCCATTGATGAGATCAGAGTTCTCATGCCCCCATCATTTCCCCATCATTTCCCCAAAGCTCCACCTCTGAATACTGACATTGGGGACCAAGGCTTTAATATATGAGCATTTGTGGACATTTCATATCCTAACTACAACAAATGAGATTTTGAAGGTGGGTCCCCCATGATGGCAGTAGTAGCTATATAAGAAGAGGGAGGAGACCTGAGTTTGCATACTTCTACTCTTTTCATGTGATGTCTTCCACCATGTATTACATAGTAAGAAGGTCCTCACCAGATGTGGCCCCTTGGATTTCAGCTTCCAGTAACTATGAGAAAGAAATTCCTTTTATTTATAAATCACCCACTCTCAGGTGTTATTTTACAGCAACACAAAAGAAACAAAGAAACTAAGAAACTTAGTACTTCCCAGCAATCTAAATAGTATCTGTCAACAGAAAGAAAGACTGCCAGATGCCAGTTGCTTAACCAGATTTTATTGGGTTACTAAGTATATATTAAGTATGCTTCATTTCCTTGAAGACCTTAAATATCTGAGTTGGAGAGACAAGAACCTGTAATCAACAAAATACATACAAATACATGCAGTAATTATGTGAGTGCATTGTGGAGGTGGTTAGCAACCAAATAATATTAATCAGAAATGAGGGATATAGACCTTGAACTGTCAATTCCAAGTTGGAAGGTTGTTATTTTTTCTTTTGTTTGCACAGTTTATAAATCTCAGAACTATGAACTCTCTAGGCTAGATAATACTTTGTTGTGGGGGATGATCTTGTGCTTTGTAGGATGTTTAGGATGTTAACAGCATCCCTGGCCTCTATTTACTAGCTACCCATTGATCACCATTCCACTCTGGGGCATAACCCCAAAATGTCTCCAGACATTACTCCCAGCTTCCTGGGAGCAAATTTATTCCCACTTTATTTGTCTACTGAATGGACCTGTGGTGCTGGTTTCTCTTATATATTTCCAGTAGAGCCTAAGCAAGTTTAGTTTGGTAAAAATGGCAAGTAACTTATACTTCAGGTTTAAGGAGGTCCAGGAATGTCAACCTACAGGTGCTTCCTTCTGTAAAAATACATTGCTGGAGACCTGATTAGAGAGTCCCTGTTGCAAGTCAAATCAGACAGGTCTTGTTTTTCCTTCCAATTCCAATATCCTTGGGAGGTATTTGCAAATCATTCAAGGGAGAATCTGAGAATAAATTTTAACCAACAAAGAAAAAAATAGCAAGACTTTTCACACTGAAAAAGCAGCAGAGCCAAAGAGGCAGAGGCAGAGCTAATGGCAGGAAGGGAGAGGGGTTTGAGAATAGTGTTGCTGTAGGCTAGCCAGGAGGAGAGCCTGGTGTTTTCCTGGGGAGGAAGGAAGAGTGAGAGAATTTTAAAATGCATGAGAAAAGTGAGCAAAGCTGTCAGATGCAAGCTTGGGGGAAACTCTGAGAACATTAGGCTCTGGGATGAGGGGATTAAGGATGTCCTTGGGGGCCTGGCTTATGTACAAGGATCTGCTGACGTAGCCATGGCCTCCTTTTGTGGTCTCAACCTGCTGTACTCCCTCTCATGCTTGGGGCTCAAGACAAACTGGCTTTCTTCTAGTTCCTGAAATGCCCTGTGTTTCTTTCTACTTTTCCACGTGCTGACCCACCTGCTTGGAACCAGTCTCTTCCACCCGACCCAGTTTCTTCTCTAATGCCTCTGCCTACTTAGCTGTTACTCATGCTTGAGAGCTCAGCTCAATCTGTTACATCTTCTGGGATGCTTCACAGCATTCTGCTCTTCATAGCACATTTCCTAATTGATAACTAGATCTCGATTTTTGAGATTATTTTGTTCCTAACCATCTATTACTTAAAGTTTGATGATGGTAGAAAGTATGTCAGTTTTGCTTATCATGGCCTCCATAGGACTTAACTTCAGGACTGGAATGTAGTATATGCTTAGTAAAGGTTTGGAATGAACTCATGAGGGTCTGGATTTTTCTACTTCATAATTATTCCTATTTAGGTAAAGATAGGATCCAGGATGGAAAGGAAAATGATATGAGGAGTAAAGAAAAAGGTACCAACTCCTCATACCAGTAGTTTTATCTTTGCTATTTGAAAATACTTGTTTTCTTGTTTTTGCTTTTTGTTTTGGTGCTGGGGTTTGAACTCAGGGGCACTTTATCACTGAACCACATCCCAATGTGAGACAGAGTCTCACTAAGTCGCTTAGGTGCTCGCTGAGTTGCCGTGGTTGGCCTCAAACTTGCAATCCTCCTGCCTCAGCCTTCTGAGTCAAATAATTGTTTTTTATCAAAGCCTAGGCCACCAAAAATGACTTTCCTGGCCTGTATAATTAAAGTTATCCTGAAATCTGTCAATAATTAGATTATGGGACTTCTTGGACCAGACCCCAAATTCTTATTTTATTTAGAGTTGAATATATTGGTCAAGGATGTCCTGGGTTTAATAAATCTGAATCTTAGGCAGAAAGGGGTTTATGTTTCTAGATCTATCTTTTAGAACTGAGCCAAAGGTGCTGAAGCAGTCCCAGAACCTCTTAGATTATTCAGAGAATGTTTGGATCCTGAACATTTTATTCTATAATGATCTCCAAGGGGAGTTGAACTTGAGTTTGAACAACTGTGTCTGGAGGAACTATGTTTAGGATTAGCTGGTAATACTGAAATTCTCTGTTTCCATGTGATAATTACTTTTCTTTACTTCAAGATGATCTGTACCATGAAAATCAGCCTCAAATTTAATTCCTTCTAAATATTCCCTTATTTAATGGGTTAGCAAATAGTAAAAAAGAAATGAAAAGAAAATCTTCTGTGAATTATTCCTTAAAAAGTTAGTCCTGATGAAGATCAAGGGACAACACAAACTTTTTAAAGTGCTGATTATATACCTAACATTATGGTAAGGGCTGAGGTTATATTGTTGAACTTCACAGACATGAAGTTTAAAGACTAGATTTCTAAAATCTTGAAATAGTGGGATCTATTTATTATGTGTCCATCTATCATCTCTCTACCTCTTCTAACAAAGAATATACTCAGAAATTAAATAACAGAAGACTCCAATTTGTTGACAGTTTAAGCAAAAGTATTAAACTCTTAACAATAAAAACCCACTAAAAGGAAAGAAAATTTTGCCTGAATACAACAGGCAGGGGAACAAAGGTTTAAAATATTTAATTACTTTATTTCTTCAGGAATGGAGGTTATTTTTCTTGACAAAAAATAACAATGCAATGTCCTTTTAAGAGCTGTTGCTCCTATATAGAGCCTGCCCCCCACATAAATACACACACACAAACACACACACACACACACACACACACAGAAATGTGTGTATATGTGTATACATATATGCTCTTTAGGAAATTAGGTGGATTTTATTCATCTGTATCTAATATGAATGTATTTTATATACCTGAAAAGGTACATGAGGTCTGGTGATGGGTCAGAATATTCAAAATGGAACAATCTTGAAATTTCTTTTTGGGGTATCAGGACTTGAACTCAGGGGCACTCAACTACGGAGCCACATCCCCAGCCCTATTTTGCATTTTATTTAGAGTCAGGGTCTCACTGAGTTGCTTAGCACCTTGCTTTTACTGAGGCTGGTTTTGAACTTGCAATCTTGGGATTATAGGCATGCGCCACTGTGGCCCTGCTGAAATTTCAAATCATGTGTTTATCTGCTAGCCCTTCCTTGTTCTTCTCTGGTTTTCTCTTCTCTAATGACAGAAAGCTGTTATCTTGATAAATAAGTATGTGTAAAAGATGGTTCTATTGCCTATAGAAGAGCCTACTTTGTATGGTCTCATAATGATCTTCTTCTCCGTACCTCTTCTTTCCTCCCTTCTCATCCTATTGACATACTTGGGAATGGGACATTAAAAGTCATCCATAAGGCTTCTCTCAGCAAGACTCATGTATTAATCCAGGTCTTCCAGGAGGTAGATGCCAAAACAGAATTTTATCGAGGAGATGCTGACAAAATAAGAAGAGAACTGGGTGAGATTTGGGAGAACCATCAGATCATGATAAAATCTAACCATGAGCGAAGGAGAGAGGAAATGGTGAAAGCATTCTGTACTGCTGACAGAGCTAAATAAAAGTTCTAAAGGAAGTTTGGTAAGGCTCTTTGGGGAATTCTTAAGCTAAATTCAGCCCTCAGAGGGGTCCTCTATATCCCAGAAAAGAGTCTGCCTTAGAGTCCTTGCCATGCATAGCCATGCTTGGGAGCAGCTAGAGGAAAAAGGAGTATTAAAGCCAGAGCACTCATGGATTTCAACAAATGTCTGAGCTTAGCAGCAGCCTGGAGTCTTTTGTTGTGATACTTTCTGCAGTGGGAAGTCTGTGAAGTACATTCACATGGCTGGCGTAGTTCACAAGTTCATTCAGAAGTTGGTTTGGAAAACAGGCCTACTCTAAGCAAAGTTGAGAAAGCTTTCAGGATTCCACAAAAACATTCAGTAAGGTGAATACCAGCCTCAATTTCTTTCTAGAATGTTGGCTGTCTTGTTTATAGGTGAAGTAATAAAAGAAACAATATTTGGAGAGTGGGGTGAATTCTGTTCTTCTGTATATAATGTGAGCAAGTTTTACAAAACCCAAGACGGACATGGGGTCTTATCATAGGTACTAATATTTAAAAATTGGAAAAATCCTAGAGAATCAAGGCCATAGGGTGCTCACTATGTTCATGTCTAAGCCTTTCTTGTTTCATCCTCTCTCATGACTGGAGCCTGTTGTCTTGTTAGATTGAAAGAGGTTTGCCACATGGATTGGCTCTTTCAGCCTTCCCTCCGCCCTCTCTCCTGTTTGGAATGTTAGAAAGCTTTAAGAGCTACGTGCCTCAGACTCACAGATACCAATTTCGATCTGCCAATTAAATGTACTCAGGCTGAGATTTAGAAGAAAGGAGGCAGATGCCATTGTCCTACAGCTTTTGTTGCAAGCTAGGTCATGACATTGTAAGTGTTGGAAGAGATGTGCTGGTGGGTCCAGGATCCCAGTCTAGTTGTCAGCTTTGTGGGATGAAGGCAGGTCATGACCACAGCCAAAGCAGCAGCTTCCTGATCTGTGGATAATTAAATGGACAAATGAACATTTGTTGAATAAGTACACATTGTAAATTAATGAACATAAAAATGAATTTATGAAAAACAATCTTCCTCTCTGGGGAGTCACATTGGTGTGACCTTGAAAACTGTAGTTGAATGGCAGCTCTCTAGGTGATTGGAGGCTCTCTGCCTTGCCTGATGCTTCTCTGGTCCTCCTAATGTCCTTTTTTTTTTTTTTCCTTTTTTTGAGTGTTGGGGATTGAACCCAGGAATTCATGCATTCTAGGCAAGTGCTCTACCACTGAGCCAGTGCAGCATTTTTAAAAAAATTATCTTGAGACAGGTCTTGCTAAGTTTCCCAGGGTGACTTTAAACTTGTGATCCTGCAGCCTCAGCCTCCTGAATAGCTGGGATTATAGGTATGTGCCAACATGCCCAGCTCCCACTGTCTTTTTAGGCCCCTAATGCTCATAATTATTAAGCTCTCTCATTCTGTTTTTTTTGTTCTCTTCCTGGACTATGTGGAATAAGAAAAGGAAGATGTTGCTCTCATTAATTCACTTATTCATTTGTTAATTCAGTCAGTCATGCATTTATTCAACAGATGTTTATTTTTACATTTAGTTGTTGACTATTGGCCTTGTATCAGGCACTGTGTGGGGTACTCAGGATTCCTTGGTAAACCAGACACAGATTCTGCCATTATAATTTACAACCAAAAGCCAGGGCCCTGTGAGAGGGTCAGGGAGAGGATTATTAAAGGCTAAAAAGGCTAGTGTATCAATAGCTAAGTAAGCTATGGAACCAACCTAGGAACTCTTCAACAGATGAATGGATAAGGAAAATGTGGTATATATACACAATGGAATATTACTCAGCCATAAGGAAAAATAAAATTATGGCATTTGCTGGTAAAAGAATGTAACTGGAGACTCTAATGCTAAGTGAAATAAGCCAGTCCCTTCAAACCAAAAGCTGAATGTTCTCTCTCATATGTAGATGCTAATACATAACAAAGGTAGGAGGAGGGAAGAATAGAAGTTCATTGGATTAGATAAAGTGGAATGAGGGAAAGGGAGAAATGGGAATAGGAAAGACAGTAGAATGAATCAGACATAACTTTCCTATGTTCATATATGAATATACAACCAGTATAACTCCACATCGTGTACAACCACAAGAATGGGAAGTTTTACACTCCATGTACATATAAATGCATGTCAAATACATGTATAATACATGTCAAAATACATTCTATTGTCATGTATAACTAAAAAGAACAAATTAAAAAGTTTTTAAAAAAGGCTAGTGTAGGATGCCCAATTTGGGGCAAGAGGGATAACGAATACGGATTGAGCATCCATTATATTATCAGGTTTTGTTATGGGATTTTATTAATTTCATTATATTTAGTCACCACAACAATCGATGAAACAGATTATTAGCCCCATTTTGCAGATGTACAAAATAAAACAAGAGATTAAGTGTCTCGTCAAAGGATCTGAATCAGGATCTGCCTGATCCCAAACTCCACATTCTTGGAGAGCACACATTGGTAACTTGGACAATGCTTCGCAGTCACTCGTCTCCTCAAGACTCACATTAAGGACGAGACTTCAGTGCCTCATCAGTTTTGCCATGTCTCTGCAGCCCACTCAGCCCTCTTAATTCACCTCTACTTTCCCTTTTCATTTGGTTATTATTGGTTTTCCTTTCCCTTTTTTCCCCCTTTGGCTTGCCCACCAAATGCCTTCTTTACCTCTGATTCTGCTTTTAATTTTCCCTTTGCTACTTTGCTCTTCCCCCTACTTTGGACCTCCTGCATTTCTGTGTACCCATCTCTTTCTCTCCTTTATCTTTCCTGTATCATATTCTTTCGGTCTCATTTCTCTCTCTGTTTTCTTAGGTTCTTGGTCTCCCTTTCCCTCTCCCCTACCTCTCTCTCTCTCTCTCTTTCTCTCTCTCATTCACTCTCCGTCTGCCCACTATATATCCCAAAGACAGTCCCTGGCTTGGAGCCCTTGGACCTCTCTATTTCTGGTTCCATGCTCAGGTTGAGAAGATAGATAATTCTACCCTTTCTCTTGGTTCTGCCATTGGATGGGAGAGTTAAAGAATTTTTACCTCCTAGTTAGTGAATATAGTCCTCTCCTCATACATTCTTGTCATGGTTTGAAACCTGATGTGTTCTTAGCACATTACTCTTGCTCTTAGAAAACTCATCCCAGTGAAGCCACTCCTCCTCCTCCTTCTTTCTCTGCCTGACTCTGTAGGGAAGGAAGGGTTTTGAAGATGTGTCAGCTGTAAAATACTGCACTCATGTAGGGATGACATGGAGTGTAAAATTCCATGCCAGATTTTTTAAAGTACTACTATTGAGTTGGGATACAAATCAAATAAAAAATAGAAAAATCTAAATGAACATTGCTCCCAGTGAATCTTTTCTTACATGCTATTATCATGTGCTGCAATTGTGGGCTTTTTGCTGGAACTTTCCTCTCTGCTGATGGGCAATGTGCCCTGATCAGACATCTTTAAGAAGGAGGTGTGGTGGCTTAAAGTCCAAAAGGGTAATGTTTAAAATGATAGTCTTTAGAAAAAGAGAGAAATCTCATCCTGTTTCCTTTTTTTAAAGGCAATTTTACCTTTTGAAAAGACCTACAATTTCTCTTGTTTTCTTTTGAAATGGGAAGGTGAAATCTGTAAAATCATGGATTAATTTTACTCTTTATCTTCATTTGCTTTGATTGTCAGACTTCATTTCAATATTCTGCTTATCTCCCAATACTCTAGCAGAACGGTTGCCTTCTAAAATTTCCAAATCTCTCTCCCAACATTTCAGTAGTAAAGATGCAGATGACTGTTTTATATTTTGTGGTAAGCACATTAACCTTTTCAAAGAATGTAATAATCACAAATGAATTATATAATTCAGGATCTCATTTCTTTTCAATATAATAAAAACTTAAATGGGGGAAGTTAGGTGGTTTCTTCCCAATAAATCACTGTTTCATGGCCCTTCGGCTAGAAGGGCCCTTTCCCATCCCTGTGTAGAATGGTTGCTGAAAAGTTAACGGAATTTGGGACTAAATTTGTGTGCAAGTTATCCAGTTCAACAGAAATAAAAGCCCCATTGTACTTTGTAATGGAGAGCTTGGTGTTCAGCCTTCGAAGTCACACTTTTTGAAAATCACTTACAAACTTGAATTTTATGGAGAACAATTGGGATGATGAGGTGGCTGAAACATATACTATGTAAAACTGGTGAATAAATATGTTGGCAAAAAGAAGGGGGTTGGAGTGAGAAACAGGAGAGAGGCAAATAGATAATACTGTATTTATCACAGTATGGAATTCATCTTTTAATTTAAAATATAGGTGTCACATCCACACTCCAGTTGTGGCAGGTCAGTAGGGCAAGTTGCAGAAAGGTGAAAGAAAGTGCCTGGAGACAGTGTACAAGACACTGACTGAGAAAAGATGACAAGAGATCAGTAATTTTGCAAAAAGAGTTTAGTGGTGATAGACAGAAAAGATAGCACCTCTGTCCCTCAAAGTGCTTCACCAATCAGTGTCTCCTCAGCTTCATGGCATTTTGTCTAGTGGCAGCAGGCTGGATGAGTGACATGTTTCCTTCTCACAGTGCCCTAAGTTCTGCATCTATTCTCACTCAGAGAGAGGTTTTATATGTTAGGCTGCAGAAGCGGTGACATCATCAGCATTAGCTTATATAACCAGCATCTCAAGGAACAACTGTCCTGGTGTACATGCAAGACTGCAGCCTCTACAGATAGCACTAACTTGCCTTGGTTCCCAGTTTGCCTAAGAGAAATCCAGTATCTTTCAAGTTAATATGAACCTGGATTTTCTGTCCCAGACTTATTCCCATTGTTTCCTTAACCTGACTAGGTTTGGGGGAGCAGAAAGAACATACTAGCATCAGGGTGTTTTACTGTTCTCCTTTTCTTCAGGAAAGATACACTCTACCTACCGTGTATCTGAATGTCTTTATAATCTTATTGTGCCTATTTTCCACAACATCCCTCAGGAGGCTCATCAGGATGTAGACTGTAACCAATTCCCACAATAGCAACACAGAGAGCAAAAGAATGTGGTAAGCCCTGCTATAAGGGCAAGTGGGCTAAACAATATAGGAGGCGATTGTAACCAAACAGAAAAAGGATCAACAGTAAGCTTGCCTATTGGAGTAACAGGGGTTTACAACTCGTAGAGGCAAAACCACACTGTGATAATTTCAGGGATACATACACAACATCCTGTTTAAATGAGGGCACAGGTGCAGTTAGCGTATCAAACACTTTCTACTCTGAAGTATCACCTTCCACAACTGGGTAGTTTCTTCATTAAGCCAAGTTGTGCCTCTATGAATATTTAGGCAGCCACAGTGTGTTTAGGGCAAGTTTCAACCGGGAACTCAATGCTCATTGCTTGAGGAGAAAATATGGCAAGTGGGTAAAGTCACCACTTGGCATGCTAGCTTTTACTAGGTCCCAATTAGTAGAGTTGTAGACAAAGTGGGAGGTATGCATAAGGTCTTTTCCAAGTGCATCAGCTAATCTAGTTATATGACAGGTATGGCCACGCGTGGGTGCCACAGTCCATAACCACCCCCCCCAAGGGGAGGGACTGCTCTCCAACATGTTGTCTTACTTTGCTACCCTAAGTAGTCAGGGTCTTTGAGTATAACTGTTAAGTTTCATTGATCAATAGGGATCTAACCCCTAAACAGAGGGCAGAGAGGTGTCACTGCCGTTGTTTCTTTCTCTACAGACAGGAGCTTCCTTCTCATTTCCACCTGTGTTGTGCTCAGCCACCAGGAGCTGTCAAATAGTGTACCCCAGCGAAAGCTTAGCCAGGTCTATTGTTCCCATGCTAAGCAGAACACATGATATTTAGTGTTCTTAAAAAGAGGGTTGATTTAAGTTCAAGTCCGTAGGGCAGTTGTCCAGCTGTAGCCAGGAGTGGTGGGTGTCACTCCAGCTTAACATTCACTTCCATTGCATTGAGGTGACCACTTGTAGGTGCCATGGGAGACCAGTGGAAGAGGATAGAGACAGCTTGCTATATATCCATAAGTCTCTTTGTTCTTCACTTCCACAATGGTTCTTGCCCATTCTGAAAATAGATTAGCTCTGAGGATGAAATAGCAGATATTTTTGACAGGTGTTAATACAGGAAAATCTTGATTATTCAACAGATAAGCAACCTTATCATTTTGAGAACGGTGCTGGCCGGTGGCCCTATCTCCAGGTTTACAATACTATATTTCTGATCTCATTGGTCCTTTTCCTCATGGGCTTGGGAAACCATTCACATGAAAAATAGACTATGTGGGTCCCCTGTGGCATGTCTTCTGGCAGCAGCAATAGCAAATTGTTCTGTGTTCCCATTCGTGGAGTACAGGTATCCTTCTTAAGCTTTATTATTTGAATCCAGTAGGTTTGTTTGTCCAAAATCTAAGCTTATTTTTACCATATCTGTGGGAGTAGCACACATGAAACCAAGGAGTTGAAGGATATTTATGGTTGCTTTCTGTGATGCCCTTCTGCAAGCATGCCCATCCATGGTCCAGTATACATGTCCATCCATGTTAGGGCAACCTTGCAGCCTTCCAATGGGAGGAAGGTCTGAGGAAGTCAAACTGCCACTGTGTGCTGGTTACCTCCCTCAAGCTATATACCCCATCACATAAAGCATTGGCCATAGTTGCTTCAGGAACAGGCAGAGCAAGAGTCACATACACATACAAAAGCTTGGTAGGAGCCAGCATTACTTTGCTATGGGCCAGAGAACTCTTCTTTTTTTTGTGGTCTGTCTTCCTATCTAGCCAAGAAGCCACATATTTAGTGGCATATCTTTTAGCTATTTACCTTTAGTTAGTTTATCTGGTTCTTCATTTCCTGGAGGAGAAGCATGGCTGTATTATGCCACATGATATAAAGTCAATTCCTAGTGTGGCAATTGTTTCTGATGCCTTTCCATATCTTTGCCTTCTTTCATAGCTGTGACCAAGGTCCTAAGGGAACTCATTTATGGCCCTGCTCTTGCCACAGGATCCACTCAAACTTATCATGGCAGCTAAAATCATCCAGTTCATGGGGTTGCTTTTGGACTAATATGCCCGAGGTTTGTAACAGCTCTATAAATATTTTTGCTTGGGAAGAGGCTTTGAGGTCCTTAAGTTCCCAGTTCCATGAGGATTTCCTTTTTATTAAATCATTAGAGTGGTTTTAACATTTGTAACAAGTATAAAATGGAAGGACGCCAGCATCTCAACACTCCCAAGAAGGTCTGACTACTTTGGAGTAGGGGAAACTTGGACTTTATCTATAATAGCAGATAACCCTTGAATACTTGGCAGACAGTCCAGGTCTTTGCAATTTGGAAAAGTTGACAGCCTTGGAAATGTTCCACCATTTGATCTGCTTCCTGTAGGTGGGAAAAGGACTCAGAAGTTAACGTCACATCATCAATATAATGAAACATCTATACTGTTAGGTTTTGTTAATAGGCCATAATACTACCACCATCCCATGACATATGCTTTGGCTATTAAATATCACTGGAGAAAGACACTGCAAGTTCATTGTTGCACTTCCCATATATAAGCACATTGCTCCTGGCTTTCCTTATTGGACCCCTTGTATTTCCTTTGCTCCCTTTCTCCCAACTTCCATTTCCCTTGATTCCTCATCTTTTCAGTTCCCCTCATATCAGCTATAGCACAGGCTTCTTGAGAAACAGGAAAGACCATTAAAGGGGTAAGGATTAATACCAGAGCTCCATAATATTCCCTAGGAGCCATCTGGAGAATGGTGTCCTTCATTCCCACTGTGACTGTTTCATTATCAGGACCAGTGTAATTCAGTGTATAAATGGCATGCCTCTTCCTAACTCTGTTAAGATGTCATGCAGTTCTTCCATGGATTGCCATCATGGGGGCACCATGGGCAAATACCCAATATGGGGCCGCATAGTTTTATACGCAGCTATCAGTCAGGACAATAAAATGATGGCACAGTTCTCATTAACAGCTAAATATAAATGTTGCCTCAGAGTCAGGTGCATGGTGACTGAGGCAATTTTACCCATTTTACTCCCTGATAAGAGCATGTTTTCAGCACCAAAGCTACAACAGCCTCATTCTGCTACAGTTTCCCTGGCTTGCTGCCTAAAATACCCTACCAATTTAGCAGCAGTATGATCTCTCATGCAGGCATGCATATGCCCTTTGGGAGTGGGCAGATTTTCAACATCTGCTCCCACCAGCCATGGCTGATCTGTCTTCACCTTTGGAGTTATGACCAGTCTGACCCCTTGTGCTGGCACCTTGACCAGCTCATCCCAGTCCTCATCCTCTTAGTTTGAGGTGCTGGGTTCACAGGGTCCCATATACGGAGCTTCCATTCCTTTTGAGTAACTGCAATCCTTACACTAGCTCATTGTAAATGTTTACCTTTTTAGTTTAGCAAAATGGCAGGCTAGAATTTCCAAATTTCCATCAGCCCTCTTCACATAAACAAGTAATTGCTCAATAGTCCCCGCTTGAGTTAAAGGGGCTTCATGCTTCAGCTTTAATCCTTCCTACAATTCCTGAGCACAGACTCAGGCTTGTAGCTCTGCCTCTTTTGCTGCCCTCAATGCTGTGAGGAGGGGCCACCCCACAGCTGCTGCTATCTTTTTTTTTTTTAGTTCTATTTTTTTATTGGTTGTTCACAACATTACAAAGCTCTTGACATATCATATTTCATACATTAGATTGAAGTGGGTTATGAACCACCAATTTTACCCCAAATGCAGATTGCAGAATCACGTCGGTTACACATCCACAATTTTACATAATGCCCTATTAGTAATTGTTGTATTCTGCTACCTTTCCTATCCCCTACTATCCCCCCTCCCTTCCCCTCCCATCTTCTCTCTCTACCCCATCTACTGTAATTCATTTCTCTCCTTGTTTATTTTCCCATTCCCCTCACAACCTCTTATATGTAATTTTGTATAGCAATGAGGGTCTCCCTTCATTTCCATGCAATTTCCCTTTTCTCTCCCTTTCCCTCCCATCTCATGTCTCTGTTTAATGTTAATCTTTTCTTCCTGCTCTTCCTCCCTGCTCTGTTCATAGTTGCTCTCATTATATCAAAGAAGACATTTGGTATTTGTTTTTTAGGGATTGGCTAGCTTCACTAAGCATAATCTGCTCTAGTGCCATCCATTTCCCTGCAAATTCTATGACTTTGTCATTTTTTACTGCTGCATAGTACTCCATTGTGTATACATGCCACATTTTTTTTATCCATTCATCTATTGAAAGGCATCTGGGTTGGTTCCACAGTCTAGCTATTGTGAATTGTGCTGCTATGAACATCGATGTGGCAGTATCCCTGTAGCATGCTCTTTTAAGGTCTTCAGGGAATAGTCCGAGAAGGGCAATAGCAGGGTCAAATGGTGGTTCCATTCCCATCTTTCCCAGGAATCTCCAAACTGCTTTCCAAATTGGCCGCACCAATTTGCAGTCCCACCAGCAATGTACAAGTGTACCCTTTTCTCCACATCCTCGCCAGCACTTGCTGTTGTTTGACTTCATAGTGGCTGCCAGTCTTACTGGAGTGAGATGGTATCTTAGGGTGGTTTTGATTTGCATTTCTCTGACTGCTAGAGATGGTGAGCATTTTTTCATGTACTTGTTGATTGATTGTGTATCCTCCTCTGAGAAGTGTCTGTTCAGGTCCTTGGCCCATTTGTTGATTGGGTTATTTGTTATCTTATTGTCTAATTTTTTGAGTTCTTTGTATACTCTGGATATTAGGGCTCTATCTGAAGTGTGAGGAGTAAAAATTTGCTCCCAGGATGTAGGCTCCCTATTTACCTCTCTTATTGTTTCTCTTGCTGAGAAAAAAACTTTTTAGTTTAAGTAAGTCCCATTTGTTGATTCTTGTTATTAACTCTTGTGCTACGGGTGTCCTATTAAGGAATTTGGAGCCCGACCCCACAATATGTAGATCGGAGCCAACTTTTTCTTCTATCAGACGCAGAGTCTCTGGTTTGATATCAAGCTCCTTGATCCATTTTGAGTTAACTTTTGTGCATGGCGAGAGAAAGGGATTCAGTTTCATTTTGTTGCATATGGATTTCCAGTTTTCCCAACACCATTTGTTGAAGATGCTATCCTTCCTCCATTGCATGCTTTTAGCCCCTTTATCAAATATAAGATAGTTGTAACTTTGTGGATTAGTCTCTGTGTCCTCTATTCTATACCATTGGTCCACCCGCCTGTTTTGGTACCAGTACCATGCTGTTTTTGTCACTATTGCTCTGTAATATAGTTTGAAATCTGGTATCGCTATACCACCTAAAAGATTCACACTTCCTGTTTAGAATTGCTTTTGCTATTCTGGGTCTTTTATTTTTCCATATGAATTTCATGATTGCTTTATCTATTTCTATAAGAAATGCCGTTGGGATTTTGATTGGCATTGCATTAAACCTATAGAGAACTTTTGGTAATGTCGCCATTTTGATGATGTTAGTTCTGCCTATCCATGAACAGGGTATATTTTTCCATCTTCTAAGATCTTCTTCTACTTCTCTCTTTAGGGTTCTGTAGTTTTCATTGTATAAATCTTTCACCTCTTTTGTTAGGTTGATTCCAAAGTATTTTATTTTTTTTGAGGATATTGTGAATGGAGTGTTTTTCCTCATTTCCGTTTCAGAAGTTTTGTCGCTAATATACAGAAATGCCTTTGATTTATGTGTGTTGATATTATATCCTGCCACTTTGCTGAATTTATTTATAAGTTCTAGTAGTTTCTTTGTAGACCCTTTTGGGTCTTCTAGGTATAGAATCATGTCATCTGCAAATAGTGATAATTTAAGTTCTTCTTTTCCTATTTTTATGCCTTTAATTTCTTTCGTCTGTCTAATTGCTCTGTCCAGTGTTTCGAGAACTATATTGAATAGAAGTGGTGATAGAGGGCATCCTTGTCTTGTTCCAGATTTTAGAGGGAATGCCTTTAACTTTTGTCCATTCAGAATGATGCTAGCCTGAGGCTTAGCATAGATAGCTTTTACAATGTCAAGGTAAGTTCCTGTTATCCCTAGTTTTTCTAATGTTTTGAACATAAAGGGATGCTGTACTTTGTCGAATGCTTTCTCTGCGTCTATCGAGATGATCATATGGTTCTTATCTTTAAGTCTATTGATGTGGTGAATAACATTTATTGATTTCCGTATATTGAACCATCCTTGCATCCCAGGGATGAATCCTACTTGATCATGGTGCACAATTTTTTTGATGTGTTTTTGTATTCGATTCGCCAGAATTTTATTGAGGATTTTTGCATCTAGGTTCATTAGAGATATTGGTCTGCAGTTTTCTTTCTTTGAGGTGTCTTTGTCTGGTTTCGGGATCAGGGTGATGTTGGCCTTGTAGAATGAATTTGGAAGGGCTCCCTCTTTTTCTATTTCCTGAAATAACTTGAAAAGTATTGGTATTAATTCTTCTTTAAAGGTTTTGTAAAACTCCGCTGTATACCCATCCGGTCCTGGGCTTTTCTTGGTTGGTAGTCTTTTGATGGCTTCTTCAATTTCATCCATTATATTGGTCTGTTCAAATTGTGTGTATCCTCCTGACTCAGTCTGGGCAAATCATATGACTTAAGAAATTTATCGATGTCTTCACTATCTTCTATTTTATTGGAATATAGGTTTTCAAAATAATTTCTAATTGTCTTCTGTATTTCTGTAGCATCTGTTGTGATATTGCCTTTTTCATCCTGTATGTTAGTAATTTGAGTTCTCTCTCTTCTTCTCTTCGTTAGCATGGCTAAAGGTCTGTCGATCTTATTTATTTTTTCGAAGAACCAACTTTTAGTTTTGTTAATTTTTTCAATAGTTTCTTTTGTTTCCATTTCATTGATTTCCGCTCTGATTTTAATTATTTCTTGCCTTCTGCTACATTTGCTGTTGTTTATTTATTTATTTATTTATTTATTTATTTATTTTTATTGGTTGTTCACAACATTACAAAGCTCTTGACATATCACATTTCATACATTAGATTGATGTGGGTTATGAACTCCCAATTTTTACCCCAAATGCAGATTGCAGAATCACATCGGTTACACATCCACAATTTTACATAATGCCCTAATAGTAATTGTTGTATTCTGCTACCTTTCCTATCCCCTACTATCCCCCTTCCCCTCCCCTCCCAACTTCTCTCTCTACCCCATCTACTGTAATTCATTTCTCTCTTTGTTTATTTTCCCATTCCCCTCACAACCTCTTATATGTAATTTTGTTTAGCAATGAGGGTCTCCCTTCATTTCCATGCAATTTCCCTTTTCTCTCCCTTTCCCTCCCATCTCAAGTCTCTGTTTAATGTTAATCTTTTCTTCTTACTCTTCCTCTCTGCTCTGTTCATAGTTGCTCTCATTATATCAAAGAAGACATTTGGTATTTGTTTTTTAGGGTTTGGCTAGCTTCACCAAGCATAATCTGCTCTAGTGCCATCCATTTCCCTGAAAATTCTATGATTTTGTCATTTTTTATTGCTGCATAGTACTCCATTGTGTATACATGCCACATTTTTTTTATCCATTCATCTATTGAAGGGCATCTGGGTTGGTTCCACAGTCTAGCTATTGTGAATTGTGCTGCTATGAACATCGATGTGGCAGTATCCCTGTAGCATGCTTTTTTAAGGTCTTCAGGGAATAGTCCGAGAAGGGCAATAGCTGGGTCAAATGGTGGTTCCATTCCCATCTTTCCCAGGAATCTCCAAACTGCTTTCCAAATTGGCCGCACCAATTTGCAGTCCCACCAGCAATGTACAAGTGTACCCTTTTCTCCACATCCTCGCCAGCACTTGTTGTTGTTTGACTTCATAGTGGCTGCCAATCTTACTGGAGTGAGATGGTATCTTAGGGTGGTTTTGATTTGCATTTCTCTGACTGCCAGAGATGGAGAGCATTTTTTCATGTACTTGTTGACTTTGCTGTTGTTTTGCTCTTCCTTTTCTAGGGCTTTGAGATGAAGTGTGAGCTCATTTATTTTTTGGTTTTTTCTTTTTTTGAGGAATGACCACCAGGCGATGAATTTTCCTCTTAAAACTGCTTTCATTGTGTCCCATAGATTCCTATATGTTGTGTCTGTATTTTCATTTATCTCTAAGAATTTTTTGATTTCCTCCTTTATGTCTTCTGTAACCCATTGATCATTCAGTAACATATTGTTCATTTTCCATGTGATGTAGGATTTTTCCTTCCTTCTTTTATCATTCCATTATGATCAGATAAAATGCATGGTATTATCTCCACCCCTTTATATTTACTGAGGGTTGCCCTATGGCATAATATATGGTCTATTTTTGAGAAGGATCCATGTGCTGCTGAGAAAAAAGTATATCCATTTGATGATGGTTGATATATTCTATATATGTCAGTTAAGTCTAGGTTATTGATTGTGATATTGAGTTCTATCATTTCTTTATTCAACTTTTGTTTGGAGGATCTGTCCAATGGTGAGAGAGGTGTGTTGAAGTCACCCATAATTATTGTGTGTGGTCTATTTGATTCTTGAACTTGAGGAGAATTTGTTTTATGAATGTCGCAACACCATTATTTGGTGCATAAATATTGATAATTGTTATGTCTTGTTGGTGAATGGTTCCTTTTAATAGTATATAATGTTCTTCTTTATCCCTTTTGATTAACTTAGTCTTGAAGTTGATTTTATTCGATATGAGGATGGCCACCCCTGCTTGCTTACGAGGACCGTGTGCATGGTATATTTTTTCTCATCCTTTCACCTTCAGCCTGTGTATGTCTTTTCCAATCAGATGTGTCTCCTGGAGGCAGCATATTGTTGGATTTGTTTTTTTAATCCATGATACCAGCCTATGTCACTTTATTGGAGAGTTTAAGCCATTAACATTCAGAGTTACTATTGATATATGGTTTGTACTTCCATCCATGTTTGATTATTTATCCTTTTATTAAAAAATTTGTTTGCTTCTCCATGATTATCTTTCCCCTCACCCTCTGTCTTTACCGAGGCACTTCCTACTGATGGTTTTGGTTATTGTTTTTCATTTCTTCCTCGTGTAGTGTTTTGCTCAAAATGCTTTGCAATGCTGGTTTTCTGGCTGCAAATTCTTTTAACTTTTGTTTATCATGAAAGATTTTTATTTTGTTGTCATACCTGAAGCTTCATTTTGCTGGATACAGAATTCTTGGTTGGCATCCATTGTCTTTCAGTGTTTGAAATACATTGTTCCATGACAGTCTTGCTTTCAGTGTCTGTGATGAAAAATCCGTTGTTAACCTTATTGGTTTACCCCTGAATGTAATCTGTCTCCTTTCTCTTGTAGCTTTTAATATTTTCTCTTTGTTCTGTATATTGGATATCTTCATAACAATGTGTCTTGGCGTTGGTCTACTGTAATTTTTGTACTCGGTGTCCTGTATGCATCTTCAATTTGTATATCTGATTCCTTTTTTATTTCTGGAAAGTTTTCTGTAATTATTTCATTCAGCAGGTTACTCATTCCCTTGGTTTGAATCTCTGTACCTTCTTCTATCCCAATGACTCGTAAGTTTGGTTTTTTTATGTTATCCCATAACTCTTGGATGTTTTTCTCGTGATTTTTTACCAGCCTTTCTGAGTTGGCTAGACTCTTTTCAAGATGATATATTTTGTCTTCATTATCTGATGTTCTGGCTTCTACTTGCTCCACTCTGTTAGTGATACTCTCAATTGAGTTTTTAATTTGGTTTATCTTTTCCTTCATTTCTAGAATTATTGTTTGATTATTTTTTATAATCTCTATCTCCTGATAAAGATGCTTAACTTCTTTTATCTGTTTATGTAATTCATTCTCAATGTGTTCTTTCCCTGCTTGAATTTGCTGTCTTGTATCCTCTTTAAGGTTCCATTCCATCTGTCTAAGGTGTTCCTTGAGTTCTTTATATGACCATTTTTCTGATGACTCTAGGTCCTCCTGAATATTTAGGCTGTCCTGCATTGTTTGTACTCCTTTTCTTCCTTGCTTTTTGAAGCTGCTCATGTTGCTTCTTGTTCTGTTTGACTGATGAGTTACTGTTTACTCCTATAAATTTATTTGATGCTTGGGAGGAAAGGTATTAGAAGGGAAGGGAAGAAGTCACTAAAGAGAATGAGAGTAAGCAGGTAGAATTCAAGGAAGGGGGGATAAGATAATTGAAAAGAAATGAAAAGACAAAAGAAGAAAAAAAAATAGGAAATAAGAAAAGAAAAAAATTTAAAAAAATAGTAAAAAAAATTAAAAGTAAAATTAGAAGAAAAAAAATTAAAAAAATTTTAAAAAACAACAAGAAAGAAAAATGAAAATGAAAGAAAAACCCAAATCAAAAAAAAAAGAGAAAAGAAAAAAAGAAAAAAAAACCTAATAAATGTAGTCTTAGAGTTTGATTAACTTCTCTTCCAGTAGGTGGCGCTGTGCCCACCAGGCCAAGTTTCTCCTGTCAACACGCGGGAACCAATCACTGTGCAGCAGCTCCTCCCAGACTGGGCGAGTCTCCAATCCTGAGTGCCTAGGGCCTCCTCTTGTGTCTAGTCACTTCCCACTTTTCCTCTAGCCAGGCCCCTCTCACGGGTGCCGCTCACCACAATACTGGCTACACACCAGGTCTGCTGCTCCCGGGAGCCCTGTTTTCATGAACGACTGGGCACACTCTTCCAGTTTGCCATTCCCTCAGACCCTAAGTTTGTAGAGCTTGGGGTTGAGAATCCTCAGCGAATTTTACTTGCCCTCTGGTAGCCACGCCCCCGGTAGCTGGTGCAAGAGACCTCAGCTGTCAGCACTGGTGGGAGCGGTAGTTCCGAGCCGCGGGTCCCGCGCCACCTCAGATTCCCTCCGTCTGGCTATCGTGCTCACGGGAGAGCTGGGAGGGGCCCTTACGGGAGAGCTGGGAGGGGCCCTTATGGGAGAGCTGGGAGGGGCCCTTACGGGAGAGCTGGGAGGGGCCCTTAAGGTTTCCCTGATGTGTGGAGAGGGAAGGCTAGGGGATTACACACCTGTATCCGCAGGTTTCAATGAAGTTATCTCCTCCGCCGCAGTCTGATGACGTCAGTTCTCTGCCATGGTGGTATCTCTTGCAAATGGCGACAGTTCGTTTCCCTTTGCCAGGCGACCAATGCAACGGGTGGGTCCTTACTATCTCTCCCAAGCCCCGTTTCAAACCTGTGGCCACTACCTATGAAGGCTCGTTTGGCATTTACCTCGGTAGGAACAGAAGGGCCGACCAGTTGTTTCAGCAGGATGGATTAGTGCTGAGTCATAGCTGTTTGTCTGCAGGAAGCAGGTGAACGGGAGCTTGAATTCAGCGGATCTGGGCTCAGTGTGTGTTCTGAGAGGCCCAGACTGTTCGCCCCAGATCCACGTAAGCTCAGCATTGCCTAGTGATCCTGAGCAAACAGATTTAGGTTGTTTACGACTCCCTATGCCTGCACAGCTAAAGAGGTCAGAGACTTGATCTCTCTGCGCCTGCCGCCATGTTGGAATCCTCTAGCTGCTGCTATCTTACAGAGCATTTTCTTTTTCTTTACACCATGTTTCCAATGAGCAACAGTACTTCCCCTAATGCTTGGGGTGTTTGGGGGTCATGAAGGCCTCTAGGCATTCATAATAGCTGCTGCTCCAAGAAGAGTTCAGTGGTGATAGGCTGAACAGATAGCAAAGTGTTTCACCAAGAAGTGCCTCATGATGTTTAGTTCAGTGTTGGCTGGCTAGACAAGTGACACACCTCCTTTTCATAGTGTCCTCGGTTCTGTCCCTACTCAGAAGTTTTACATGTTAGGCTTCAGAAGCAGTGACACCATCAGCAATAGCTTCCTTAGTTAGCTTGTATGACCAGAATCCCAAGGAACAACTGTCCTGGCATACATGCAGGAAAGTACCTTTCTACAGATAACATTAGCTTGCCCTGGATCTCCGTGTACGTAAGAGAAAGCCAGAGTCCTTTAAGATAATATGTATCTGGACTATCTGGCCCAGGCTTGATCTCATTTCTTCTTTAAATTTGCTGTGTTTTGGGGAACACAAAGGAGACATTTGGGGACATAGTACTCTATTGTCCCCCTTTACTTTAGGGATAATACAACAGGACATTGAGAACTAACAATAATAAAAAGACGCCTTTATTGACTATTTAGTCCTACACTTAGTGCATTATATTCACTTTGTTTGTCTGTTTTAGTCATGATAACAACCTCAAAGGAAGGCATTGTTATTTCCATTTAACAATTGAGAAATATGAGGCTCAGAAAGTTAAGAATCTAGTCCAAGTTTAGGCAATTAATAAAGACTAGAGCCAGAGTTGAGAAACAGGTTCCTCTGACTTTAAAGACAATGCCCTTAAAAATAATACAAGTATGCTTCAAAAGAAAGAGATAGTGAGCAAACAGTTGCTTGCATGGAAAAGAAAAAACAGTCCTTTGTTTTATGCATGGCTGTATCTTGACACCTTCCCCACTAGGTACAGTGAGAAACTGCATTACCTCTTATTTCCACATATTAGCAAGGTGAATGTGCCTCACTCATCTCTATTTACTGAGCAAATGCCATGGCATGGGTTCAATAAAAATTTTCTCCCTTGTGTTCCACTCTATTGCTGATGTGACAAGGACAGAATTGTCAGAGCAGCTCCTAATTAAATAATTCAAAGCATCATTAGGAAGATGTGGCTGAATGCAGGACTTACCAGGCAAGTGCTGACCACAGTTGACACTAATTGGTCCCTGGGATGCCAACCTTACACAGCATGGGAACTAGACACTGAGGAGAGGGGAGGAGCACCAGGCTTGCTGAAACCACTTTTGTGGTAGATTTTGGGACCATCACCATTGGTCAGGAAGGGAATTCTCGTAGGCACAAACTAAGGATCAGATTTGAAAATGTCACCTTGGCTTTTTCTCCTTCAGAGAGTCAGTGACCTATCGGACCCAGGGCATTTGTACTGTGGTTGATACCCTTTCAGTGAATGTATATGTATGTGTGCATGCACTCACAGACCACAAAGGAATGAAACACAGCACAGAGTTGTATCATCTCTGTTAGAGAGGCAGGACTAATCTAATTAATCTTTCACCTTTGGGAGTGTGGTAAGTATTCAGGAGACACTCCATCTTAGGAGTCTTCCTGTTTAAAAAAATAATGAATTCTTGCCCCAAAACCTTAGTAACTAGGGCAGGTGAAAAGATGTGAGTACCCACTTGTTCAATTCTAGCTTTCATGACAGAAATTCTGTGTGGGATTCTCACTGCACTGTGGGACCTTACTAACTTTCAGACCAAGGGACTAATTCTTTTTTTCATGCTCAGGTTTGCATAGGCCACTCTGAGAATAGTTAATACTAATACAAACAACACTAGATCTTCAAAACAGAGTTCAAGATCTGTTAAATATCAAGATTCTGGATGTATCACTGATTTTCTTTATATTTTGCTTTCTCCTTGAGATCCTGCATGGAAAAATCCAATATTTTGATCTCACAAGAGACATTTTATTATTTTCTCAATTTTGTAGGTGATGAAACTGAGGCCTAGAGAGTAAGACCTTATGCAAGTCCTGAGCATTGGAAAGAGGCAGAGCAGTGACATATTTCAATTCTTTTGACCCTAAATTTAATAACTTTTCCGCAATGTAGCTTCCTCTGTAACAGTTTCTTCTCTTTCCATTTGTTCTACTGTAGACTTCACTATGGTAGACTGTACACACTTTCAGCATTCTCTGCCCTGTCTCCAAATAATTTTGGTCAAGTTTCTACAGGTGCTTGATATGTAGACTTTGTAGGGTACACACATGCCCTATAAAAACACAGGGCAAATAAAGAACAACTGAGAGGTGGTTAACCTTATCCCCAGATACTACACTAGCTCACTCTGCAGGGAGACTTCACAAGAAGTTTGTGTCTGTAACACCTTCACAGTGGTCCTAAGCAAAGAAAGCACTGTGGCTGTCATTTCACCCATCATCCTATAAAGGTTTAATGGACTTGACTTCAGGAGTAATGTGTGTCCTGTGAGATGAGGGGTACATTCCTAAGATTAGAGAAGTACTGTGACAGTTCCTTTACAGTTTGTTTTTGACTACTTCTTCATCTATAACTTAGTACTGAGCGATGCATTTTTTAAAGTGCTTCTTTTTAAATCGCCTTATACATCTTTCATTCGCATCTGCCTTTCAGCTCCAATGGAATTCTGTCAAAGGTGAGGAAACATGCTTTTGTTGTTGTTGTTGCTGTTAGAACTTGAAACATAACTTTAAAAGTCTGGATTCACAAGCAGTGGTATTTTTTTTAATTATATGAAGCTGTTTCTTCATGTATTTCTGAGGAGGACATTGTTACTCTCCTTATGTCTGGTCTGGGGAGTTTGAATTCTGGACTATAATGTATTTTGGTTTCCTAATCTGTTCCAAGTAGCTTACCTTGTTCTCTTGGCTACTGTTTAATGTCCCTTAGTCACTGTTACAACTGGCCTTGTTGTGGCTCTTCCTGAAACTTTCCAGTTGATTGCACTGGGACCCTTCTCTTCTTCCACCTTTACCCAAGGGTGTGGTCTTATCCCTGGGACTTCCCTCTGGGCATGCTTCCTTTGCTGTGGACTTTGTTGTCTGAGTAAAGGAGCACCAAGAGGGGGAGACTTCTCTATCTTCTGATTCTGAGGAAAGCTGGGTTTGTTTTGAGAAGAAAAGGATTCAGTCAGTGAGCTCATTGAAATTTTGACACCATGTCAGCCAGGCACCGGGGCCCTCTGCACTGCAGCTTTGTTTTATTCTTAAGCAGTGCCATCCTATTGTCTCAGGTCAGAGTGACTGCAGCTCCTTTCAGTGGGACCCTTGGTCTTTGCATTCAGGAGGAGCAATATCTCTGACTTTCAGGAGTGCCATCTTGAGTGAGCAAGGACATCTTCCTCTCCCTGGGGCTCACTGACCAGCATGGCCTATTGTAGAAGCATTTCTGAGCTGCTTTCAACACTGATGCTTAAGGGCTATTATGAATGAGAATTTCTAGCTCGGGAAAGGAAAGGAAAACTAATACACTCTCTCTCTCTCTCTCTCTCTCTCTCTCTCTCTTTGGTACTGGGGATTGAACTCAGCGGCACTTAACCACTGAGCCACATCCCCAGGCCTATTTTATATTTTATTTAGAGACAGGATCTCACTGAGTTGCTAAGGGCCTTGTTATTGATGAGGCTGGCTTTGAACTCGCAATCCTCCTGTCTCAGCCTCCCCGGCCACTGGTATTATAGGCATACACCACCGCGCCTGGCCACTTCTCATTTTTAAAGGAAAGAAAATAAACATTATTATTTGATAGCAATTAAATATTACTTGTGATGACTTTTTATTTTTACTTTTTGCCTCAATCAATAGTTGTTTTTAAAAGTTTTTTTAAAAAGAATATACTCATTCAACAGACATTTAGGATACCCCTTCTATTTCTTTAATGATAATAACAAAGATTAAGTTGTTACTTTGTTCCAGGACTTGCTATCCTACAAGCAGTATTTTATTTGAGCCTCTCAAATTTTCTATTAAGGAGGCATTATCATCATTCACATTTATTAAATGAGGAAAGAGACCCATATGAGGTTAAAGAAAAGTAAAGGCAAATATCTAAATATTATGGGAGATTTTAAAAAGTCACAATCCTTGCCTTAGATGAGAAGTATGTCAGAATGATAAGGAACCTTAGAGACCTCTGACAATACCATCACATTTTATAGATCAAGTCCATCACTTGCCCAGGTACCACAGTCAGTAGAGGAAGACCCTGGATGGGAACCAAGGCCCTCATCCCAGTGCACATGCCAATATGTGCTTTCTTCCTCCAGGAGTTTAAAGTATTGTTAGAAATACCACCCCACTTCTTCCCTCTAGCATCACAACTCTGGAAGGGGGCATGTTCTTAATGTACAAATAAAAATTGCAGATAAAAGTTTCCATAGGCACAGAGAGATCTTTTGGAAGTTTCTGATGTTCCCGGAAGGCTTAGTACAGAAGAGAGCCTTTAGCTCAACCCCAATGGGTGTGAAAATTTGAACTCATAGAAGGAGAAGAGAACAGATGTTTCAAGAAACTTCCTGAATAAAAGCTTTGAGTTTCAGGAGATTTTGTCCATTAGGCAGAGGATTCCTGTAAGGGAGTAATGGGAGACAAAGAAGCAAGTTATTCTGAGCTTTGCTTGCCAGATACATGAGGGACAGATGGACACAGAACCAGAAGTGGTTACTGGAAATAATCTAGATGTGAACTGATGCTGCCCTGAGCAAAAGTGGAGACCAAAGAGGAAAGGAAATCTTCATGTTGTGACAAGATTGAGGGCATTTTAGGGTCTAAATATACATTGAGATAAAGAGGCCATTACTGCAGGGAGGAGGTTAAGATGAGCAAAAAGCTGTCTCTGGGAAGCAGGAATGATGTGGTTCAATTCTGGGGTCAGGTGGAGGTGCAAGGCTACAGGCTTGAATGCAGTTGATTTGCACCCTATTGATTTTCCTGAGCAGACCATTTTCACCCTATCGATTTTCTCGGTTGATTGGGCTGTGTTTTCTTGTTGGTTAGAGGTCACTTTGTTCCCTTTAGATTAATTTTTGGCTTCTTGCTACTTCTCTTGTTAGTGTGTGCTGCTCCACTCACGACTGGCAGCTGTGGGCCAAATACGACATTTCCAGTTGGTAGTTTTATTGTTTGGTGAAAAGTTGAGGGTGCAACCGGAAGTTGAACTTACAAAGGAGATTGAGCCTAGCTCGGCCATCTGTAAAGAGGTGTCACCGTGGCTATCATAGCGAGACTAGGATTACAAGAAGCTACACTGTCCACGTGTGCTAGATGCTTGGGTAGAAATTCCTGGGAGAGTGACAGGAGTTGCCTGCTCATGCTTCCCATACCCTTCAGCACAGCTGAGCCAAGCTTGTGGGAGACTGCCTGGAAATAACCCTGGGGAAATTCCTTCATTATCCTGGCTCCGTTTTCTTTACTCCTCTATAAAATTAAAAGTTGGTACTGATGCATGAGAATTTCATGGACAAAAGTCAGGATTTGCAGTTAGAAGACTTGAACTTTGAGTCTCAGCTCTGTCCTTGGTCAGTCTCTTGTCATATCTGTATTCCTTATGTGTAAAGTAAGGATGCTGACATCTGCCCAGCCTGCTTCACTGGGTGAGATACTGTGTCTGGCAATGCTGGGCACAGTTTTAAAGCTCCAATTCCACCTCATCTCAGCATTAGGACTGCCCTGAAGCAAATCCCACTCTTCCCAGCAATTCAAGGGGGTAAGTGAAGCAGGGGGAGCCAGCTTGGGCTTGTGTCCCTGGAATCACAAACACTGCCCTTAACAATGGCCATGATATAGAAAAGGTTGAAGCAAAATCCTGGCCTGGCCCTGGAATCCCTGTACTTCTTGTTTTATTTACAAAGCTTATCACCAAATGCTAAAAGAAAATAAATTGATTTCCATCTTTACTGATGTGTTAAAATTGCTGCAACACCTCATATTACCAAATAGATTTACTGTATAAATTGGAACATAATTGGTACTTCAGGCAGGTCACAAATCTACTTTGGCAGGAGTGAATTGCTCACAGTACATTGATTATCAAAATTAGTTAATTCAGGACAAACATTGCATTCTCTGATTCCTGGCACAAATCCCTCCAAATCTTCCATGCATTACTGCTATAGAACTAAAAGATAGATATCCATCAGGTCACTGATTCTCTGCAGGGCTGATTTAGATGGTACTTATGCCAGTGCATCCACCAAGAAGAGATAGATCTCATTTATTAAAGCTGCCAGGCGGGAGCTTAAATGATGGGATTTAGTAATATTGTACTAATCTGTTGCCTTTATTTACTGCTTCCTGTCTTCCTGGTGTAAATCTTCCCATGGAAGAATGTCTCCTAATTCATTCAATTTGACTTTCCTTATGAGGAACAGAGGCAAGGTGTATCCTCATGGGAACTAACGTTTTCTGAGTGCCTCTGTGTAGATAATATTGGTGCTTCACCCAGATTCCCTTCAATAATGTTGTAATAGTATGGCAGTGGACAAAAAGGACAGCAGGCTGGGCTGTGGTGTGTTTTCACTTCCTGTAGCCAGCACCTGCAGCTCCTTTTTGAGGAGGAGGCTTCAGACTTACCTCCTTCAAGCTACTGGATATTGCTTTGCTACACAGAGAAGCAGGAGGGCCTGGGCATCTGTGTTTCTGGGAACATAGTGGTGGCACATAAATAATGACTGATAGGTTCAGGAGCGTGAAAGCCCAGTTCCCTTCCCGCAGGTGTAACTTACACTCTGGAATTCTCCTGCAGGAGCAAGCTGAAGCCAGTCTCTCTGAACTTGACCAGAAACTGCATCTTTGTGTGGCTTCTTCCCTTTCCATGCCTATTCTCCCCCCTACTCCTAGTGGACCCCCCAAGGGTACTTCCTCAATAAATCAGGTGTATATGAATCTCTGTCTCAGGGTTGGCTTCCGGGAGATGTGATATGAGACACTCTGAATTCTAGATAAAGGCTGGGCACTTCAAGTATACTATTTTGTTTAACCTGTATGATAAACAGAGTTAAGTTCATGTCTAATATCTCATTTAAACTTTGTCATAAACCCAAAGAGTCAAGTATTATTATCACTCTCATTTTGGCTGTGGTGAGAGTACTGGGGACTGAACTCAGGGGCTCTTGACCACTGAGTCATATCCTCAGCCCTATTTTGTATTTTGAGACAGGGTCTCACTGAATTGTTTAGCACCTTGCTTTTGCTGAGGCTAGCTTTGAATTCAAGATCTCTTGCCTCAGCCTCCTGAGCCACTGGGATTAACGGTGTGAGCCATTATGGGTGTGAGCCACTGCACCCAGCATCACACATTTTATAAGTGAGAATATGAAACTCAATGGATTTGACCACTGGTGTTCCAGTTATCTATTGATACATAACAAACTACCCCCAAACTTTGTGACTTGAAACAACAAACTTTTTTTGGCTCACATATCTGCAATTTGGTAGGGATGGTGGGCCAGCTCAGCTAAGTATCAGTTGGAGCAGCTCAGTTGGGACTGGATGATCTACTTCCAGCATGGCTCACCCACACAGTTGGCAAGTGGTTGCTAGTTCTTGACTTCTTTCTTTCTATGGGGTGGCTTAGTCTTTCTCACACTATAGTGGCTGTGGTCCAAGATTAAGCATCTTAAGAGACAGGTAGATGACAGTTTTCTCAGGAACTGGTCCTAGAAATTGTTATAGTTTCACTTCTACTGTATTCTAGTAATCAGGAATCCAGAACATAGGTCTACCTCTTGATGGGAGGGATGTCAAAGAATATGGGGGCCCTTCTAATTAATTTCAGAAACTGCACATATTTAATATATACCTTTTATAGCTTTGAACAAATACATACACCTATGAAATCACTACCCAATTGAAAGTGATAAATATTTCCATTGTCTCCAAGAGTTTTCTTGTGCCCCTTTGAGATTTTGTTTTGTTTTGATTTGATTTTTTCCTCTGGTAATATACTTCACATGAGATCTACCCTCTAAACAAAATGTGAAATGAGCAATACACTGTTGTGAACTATAGGCAGCTCTCTGGAACTCATGCGTCTTGTGTAAATGAAACTCTATACCCATTGTGCTAGTTAGTTTTCTGTTACTATAACAAATACCTGAGACAAACTTTTAAGGAAGAAAGGTTTATTTTGCCTCATGATTTCAGAGGTTTTAGTTCATGGTCACTTGGCTCTATTGTCTTTGGGCCTATATCAGGGCAGAGCATCATGGCTGGGAACATGTGACAGAGGAAACTGCTCACCTCATGCTGGCCAGGAAGTGGGTAGAAAGAAGAAGTTGCTTCACATTTCAATAGTAATAATAATAACAACAAAACTATAACAATAATAACTGTTATTATTCACAATACTTATTAAATGTTTGTTATGAACTGCTTATAGTGCTTCATATTTATATTTCATTAAATCCTTACAACCATATGAGATAAGCACTATGATTTTCTCCATTTTTGGTGAGAAAGCTGAGGAAAAGCACCCAAGGAACGTGCCCAAGATCATGGAGCTAGGAAGTGGCAGCTCCAGGGTGTGGCTCCAGATGCCCTGCTCTTGACACTAGGCCACACTGCTTCCTGTGCATTTCAGTGGCTGGGAAGATAATGACTATGTTGGATGGAAGGTGACCAGGGAGTGTTCAGTCCTGGTGTAGTGGCCTTCTTGCTGTCCTTTACTGTTGTTTCTGAGTCCTGTCTTACCTGCAGGGTTTACTCTACCCTCTTCTTTAGAATAATTGTGATGCTCTTTTGTTGCTACTTTCCATATTTTGGATCTTAAATGTTTGTCCCCCAGAGTCCCATGTGTTTGATCTCTGGCATGGAGCACTATTAAGAAATGATGGGACCTGTAGGAGGTAGGACATAGTGGGAGGAAGTTAGGTCACTGGGGGAAAGCCCTTGAAGAGGATATTGGGACCCTGGCCTCTTCCTGTCTATCTCTTTGCTTCCTTGGCTTCCAGGAGGTAGACAGGCCTCCCCCACCACGTGCTCTCACCATGATGTACTGTGCTTCCGTAGGCCCCAAGCAACAGAGCCAAGTGACCACAGACCGAAACCTCTGAAATCGTGAGCCAAAATAAACCTTTCCTTCTTTCAAGTGGATTACCCTGAGTACATTATCACAGGGAGGGAAAGATGATAGCATATGACTTTTCCATTGATCCTATTCAAGTTATAGTTCAGCTCCTCCAGCTATACACTAACAGTTTTACTTAATTTTACATAAGGTTATTATAGCTAAAGCCTTTGCTGTTTAGATCCTCCAGCTATACACTAACAGAGCTTTTAATTTTGCATAATGTTGTTACAGCTAAAGCCTTTGCTGTCAGGGCAAAACATTACCTTCCAATAAAAAGGAAAGGTGAATGACGAAGAAATTGAAAGCCTCCAGTTCAAGTTTTTCCTCTGGGTCCTGTGTGTTCTGGTTAAATATTGTGAAATATCTCTGTAGTGAGCTGAAAGAGGGACTTCTTGAACAGCTGAAAGATTGTTTTAGACAGAGAAAAAGAAAAATTTGGTAACACTAATAACAGAGGATAACCAGACACATGAAAACTAGAACTCAATTTTCCAGTATTCCTTGCAGCTAGAGGAGATCTTGTGAACTACTTCTGGCCAATAAGGTAAGAGAGCAAACTTTCACAAGATATCTGATAAAGAGTCTAGGCAGGGGAAGAGAATATCTATCTCCTTGAACTTGTCTGTGATGCCAGAATTGTGGCTCTCATCTTGTGACCATAACAGAACAAGCATGAAGATGCAAAGCTAATACGCTGAGATTAGTGGAGCAGAATTACAGAATGAAACTGAGTCCTTGATAACATTTTTGAGCAGCTAAAACAATACCGGCAATAGCCTACCTATGATCTTGTCATGTGAGAAAAATAAAACCCTACTTGTTTGCAAAACAAACAAACAAAAAGTACTGTGATATACTGTGATATTTCTTAAGTGAAAAAAGATAAAAAAAATTCTAAGAGATTTGCAAAAATTAGGGAATGAGTGAATTAGTTATAAGGGTATTCAGAAGTTAACAACTCTGATTAAAAGGCAGTAGCAAGCTACTGGGAGAACTGAAGAATGCAGTCAGTTTGATAGCTGGATTTCACGTTGAATGTGTTCCTGTTTCTGCAACTCCAAATTGGAAGTCTCAAACAAATCATTGCTTATCCTTCTGGGGACCAGTAAAAAAACAAAAAGCTGACAAAAAAACCCCAGCAAGGTAAGTTCTGTGAATGCTGTCTCTGGAGTTTCTGCTGTGCACAGTGGGAGCTCTTTACTACTTTGCTGAGAGGCTGATTCTAACTTAATTTTCAGAAGCTGGCTTTGGAAAGCATTACCCTGTACCCAGCTCCCTCACTGCACACACCAGCCTGCATGGGAATGTGCTGTTGTTCACTTGACATCTTCTACAAGGTAAGATGCTAGAGAACCTGGTCTGATCTGTATTTGGTGATTCAGAGATCAACATAATGCCTGGCATGTGGGTGGCATTTGAATCAGTAGGGTCCTGGCAGAAAGCAGATGGTGCACTCAAATTTAGTTCACTGAAATGACTATTTACAAAGGTGTGAGCGTATATAGGGAACTGGATGGTACGGTGCAGCACCCTGAGTTCATGAGAGTGTGGAGCCATTATCACCCCAAGTCTAAAGGATGCTTAGGGAAGAGGTGGCTGTAACCCCCAAACACAGGCAGCTATGGGCATAGTGCTACTATATTTAGGGCTGCAGCCTGCTCATGGCAACCCCTTAGAGAGGAATCTGGGAGAGTCAGCTCTTGCTTTCCTCCCTCCTTTGATCTACTGCTGATGCTTCCCAGTGATTGACTCAAACTGGGTTCCATCCGTAGGAAGATTAGAAGATAATATGTATCGTAGTGTGATATTAGGAGGGATGGCAAGACCTTTTGATCCCAGCTATCAAAACCTCTCTCACCTTGTAGCTGATACCTGAAACTCCATCTTCATTGCTCATTTCCTTGGTTTGACTTTATTTAGAAGGCAGTGCCAGCTAGGAAGAAGAGAGGGGACTGAGGGATAACAAGATAAGGTACACATTGAGGACAGCGTTATGCCAATACAGAGTTGGCCCTCCTCCTGGTCTGGCTGAGATGCTCTTCTGTGACCCTGCTTACTCAAGAGTTCACTGTTGCCTCCCTCCCTCCCTACCTACCTTCCTTTTTCATTTATTTTTTGTGGTTCTGTGACTTTAACTACAAGTATAGGTTTGTGTAATCACCACTACAATCAGGATATAGGCCAATTCCTCAAAACTCAAAACTCCTCAAAACTCCTTTGCTCTCCCCCTTTATAGTCACACTTGTCCCAAACTCTTACAGCTGGGAACCACTGATCTGTTCTCTACCGCTATCATTTTTGTCTTTCCAAAAGTGACATATAAATGGAATCATACGGTGTATAACCTTTTGAGACTGGCTTCTTTCACTCAGCACGATACCTTTGAATTTCATCTGACTGATGTGTTTTAAACCATCTGGTTTTGTTCTCTCATAGATTGGATCTGCCTTCACTCAACAGCACATTGCCTGCCATCTAGAGACTAGATCATTGTTCTGTCTGTTGTTCAACTCTTATTAAAAGCCTGTATTTTAATCAGGCTCATTTGTTTGTAAGCAATACTCACTCAGCTTCCCCCTCAAAAATGGGATTTTATTGTAAAGAACCAAGGCTCCTCTGGGAATACAAATAAAGGAGGCTCTTATCATGGTAAGTTTTGGAAATGGGAGGTGGTTTTGGATCCAAGACAGCTTTGAGGGAGAGTTTGTAACCACTGTATCTCCCTTAGAAGATGCATGGATTTCCCCTCATCCTGTTTCTCCCTTTGTGTCTTTGTGCTGTGTTTTCACTCTTCTCCTGATTACATGCTGCATCTACTTTCCTTTTGCATTTAGCGCATGGTCCACCTTTGCCCTATGATGGTTTGACAGCTGTCCCTGCTTCCAGCTGGAATTTTAGATTCAAAATCCTGAGGAACTATCTGATTAACTCTGCTCATCTTTTGAGTCCAATATCTTTTGGGTCTATGGCCATCTGATAGTCTCCGGCCTGCTTGGTTCTAACCATCTATGTCCGGTTCTGATGGGGTCATGGTGGACTGGTAGAATAGATTCTTTAGAATGGGGGGAGTTGAGGGTGGAGTGGGCAATGGTTCATGATTCTAGTGTTTTCCATTAAGAAAACACTTTTTGTGTTTCTTCTTCAGATATTCTGTTGTTCATTTGATCAAATTAGGTCATAGGAAAAGTGTATTTGGTCCATCTTGGATACCCTCCAGCAGACTGCTTTCACTCAGCTGTTTTATTACCCTGCTGACTCTTACCAAGGGAAATTTCAAGGAAGAGTCCTGTTGAAATTGTGACTTAATTTTCTGTTTTGAGGGCATTATCTATATAGTGCTTTTAATAGGAAGCTCCACGGGAGAAATTTGTTTTAGGTATGAACTTAAGAACACACTACTTCCCTTAAGGAAATGGCACATTTGTTTCCCTCCTCTTAACCAAGGAATACTGAATAATTAATTCAGTTTCCTTTTGTTGGTGCTCAGAAAACTCATTCCCAATAAATCAATCAGCTAGAGCAGCTATTCAATTTCTTAGTGTTCTTGGCCTTATCTTGACATTTTCTAATTTTTCTTGATCTTTAATTTTAAATACATGTTTGTTTCCTGTGACCCATCATATAAATGTTAAAGAATGGAGACACTGATAAATAAATAAACAAATAAAACCATACTAGAGAGAACACTGGGATATGGAGTCTAGTTCTTGGACCCAGGCTACCATTTGACTTGTTCCATTAGGTCTTTTCCTATGATAAATGTCCACTGAGCTAATAATAATAGTCATAGACTTTTTAAGATAGAGAAAACCTATCATGAAATATATATTGGGAATTATATGAAGAGTTCTAAAAACTTACTTGTATCATCTCATCTAATGCTCATAATTCTTGTAGTGTTGTGGTGTGAACTGATAAATACAATCAATAAGAGTGTAAGTTATAGGTTACAGATTAGTAAAAAATATAGACTATAGATATAAGATTTTGATAATGAGATAAGATAATTATAAAGCAAGAACTGTCATAGACAGGCCTAAGTCTCCATTTTGCTGCCTTCTGTTAAAAAAAAAGAAAACACAAAAAACAAAAAAACAACAAAACTGTTACAAGAGCTGTTTCTGAGAAACTGAAATGAAAGCTGTTTTCTTATATTGTTTTCTGTACTTTGTACCCCACAAAATGTACTCAACCCAGGTTATGGTGGTCTTGGTGACCCAAGACTTTGAAGTAGATTCTCGCCCCTGCTAACCACCTCCTCAAACTCAGGATACGATGGTCTACCACATGCTCAGACCCAAGATGTGGTTAACTGAGTTGCAAGGCTGACCGCTTTTTTTCTAGCTTCTGTGATTGGCTTGCCTGCATGACACTAAGGAAAGCCCCTGAATTGTGGTTTTCATTTTTAAATTCCCAGGAAGTGGCTGTTCTCCCACAGAGCTCTCATTGATTTGAGATAAATAAAATAAAGCTCTCATTGATTTTAATTTGGACTTAGATTTTCTGAAGTGGCTCCCCATAACAGTAGGAGATACATATTAGGGTAAGTAATGATGAGCTTAAAGCTTCGACTTCTCCTGTAGTCTTTGGTGGGCTTTCCATGGTTCACATGTGATGTCAATGCTGATATTCTAAATGAGGTTTTTTTATTTTTAGTGCCTTGGTTCTCTCTTTAGTACAAGTACTTAACTTATCTGACCATGACCAGGGCAGGAATGGTGCCTAACTCCTTTGCCCAGTGGGAAGACTAGAAAGACAGTTCCTAGGAAATTAATTTTTATGATAAAGATGAGATTTTACCTATAGAAATTTGTGCTCACCCTTGGAGCTGGGCATGGATTAAGAAAAAGCTTGTTTTCTGCCAATGTAGGGCTGGCTCTGGTAGACCACTTGGCTTTCTTTTGAGGGGATGGGACTTGAGAAGGGGGCCATTGCTTGAAGTGTCTCTGGAGTCATTATTGCTGAACTGGCCTGTATCCGTGAAGGGACTCACCCATGCTCCTCTGCTAGGAACTGCTCCTTGTACTGTGGGACATTTGGGAGCCATTAGGCCTTGGCTGAGGCTTTATAATCTTTATTATAATCTATCATGGGGCCCATAAATATTTAGCCAGAGAGACTGCCCCTGAACACCAGTGACAGAGCAGGTCAATAGCAGGTCAACCGTTTTATAAAGCCACAAGGGGCTGCTTAACACAGTAGTACTTGACAAGGCATCACTTCCAGGCAGATCTCAAATGAACACTGCAATTCTCTGTGCACAGAGCTCAGTGCCAGGAGTCAATTAGGATCTAGGGTACTATCCTTGTCTTTCCTCTACCTACAATCCCTTGAAAGAGACACAATTTTGTCATTGAGAGAACAAAAAGACTATTTATGCAGAGTCCAAGAGATTGCACTTATATTTCATATTCCTTTGATAGACTGGCTTCTAGGAACAATACCTTCTCATTATTAATAATTTCCTGGACATTATTCCAAAATGATCTGTCCTGAGACCAGGCTGATAGGAAAAATTAGGATGCTTCACCAGATGATTTAGAATTGAAGGTCTCAGTCAAACGTTTTTACCAACCTTCATCTCAGACATTGAATGACTGAAAATCTGAGAAAGAAGGGAGCCTCATTTTCTGGTCAGTGACTTTGACTTCAAATTTTGAATTACATAGACAGACATTGTGTACTCAGGAGGATCAGGAAAGGAACAACAATTGGAAATCTTCCTAGGAAGTCTCTAGAATCATGGAATTATATCCAGCCAGATTGTGTCACCTTCTTAAACTTGAACTAGTGAGAGTGGGGATATCCTTCCTTTGGGGACAGTGGTTTTGAGCAATTCTATAGACACCCTTATCCTCAATCCCCTTTCCAAGAAACTTTCATTTCTTGTATTATTTTAGATGATTTCTCTTAGACAGCAATCTTAGGAAACTAGATGCCACCCCCACTTCCCTCAAAATAGGTCTCTTACAGGAGAATCTTATTTGGAGACTTGGGACATACTTACATCAGTCACCTCCCTGTAAGGAGAGGGCAGAAGAGCCAGAGATGTAAGTAATTGCAACCCTGTCCCTCCAAGACAATGACACTATTGTCCACAGTCTCTAGGGCCTTCAGAACCATCCTAACTAGACTTTCAACATTCTTTGTTCCCTTTCAGGAAACCAGATGCCATAAGCTTAGCGTGCCCTGCAATCTCTGTGACAGCCACCAGAAGCCTCCCCAAGAAAAGCAGATGCTGAGCAAGTGAGAAAGGGGAGGAGGGGATGAGAACTCCTGATCTAAGGGGGATGGACACCAAAGGGGAAGCAGAGATAACCACCACGAAAACAAACAACAAAAAGCAGCAAATGTCTAGGGACTAGATTAAAAATCTATTGTAATTGACCATGTGAGCCTAGAGTTTTAAAGTTGGGCTTCAATCATGTTTGACTGTGACCCATAGTAAAAAATAAGTTTTGTATTACCAGTGGGTACACACACACAGTTTTGCAAACAACATTCACCCTTAACTGCAAAGGATGTATACCGACTTCTTTCCCTTTATTTTATCTTACACCATTTTATCTCACCTTATCTTACCTTTATCAATTCAAGCCTTTTCTGTTCTATTTCACTAAAAAAGGGGGGGAATGGTGGCTACCTATTAATTAATTCCATGACTCACTAATAGAACATAACTGGCAGCTTAAAAATAGTAGTTTGTTAAAATTCATGGATACAGACTTCTGGATTCATAGACATTCAGAACCGTGGATCATCCATTTCTAATGTAACCTCATTTTACAAGTGAAGACACTGAGACTTTTTAGAGAGGATGTAATTCACTCTGGATCATACAGCTGGTTGATGGCAAGACCCATGTTCTTTCCTGAATTCACATGGTGATGCCAGAGGAGGTGTGGTGTGGGGCATAGAGTCTCGGTAGTTTGAGGATGTGGTCTGTTTAGAGTTCTATGACCTTATGCACATCACTAAAACCATTTGGCCTCAGTTTCCTATAAAGTGGACTGTTGTGAGGATTGATTAGGTTAAGATACAAGAGAGCTGGTGGTGAAGTTCACAGGCAAAGAATACCTGTTTCTTTTCCTTATCTCTCTGATAGCCTGTCATGCATGTGCTATCTGTATTTCTCCTCATTAGTGCTACAATAGAGACCCCTGTCTATTCTGGAGCCTCCTACAGGCAGAACAGAAAGGGAAAAAGTTAATGTGGTATTTGGCCTCTTCTCTTCACCATCTAGAGACCCCTGTCCTGCAATTCCCCTACTCAACCCTCTCCTTTTTTTTTTTTGATTTGCTTTTTCTTCTTGGTTTATCTTGCCATTTTTTAAAAAGAGATTTTTTTATCAATATGTCTTGAATTTGGGGACCACTTAAATTAGCCAAGGCCAATATATTGATAGAAATAAGCAGTCTACATAGAGATGATAAACATACTCAAAAATACCTGTATGGATCTATAACAACCTGTAGATCCCAGAGTGGGGTCTGGGTGTGGGAAATGGGAAGGGAACACATTAAATATCTGGAAATTCATCAAAGATATTCCACCTGGGTCTTAAGAGGATGACATTCCACAAAGTCAGACATGTGGATTTTGTCCTCAGTTGGTGGCAGGGAAGCACCATGTTGTCCCTTGGGGCAACTAGATGCATGAGATTTTCTGTGGTCTAAACGTAAGCAAAAGTGAATAGTCACATGCCAGGAAAACCCATTCTTTCATGGGAGGGCTTCAGATGGCATATGAAGGATAGTCTCTTATATAGGTGGTTTTGTCAAGAGGGAGGTTCAGTTGGCATCAACCACATGCAATGCTTTCAGAAAGATAATTGAACTTAATGTTATTTTTTAAGTCACCCTGGGATCATTTCTTTCTCTGTGTTGGAAGGGGTTCAAAGAACTGGAGTTCATTTCTCCAAAGACTTTCACATGTTTTAGAACCACAGGAAAAATTTGCGTGAAAATCATTTAAATAACTCCATCTGCTTTTTCCTCCTGTTTCTTATTTGAAAGATAAAGCAAGGGTAAGGCTCATTTTGTTTTTTCTCTTATCAACATAAATTCTGCTCAAATATCTGGTTCACTTTCCTTAGTAATTTATGCATTCTCAGCTCAGTGATTTTCTGCAGAACCAGCCTTTTATGAGAAACTAGAATTTTCCCAGGGAGAAAATTGCCTTCTCTGTCACTGTACTCTATATTTAGTGCATAACCACCTGTGTGACATGACCTGAGTTTCCACATCTAAAATGAAGAAGCTGCACCTAGAGAGGACATCTTTTGTGATGGTTAAGAGGATAGATTTGGGAGCCAGGCTGCCTGGCTTGATCTCGACTTTTCTACTTATTGGTGATGTGACCTTGAGGAAAATTACTTAACCCATCTGTGTTTCAGTTTTTTCACCTTTAGATTAATGATGATAATAATAGTATCTGTATCATAAAAATTATATGAATTAATGCAGTGCCCAGTTTTAGTAATTGCTATATGAGATTTAGTGTTTTTCTCACTGAAATGAACTGTAAGGTCTCCTATGGTCTTAAAAGTGGATGATGAGATTACAATAATACTATTTTACATTAGAATAGCTATTTGTTGTTTATAAGACTTAGCTCCATATATTATCCTCCAGATGAGGAAATTGAGGGAAAGGTTAAATGAGTTGAATAAGGACATTATTCTGGCACTTGCCTCGCGGATGATGCTGCTCAGCTAACTTTTCCCTCTTAGATGGTCCTCCTCTGGAAACTTTTCATTATATTTAAATAGTGCTGTTTTCCTTCAAAGTGTTGGATGCTACCATAAACTTGAAGCCTCTGTGACTTTTCCTGTCCCTTTCTGCTTTAACTGAGAAATTCTATTTGTTCTGATGGGCAAACACAGAATCTTAGTGGGACGGTCACAAAACCAATTCATGTCTTACGTAGAGGAGAGTATCAGTGTTCTCAGTTAGTAGGGGACCATTCAAGGACCCAGGCTCTTTTCTCTTTCAGGGCTCTAGAGTTCTTTCCTTCTAGGTGGTGGACAGAACAAAAGACCATGAAGATTTTCACCTAAGTTTTAACCACATTGATCCAGAAGCAACACACATCACTTCCTTTCACTTTTCTTTTCTTTTTTTCTTTTTTCTTTTTTAGTTTTCGGTGGACACAACATCTTTTTATTTTATTTTTATGTGGTGCTGAGGATCGAACCCAGTGCCCCACGCATGCTAAGAGAGCGCGCTACTGCTTGAGCCACATTCCCAGTCCTTCCATTCACTTTTCAATAGCAAAAGTATACTATGTAGATCCGTGTAGGGCCAGATGGGGCTGGGAAATGTGTCCTCCATGGGGCAGTCATTTCTTGACAATTTAGAGGAGCATGAACTTTTGATCATCAGTTGCCATTTCTGCCACACTAATTCACCCCCACAGCAATCACCAGCGGGCTGTACGTATTATCTCTCTCCACATTTTCTCTCCCGTGGCCCTCTACTTCCATTCCCATAGCTACCACCCTGGTTTCATCCCTCCTAATCTCATACTAGCATATCAGCATAGCTACTTCCTGCTTCTATTCTCTGTATTTTTCCATCTCTCCCTCATGCCACAGCCAGATTAATCATCCTGAACAACTCTTTCAAAATATCATTTTTCTATGGTTCCATTTAGCAGCAGCTCAACAATATTTGTGTGTCTGTGTCAGTCACAGTGCTAGGCACTGACGGAGTTCATTAAAGAAATAATGCTTGGTTCCTGCATTTCAGCTGCTTTTAAGCAGGGAAAACTAACATGCGTACATTAAGCTGTGAACCAGGATAGGGAGTGAGCCCTAGGATTGAAGTACCAGTACCTTCCTACTTGCATATAGAGGAGGGGAATATTAATTACTCAGAAATGGTGAACAATCCTGGGTTATCATAAGACTTGGGGGAAGGTAATTTCTGTTGATCAAATTTCTGGGCTTGGTTGAATTTTATTTCAGGGAATTAAGAGAGAACAGTTGAAATTGCTAGGGAGGCTGGGTTACACATACATATAAATATACATACAAACACATACACACATATACATAGAATACCATTATATATATATGACAATTATATATATAATTATTATATATATTTTTAAAAAATAAAGTAGATAGGAGATTCTATATTCTAATGAACTCGGTGTCTCTATCTAGAAAAATTATAAAATTTATTAATGATAAACGGGGCTGTGTTGGGCTGACTATGAACAAATCATTTCACTTTGGTCTTGTTTTCTCTCTTTTAAGGTTAATTTGATTTAAAATCAATATAAGATAGAGATTGGGTTTTTCTGAATTCCAGCTAAGATTTTGATCAGTTTGAATACAATTCTTAAAAAGAAATTAGAACAGTATGGATGATTGTATGGTTTGGTGGACTAATAGAAAAATTAATGTGAACGTGGAGGAAGGTATGGAGAGGTTTGTTTCAGGAACCTATCCCTGCCTCCTGTCCTTTAAAAAATATTAATTTTTTTGTGAAAGACTTGATTCTCAGGTTTATGGTTACTGTGAGCAAGGATAGTATCTTTGAGATAGAGTGATTTCTGCTTAGAGTTCTCTGGATGACTTTCTAAACTTGAGGTTAGAATTAAAAAGATACATGAGGTATTGAACTATGTATGGTCATTTACCTCTGCATATGTTTATCCCCTTTTGAAAAAATTGAAGCCAAAGAATTTCTAATTATAGTTTGGCTAAACAGTGATTATGCATTAAACATTAACTTTGTACCACTCAGAATGACTATGCCAGAAGGGTTTTCTTGCTTATTAATTTTAAAAAATGGTAAAATAGAAATTAGAGCCTGAATCCTTCCCTGGAATTTTCAGGAGGAAATAAGTCAATGAATTGTACCTTCCTCCTTACCCCTGTGTCCTGTACCCTACACCCTACTTCTGAAATAACAGCCTTAGAGAACAGAATCAATTGGAAGTAGACTGTGCCATAATGAACAAAAGTTTGGAAATTCAACATAAATATTGGAACCCTGGGTGATAGCTGGAAGTGTTATGGTTGGAAGTATTAGGAGATGCCTGAAGGCCTATCTCTACTCCCCTGGATACCACAAAATAAAAAGCATGAATGTATGGTAAGTCGTGCTGTGGTTTAGATGGAATGATTAAAATCATGTGACTATAACCCAATTCCATTCCAAGAGGAAGAACCCTAAATTGTGAACATCTTCTATTCTTGGGCCAGGGATGAGGGTGGTTGCATGCACCAATAAGTGGGATTCTCTTCATTTATAAGTATTCAGTGCTAAAGAGTGCTTATTTCAGTTGAGTCATACAGCGTGCTTAGTCAGCAAAGGGCCAATTTTGGAAGTTACATGGCCTCATGTCAGTGATGTTATAGAGGGAGTTCTTAAGCTGAACAGAGGACAAGAAGGCTTTAGGAGAAAGGACCTTTGAATATCCCTTGGAGTACCCAAAAGATCCAAATTTTTGACTTGTCATGTATGTCCTCTACTATCTGCTTAAGAACTTGAACTTTCATGTCTGAAATATCTTTGTTTTAATCCTAACTCTGCCATTTCATTTGGAAACATTGAACAAGTTACTTTACCTTTCTATGCCTTGGTTGCTTGACTGTAAAGTGGGGATATAATATTAATATGTCAACTGTTGACTTCTCAAAAGATTCAGCTAAAAGTTCTGTTGATCAAACATGGCTAAGTTTATTAGACTTGATGTTATAAAGGATGGATCACCACTTACCAAAGTCTTTAGAGTGACTCAAAGGAGGGAAGTCACGAGAAAGTATTTATACAATTGTTCTTAAACTCTTCCAAAAATAGAACAGTGTATACTTCCAAACTCTTTTTTTTTATGAGGCCAGCATCTCTCTGAAACCCAAGCCAGAAAAACAGCACAAGAAAAGAAAACTCTAGGCCTATATCCCTGATGAACATGTATGCAAAAATCCTTAGCAAAATATTAGCAAACCAAATTCAATGGCACATTAATAGGATAATATACCGTGACCGAGTGTGATTTATCCCCTGGGATATAAAGTTGATTCAACATATACAAATCAGTTGATTTAATTTACAACACTGACAAAATGAAAGATAAAATCACATAATTATTTCAATAGATGCAGAAAAAAGCATTTGACAAAAGTCCGATACCCTGACATAATAATTCAAGTACAGAAGGATCTTGCCTTAACACAGTAAAAGCCATATATGAAAAATCCAGACCTAACCTCATATCCAGTGGTGAAAACATAAAGTCTTTTCTCTAAGATCTGGAGCAAGATAAGGCAAGGGTGCCCAGCCTCACCTCTTGGGTTCATCACAGTACCAGAAGAATTAGCCAGAGTGATGAGGCAAGAAAAATAAATAAAAGGCATCCAAATCAGAGAAGAAGAAGTAAAATTATCTGTTTCCAGAGGACATGATCTTATATGTAGGATCTCCCTTAAACTACACAAAACTGGGCTGGGGGTGTAGCTCAGTGGTAAGGTACTTGCCTAGCACATGTGAGGCACTGGATTCTATCCTTAGCACCACATAAAAATAAGTAAGTAAAATAAAGCTGTTGTGTCCATCTACAACAAAAAATATTTTTAAAAAACTACACAAACCTGTTAGAACTAATAAATAAATTGGGCAAAGTTGCAGGATACAAAAATCAGTCGCATTTCTTTGTGCTAACAATAAATTATTCAAAAAGGAAACTTTATTGTTTAAATTTATTATTTTATTATGTAACTCTTATTTACAATAGCACCCCAAAGAATAAAATACTAAGGGATAGCTTTAGCCAAAGAAGTAAAAGACACACATGCTGAAAACTACAAAGCACTGATGAAAGAAATTAAAGCAGACACAAATAAACAGATATTCTTTGTTTATAAGTTGGAAGAATTAATACATTTAGAATGCCTGTATTACCCAAAGTGACTTAACAGATTCAATGAAACCCCTATCAAAATCCTATTGGTATTTTTTACAGAAAAAGGAAAAAAGAATCCTAAAAGTCACATGAAACTACAAAAGACCCCAAATGGCCAAAGCAATTTTGAGCAAAAGGAATGAAGCTGGAGGCATCACATTTCCTGATATAAAAATAGATTACAAAATTATGTAATTAAAACAATATGAAACAGGCATAAAAATATATATAAACCACTGGAACAGAATTCAGAACTCAGAAACAAACTCATGCATATACTATCAACTGACCTTCAACAAAGGTGCCAGGAATGTACAATGGGGAAAAGTAGAATCTCTCCAATAAATGTTACTGAGAAAACTGGATATCCAAGTGCAAAATAATGATTTTAGATCTTTATCTTACACTATACATAAAAAAATCGACTTAAAATGAACCTAAGAACTAAAACCATAAAACTGCTAGAAGAAAATAGCAGGAAAAGTCTTCTTGATTTGCCTCAGCAATAATTTCTTAGATATGACACCAAAGGAACAGGTAACAAAAGTAAAAATAGAAAAGTGGGACTATTTTATGGCTAAGTAATATTCCATTGTGTATATGTACAACCGTTGCTTTATCCATTCATCTGTTGTTGGGCATCTATGTTGGTTCCATCGCTTAACTACTGTGAATTGTTTTGCTATAAACATTGATGTGGCTGCATAAATGGATGGACCTAGAGACTAACATGCTAAGTGAATTAGGCCCATTCCTCCAAACCAAGGATTGAATGTTTTTGCTGCTATGTGGAAACTAAACCACAATAAAGGGCCAGAGAGGAAGACAACAAGTTCAATAGATTAGACAAAGGGGAACAAAAGGAAGTGAGGAGAGAGAGGAATAGGAAAGACAGAAGAATAAATCTAACATAATTTTCCTATGTACACATACGAAAATGCCTAATTGAATCCCACCATGGGGCCCAGCCACAAGAACTATTCCTAATTAGAATAAGATACATTCCATGCTTGTATAATTTCATCAGAATGGATTCTACTTTTATATATAAGAAGAACCAATTAAAAAAAACTAAAGTGGAATTACATCAAATTTAAAGCTTCTGCACAGCGAAGGAAACAACCAGCAGAGTAAAAGGCAGCCTTCAGAATTGAAGAAAATATTTTTAAACCATGTATCTAATAAGGGGTTAATATCTAAACTATAGAAAGAATTCATACAACTCAATGGCAAAAAAAGCAAATAATTAGATTAAAAAAGGATAAAGGATGTAAACAGATATTTCTCCAAAGAAGATATATACATGTCCAATAGGTATATAAAAAAGGTGCTCAACATCAACAATCACTGGGGGAACGCAAATCAAAACTATAAGGTAGTATCCCCTCGTACTCATACGATGGCCATTATGTAAAAAACAGCAATTAAACAGTGTTAGTGAGGATGTGGAAAAATTGAAATCCTTTTACACTTTTGATAAGGAATATAGAATAGTAGAGCTGCTATGGCAAGCCATATGGAAGTGACTAAAAAAAAATAAAAATAGAACTAACCATATGATCCAGCATGTGATCCATAGTTACGTGCATTGGATGTTAGTTCTCCTCTTAAACTCTTAAGATAATGCTTTTCTACTCTTGCAGCCCCCACCCCTGCCCATGAATGTTCAGCCCAAGTCTTGTACCTGGAGTACAGAAATCACTGTTTCTCTTCAGTGATGGTCATTGCTTGTTAGTTTACAACACTTAACATTTTCCTTCCTAGGATCTGACAGGTTCCATATTATTTTTGAACTTAACCTTGGAAATAGAAACCTAATTTTTTAAAGTTAGAAACTTATGGTAATTAACTATTTATTAAAGCTCTCATACATAAGTAATTAAACATTTTAATAAAAAAACATGCACATTATTTCATAATAACAGCTATAGTTTTATAAATGTGGTGCTTTATTTTGCATAATTAGCTCATTAGCCCTTACATTAACCTTATGAGGTAAGATGGTTTGGGTTTTTTGTTGTTGTTGTTGTTGTTTTTTTAATTTTTTACTCTCTCTGGGAGGAAACTGAAGTTGAGGAGGAGCTGCTGGGTAAGTAACTTGCTCCACCCTTCTTAGCTGAAAGTGGTAGGGACAAAATCTGAACTTAGGTTTGCTTTACTTCAAAGTCATATTTTCAACCAAAGAAACTTACAAGCTTTAAAGTACATATAAATATTATAAATATAAATAAAATATATATTTTTATGAAATTTTCTCAAAGATAATTAACTTGAACATTTTTATATTCTTACATGTTATTGTCAAAAGATATATATCTTGTAAATATATATATATACATATATATTTATCTTGTAACTCTATATATGCCAATATATATATTTACATTTGCAGGGGTAATTGAATAGTTAAGAAATATCTAACTCAAACTTTATTATTTCATTTACTTACAAAAACTAGTAAGTATAAAGTGAGCAGACAAGGCCTTCAATGGACTTACATTCATATATTTAAAATTTTTTTTTCCATTTCTATTTTTCCTGCCAAGACATCAAGCACAGTCAATGTGTCATATAATAACATATGAAAGTGGCCCAGGGTGACACAACTAACACTTGACTTTGCATTTCATCTTTAAACAGGATAACATCTGTCTTTTCAGATGACTCTCCTCTCCCTGGAATCATTAAAATAGAGGATCCTTCCTCATTACTGTGGTTGTACCTTCCTCACAAATTGGCCAGAACTATTTCCAAACAGGCATCAGAACTATTTCCAAACAGGTATTTCTGATGTTTCCTGCATGTTTTCTTTTCTTTCCTTTTTGTCAGAGGGGAAGGACACACCAGTTTCTGGTGGGCACTGCTGCCACCTCCCAGGATGTGTCGCTCACAGCCCTGTCCTGCTTGCTGCTCTTCAGTTAATCTGATGAATCCCATTTCTTCAGTGGAGTATATTTCTTTCTGGCAGTGTGTTTGCACAATCACATCCTAAAAGTACAGGAGGCACACAAACTGTCCGCGATATTGTGGAACAATCATTTGTAATCCATACCTACTTTCCCCACTATGTTAATTTCATAGAGTTTTAGAACAGGCTGAGAGCTGACAGACCATCTGTTTCCCTTTTCATTTTATCAAGTGGGAAACTGAGGCCCAGTTAGGCCCAGTGGTTCTCAAAATGTGGCCCTTGGGCCAGTGACATCAGCTTCCCTTGGGAAATTGTTAGAAATGCACTTTCTCAGGTCCTGCTCTACACCCAGGGAATCTGAACTGCTGGGCCAGCCCTCTAGAAAGTTCCAAGTCTTGCTATAGTTGTAAAATGCTGGGTTGAGCTTTTGTCCAGGTCCTGTAGCTGTTGGCAAAACGATCCCAGTTTTCTTGACACCTGTTTAGAGTCCTTTGTGCTCCATTACTTTGTGTCTGTCCCTGCCTGAGCTTACACTTGGTATGTTTTTTTTTTTTTTTCTTTTTGGCATTCTTCTGGAAGCTGATATTTATTCATTTAGTTTTAATGAGGTCCAGTCTAGCTGCCTTTTTCTTCCTCTCAGCTTGCTGAGAGATTTAAGTTCAGGGGCTATTATCTAATTATATTAATTTCATGTCTGGGGATTTTTAACAACAATTTCCTCAAATTGAAGTCTTAATTTGACCACAAATCCTTGCCCTGAGCAGCGAGGTACAGTTAGTTCTCCATGTTCCTAAATTTTTCTTTGCTTTTCAAGCAAAGTTCAGCAGCCAAGCAGATGCATTTGCTTTTACTCTTCTGGGTAGACAAGAAAGGCTCATGTCCTTTCATAAGCAATTTTCTTTTTCTAGTGACAGTTTCATCCTATTCTGACAAAACCACACATCAGGATTACCCCTTTCAACTTCATTCTCAAAGCTCTGGCTTCAGTGCCACTTATCAACGCCCCTTGTTGAAAGAACGTGGCCCTCAGAAACTTCTGAGGTTCTTCCTTTGCCTCAGCAGACCCCAGGCAAGACAGACAGTCTTGTCTGATCATCCTCCACTGTTCTTCCATTGCAGACTCCACGTTGTTGAGCTTTCAAGAGCCATCCACCTTTTAATCTCTCTTCTCTTGGTTTTTTCCCTTAGGCTTCCATTCTCAAGCTAGAAGCCTGTTGTGGTCACAGGTCCTGGCAAGAAGCTGTGGTTTTAATGACTTTTTTTCTTCAATGGAAGAAGTTTGAATGAGGGCTGAAACTTTTGAGCTCAACTGCCCCTCTGCTTGTTGTAAGGCTCGGCCTGATCCCAGAAAACTCCGAGGGCTTTAGGACTTGATGTTTCTTTCCTCCCTTCAGGGGAGTTTCTGCAGGAGGTCTGAGCCAGGCCATGCCAATCCGGAGAACTCTCAGGAGGCCGGGGCTCTGGGGCTGAACTCTGGAATGTAGTATACTCCTGGTTGGCCCTCAACCAACACTGAAACCCATCCTGATGAGGCCCAGAGGATGTAGAGTTGACTTGGCCACCCAAGGGTCACTTGGGGTGAGGCCACTTGTGAGAACTGACCAAAACCCAGTAAACAGCAGGAAGAGAGAGGTGAAGATTTCAGGGAATTTCTCCTAGATACTTTCATTCATGACATCTGTCTACTTGAGGTTTGATTTTTCAGTACTGAAAACTATAAATACTAATACTTTTTGGTGACTCTGGGCTTGGGTTTAAGAGTCTATCTTTGCATGGTGATTATATTTACATATGAAGTTGTGGCTTCCCTTGATACATAACAAATGACAAAGATAATAATAATACTAATTACTTTCATGAAATATATGCTCCAGTTTCCTCTGATGGGCATGTTACAGACATTGCCACTAATCCTTCTACTCTCCTTGTCCAGGTAAGGAGACAGGGACAGATATTCTCAATTACTCAAAATAAGACACTAAGTGAGGAAATTTAGTGTCAGCTTTCTTCTTTTGTGAGGACTTGATGTAAGGGGTTAAACATATTGGCTCTGGGGCTGGGGATATAGCTCAGTTGGTGGAGTGCTTGCCTCGCATGCACAAGGCTGTTTAATTCCCAGCAACACACACACACACACACACACACACACACACACAATCACTTGTGTATAAATATCACTTCACACTATAATATCTAGTTATACCCAATTCCCCTTATACCTCAGTTTCCCAATTTGTAAATTAGGCATAATGGCATCTACTTTGTAAGGTTGATGAAAAGGCTTAAGGAATTAGTATACATTAAGTACTTAATAGCTGGTGAAAAATAATTTGTTATATGAACATTGGGCTATTAAGAAAATGCAATGCTGAAAGAAAAAGGCACTGTTTCACATTATTTGCCAAATAAACTAATCGTTTACAGCAGCATTTCCAAACGTTTAATACTCGTTTTTGCCTCTTTTCCGGGGTTGGTTATGAAATAATTCAGTAGTTGGTAAGAAAAACTAGGAAGGGATATGTAATTTTTACTTAGAACAAATAAGCCATTCATTACTACCCTTGCCCCCTCTCTCCCTCCTTTTAGAGTGCTCTCTGGGTCCCCTGTACCTTTGTGACTCATGTGGCTGCAAATCACACAGCAGTCAGGGCTGAATCCCATTTGCAGTACAAAGAGCCTGTCAGGGAGGAACGGGCTTAATTAGTCAGAGATGTTCAAGGTAAAGCCTTTTACAAAAGAGCTAACTGTGCTGTGTAAAGGGAAGAAACACGATGAAAGCCACCATTACCGGAGCAGGGATGATGCATATATTTCCGTAGCTTTTTCTTGCCACATCATATCTGCTCAGATGTCACAGCTCCAATTTCAGGGGTAGTTCAAAGTGGAGGTTTCTGACTAGGAAACCACAGAACTAGGCAAGAGCCTTGAAGCTGATGCCATCAGATGTATAACCACCCTGGCCAATTAACATGCCGGCTTGGGGAAGATGAAGGTGAAGAAAACAAGGACTTATCTCCCAGAGCTGTATGTGAGAAACAGACATGGAAATAGCTCATCACAAATGCAATGACAGATTTCTAAACCTAAGCCTGGAAATAAAAGCACCGTGGGATACAATGTTACCTGAGGGAGAAATTTGGATGGTTAGATAGAAACAGCTAAACAGAGGCAGGGACGGCTCAAAAGAACATGGACTTGGCCAGGTAGCCAGGTAAAAGGGAAAGAGGACACAAACAAAGCAATATAAAGACTCAATCCTAGCACTGACATTGACATTTGCCAGTTTTGTGATGTTGGGTTTGTCTTTACAGCTATAGGCTCTAGGTCTTTAAGGTCTTGCAAATTATTCTTAATAACCTCCACATATTCATTGAGTCCCATCTAAAGGCTTATAGAAGAAACAGAAATCTTCTTCAATAAATTGCTATAGTTTCTAGAGAAACTGGTTGGAAATAGGGCCCATATTTATTTGACTTAAATGGAATCTTTGCTTCTCCTTAATTCATATATCCTACACTGCAGTGAGTGTGCATCTAAAAATTTCTAGATAACAGAGAAAAAAATTTCAAACCATAATTAGGTGGTTGTTAACTACTTCCTGGCTTTATCCATGGTCATTAGTAAGTCATGTTGTTTCTGAAATTGATTTTCTGGGAGTTTAGAGGAAGTTTTTTTGATCACACTAGATGTGTAGACTATTTGGAGCATTCTAGGGTTAGAATAATCTTGTGAGGATGCTTGAGGGTATGTGATATTGAGATGATGTGTAAACTGAGCAAACCTGATCATTCATTCAACAAATATTTAAGGAACCCTGATGAGGTTCCAGGCACTACACTAGGTGCTGGGGAGATGGCAGAGACCATGACAGTCCCCGTTACAACAGAGTTAAAAAATTTCCTGTGTGACAAGTAGTGGCATATGCATTTAAAATAGGACACAGTTTCATGTTAGAAGTGTCAGAAGCCTGCAAGAAACTTTGGCACTCACTTACCTGTCTATTTTTCCATATTCCTCAGCCGCCTTGCATCTAGTAGGGTTGCGTGATTAGTTTTTAACCAAAGGTGTGTGAGTGGAAGTGAGGTGTGTTACTTTCACTCACGGTGTGTCTTCTCCACACTCACTCAAGGCCTACCTGGATAAGTTTGGAGACCACATATTCCAGAGAACATTGCTCTAAGTTCAAGGAGGACTGTCTGGTCTGTCTCAGACTGTGATGTGAAATATAAGCTTTCTATGTCAGCCTCATAAAAGTCAAAGACTGTGGCAATGTTCCAGATTTACAAAGGCTTGAAGAGACATGACAACTAAATGCGATGTCTGCCCCTAGACTGGATCCTGTACTGGGAAGGGAGAAATGCTACAAAGAACATAATTAGATCTGCTGAAAAAAATTGGGGTATGGATGTCAGATTAGATAAAACAAGTATTGAATCAGTGTTAACCTGTGAGGATGACAATTGTACTATGCATATGTAAAAGACCTTTCTAGTCTTAGGAGATATACACTTGAAGTGTTTAGGGGCAAAGGGCTATCATTTATGTCATTTGCCCTCAAATACTAAAATAAATGGGATAAAACGTTGACAAATCTGAGTAAAGCCTATATAGACGTTCCTTGTAGTATTTTTAGTATTACAACCTTTTCTGAATTTATATTCAGACTAAAAATAAAACATTAAACTGTTAAGTCACTGAGGTTTGGGGGTTACTGTTGCCACAGCATAACCCATACTGTCTTGACTAGTGGAGAGGGAATTGGGAAACACATGACAGGGTAAATAGGTTGCATTTAGTGGGCCAGAGAAAGATTTTCCAGAAGAAAATGATTTGAAAAATAAGTAGAAGCTAGCCAAGTAGAAGAGGGAGGAAAATTCTAAGTAGAGAACTAAATTTTTGGAGGCCTAGTGGGGAGAGTGCAGTACTTCAAGAACACAAAAAGAATTCAACATGGCGGGAGGGAAGACATGAGAGGTGAACCTGGAGATGCAGACAAAGCCAGGTCCTGAGGGATCACATAAGCCACATGAAGACATTTGGACTTTATATTAAGGGCTAGGAAGGGTTTTAAGTCTGACTGATGTGATAAAACTTACATTTAAAAAATTATCCTGGGTGCAGAATGGATTGGAACAGAAGATGTTGAGGGCTACAGCCGAGTTGGGATGATGCATGGCATTTTTGCCCTAAGTAGTGGTCGAGAGGTGACGCCAGCGAGCCATGAAGATGATGACTTTTGAGTTCTCCCTGAGTTCCCGTTGAGTTCGGTTGAGCTCTAGCGGGGATTCCTGAAGAGTTCGCGTTGGTTGGTGAAGTTCTGGTGGTGGGAGTTCCGGTTGGTGTGTGGTGTGTTCCTGGAGGAGCCCCGTGGGTGGCATTTGGGAGAGTTCCCGGGAAGTGTGCTGGTGGAGTTTGGAAATAAAGTTTGTTCCTGCTTGAGTGGCTCGTGATTTGGGCCCAGCCAGACTGCGGCAAGAAGATGATTATATATGGGAAAAAATGAATGGGGTGGTGGCCATTGAGGTGGAGAAGGGTCAGCAATCTGAGAGTTAATTAGGAGAGGGGGTTCTTTGACCTGGGTGACTGATGAGTGTGAAATGGGAGGAATGAATGACAACTCCCAGTTCCTGCTGGGGGAATTGGGCAGGTGGTGCTGCCATTCCCTGAACTAAGAGACCCAGAAAGAATATCAGGTTTGGTGAGGAAACTTAATGATTTTAGTTTGCACATTTTAGTTGGGGCATCTGCTAGAGATGTGTTTGGGAGACAGTTGCATGACTGGGCAGGGAGCTCACAAAAGAGGTCCAGGTACAACAGGGATGTGGGAGCTCTGGACACCTTTGTGGGAGGGGTGAGGTCCCCAGGAAGAGCATAGCATGGAGAAGAGGGCCCAGAGCAGAACCCAAAGGCAAACCAGGATTACAGATGGATAGAGATTTGCTGATGAGTCTGGGCTTCAGTACAGGGTAGTTGGCTATCGCCATTCTTGCAATGCAGTTTCTCCTTTTGAAAATATGTCTTACCTCCTTGCAGGTAGAAAAGCTCTGTTATGGGCTGGGGATGTGGCTCAAGCGGTAGCGCGCTCACCTGGGATGCGTGCGGCCCAGGTTCGATCCTCAGCACCACATACAAAGATGTTGTGTCTGCCAAAAACTAAAAAATAAATATTAGAAAAATTCTCTCTCTCTCTCTCTTAAAAAAAAAAAAAAAGAAAAGCTCTGTTAGATGAGGGCTTATTAGATTTAGAAACTTTAAACTAGCATGTTTCTATTTAGAAGGGTTCTTTGCACTGTATAGTGATTAAAGTTACTGGGCAATATGTTGACATCCCATTTTACAAATAGAGACCATAGAGTTCAAAAAGTTTTAAATATTTTACCTCTTGTTTCTCTGGGATTTGGCTGACAAACTGGGGATTTGATGCCAAGATTTTGGCTTCTGTACTTAGTAAAACTTTCAAATTAGTTATTCAGAGGTCAAGACATGTTACATATGCCATTAATATTCCTTTCTAAGTTTTAATCCTCAATTGAATCTCTGGTTCAATCAGCAGATGCTCTTCTTTTCACTGATATGATTTTTGGAAGGTTATAGGGAAGCACAAAGTTTTGGCCAATTAACTAATCACCTATTCATGCTTCAAGATGTATTCAGGTATGCCCCCAATGCAGTGCTCATTCTTCATCTTTAGGCTGGGCTAAGTGTCCTCGGACAAACTTCCAGCATTCTGCAGACAAGTCTGTGTGTATGGTTTTCTCCTCTGGCTACAAGCACTGTGAATCTCCAGCACTGTGAGCAGGGCTCATAGACTATGCTTCACCTCAGGACTAGGGAGAGGATATTGAGGAGACCTGGGTCGTGGTTGTGATTCTGTTGTGGGTCTGTCGTTGGCTGTGTCAAGGCTGCAGACTTCTCCCCTGTCCCCGGTGGACCTCCTCTCATGCAATTGTTGACTTTCACAGTCGGCCATCGACCACAAACCTCTCTTCTCTGTCACTTTCTCCTTTCTACACTCTCACCATTCCATACAGCAATTTGACTTTTGGCAGAGAATAATTTGGCCTTGCCAGCAATTTATTGGGTCTTATAGGACACAGGTGGCTTGTCATCTTTTATAAAATGCACATAGCAGGCACCTAATTAATGATGATAATAGTGATAATGCAAGGACAATTGCACTAGACACATTCTGATAGTATTATGTCTGGTAGGAACTGTGGTCTTGCCTCTTTTTGGGTCAGTGTCTTTGCATTTGTATTTTAAGATGATGTGTGTGTTGTGGAGATGAGCATCCAGGTGAGCCAGCATCCCCTATGTGCTGATATTGCTGGAGTAGCTGGAAATGAATTTCATGAGAAGGTAGGAGGGAGGGAGAAAAAGAGAGAGGAGAGGCAAGAATTCAGAAATTTGGAATGTATGGATCTATAGTAGTAATGGTATTATTTTTGACTTTATAAATAATTTAATCCTCAAAACAAACCCCAACCTAAATATTGTCTTCATTTGAAAGGTGAGAACATCAAAGCCCAGAGAGGTTAAATAACTCGCTAAGATCATATCCTTGGAAGTGGCAGAAGTAGGATTCGAACACAGGCCTGAGTGACTCAAAGCCATGCTCTCAGCCCACAATACCTCTACCTCACCTCCAGGACAGTAATGCTCAATAGTTAGTTTGATCATTAGGAAGGCCCGGAGAGATACTTGTGGGTCATTCTTTTCACCTGAAGTCAGAAATACCAAACACACTACCCCATGGGACCACCTTGTGCCCACTGAGTAGTTAAGGCAGAGTTTGACTTAGGATTCGCCTGAGGTACAGAGGCTTTGGTAATCACTACACAGCTTCTCATGGTGTAGCAGTAGTCTGTCTCCTTTGAGAATATTCTTTCTTGCTTGGACATATTTAGCATGGCTCTATTTGAATTGCTGAAGTTATAGCATCTGGTATTTTGTATGCATTTTCTCTGAAATTAAAAAAAATTTTAAAAGTCTACTATTGTTTTCCCTGCAGCAAAGTGTCTGTCTCTCCTGTTCCCCACCCCCACCTGCTTTTTAATTTTAAAGCATTTCTTTGGCACGGTCTCCTCTCCTGACTGTGTCTGCCTTGATGGAATTTGGGTTTCAATAGCATCTGCTCTGGTTCCAGCGGGATTTTGAGGACTTTTAAATTTATCTGCCAATCCTTTTAAGCAACAGGCTACCCTTTCAATAATTAAGGGGAAAACCCCACAGCCACTAACAACCTGCCCTTCCTCCCCTTTCTTTTACACTAGTCCTAGCATTTCTGGTTAACAGTTCTGCTGGATAAATTAGAAAACAAAATCTCTGTGGGTGACCAGGCAAAACTTATTAATCAATCATATAACCCTAGCAGACGACACAGCCCTAATACAAATATTTGTGCTTCTGTCATTGGCACTCATCTGATCGCTGCCAAATAGTGACAGATTTTAAAGACAATCACATTAAGTATTAATCAGGCTTGAAAGACGCAGCCATGCAGAGGCATACTAACGAGTGGGCCTCTCCTTCCTGTGTTCTGCACTAGCAGCAATCCACACCAGCATAGTATTGAAACTGTCCTTTTCCTTCGTAGAACACCCCTTTCAGTATGCTGCAAAATCTAAAACAGTGTTGGCTGGCTGAGTGACCTTGAGCCAATGACACAACTCCTACTAGATGATGCCATGGTCTCCAGGCTCTCCTGATTATGCCCACGTTCCTTACTCTCTCTCTTCTGGGTGTGAGCAAGGGCTAGATGGTCAGTGTGGGAATTAGTGAGTGGATAGGGGCTAGAAAAGGGGAGCAGACCATGGAGAAGGCAGCACGGAGACAGGGGCTCAGCTGGGCCTGGAAGGAAGAAGGCAGCTACAGGAAAGGGACCCAGGGAAGGCTGGGAACAACGGGCTACCATATCTGGGCATCTGTGAGGGCAAAGTTTCCAGTCTACATGCTCTGGAGAGTCAGTCCCAGAGAGAAGGGAATTATTTGGAGACTGAGGCTTTCCAATGGGTGATGGATGCTCAGAGGACGCAGAGAAGAATCAAAGTTCCAGACCCACCATAGTTCTTCCTTGAGTTGCCTGGTCCACCACAGAAGGAGATTTGAGGTTCCAGGGCTATTCAGAGTTCCTGGGTATTAATTTTGAAGTCAGACTATACAGAGTTGCCAGACAGAAAAGTGGACTGACAGCTCAGTCAGGGTCCTGTGGGGCCTTGTCCAGCTGGGGTTGGCTTTTAAGTTCTGTGATGTGAGAGATGTGAATTTATCTGTTCTGAGATGTCCAGATTCAGGGAACTGACTCACAATGACCAAACTCATGTCAGATTGATGTTTAAGTGGAAGAAGTCCAGTTTCTTACTGAAGTGAGGTAGGGGTAAGTGTGTGTGTGTGTGTGTGTGTGTGTGTGTGTGTGTGTGTGTGAACAAAAGAGAAAACATGGAATTGACTAGCTGGTGCCTTCTCTCTTTATAGGCAAACCTACAAGTTATAATTTAAAATGTGATTTGTTAAGTGCAAGGTCCCAAAATGACATATTATCTTCTGGACAGTGACACAAACATACCAGCAAATTCTTGTGACTTGATCTGTATTTTTCTAGACTCTTTGAAAAGCACTTGTTCTCAATTTACTTTCCCAATCTTTTCTGAACATTTAATGGGGGCTCCAAGTCATTTCCTGGACAGTAAAGCCCCTCCAGTTAGGGTTTTCTCAATGGGTAGGGAGGGAGTTAGAGGCCTGTAGGTGAAAAACTAGGAGAGAAACTCAGATGGTAATGATCTCTTGGCCCCTCTCTCGGCAATCTATTTAAGCTCCTAATGTTCCTTTCTTTCCTCATAAACTAGAAAATTACTAGCATCATAGAATTGCAGGAGTTGGAAGAGGCCTTAGGCATAAGCTCCTTGGGTGCAGTTTTGCCTCTTAAGCACACATCTTGTCACTTGCTTAGGGGACATGTGAGTGAGAGATGGAAGGAAGGGCAGAAGTTCTTTCTCCTGAATCCCCCAAAGGCAGATATTTCTACTGCCTTTGGGGGATTCAGGGTAAGGATGCTGGAAAGAAAAATAGTTTCCTATGGGCCATCTTTCCTTCTGCTTCTTCATGCTTCACTCACTCCTATGGCTCGACTTTAATCCTACCCAAGAGCCACCTGAACTTCTCCATTCTCCACCCTCCTGCTGGGGCGGGGACCTGGCCCCACAGTGTCCCTCTTTTTTGCAGTGCCCCTTGTATTTGCCTCCATGTCAGTACACACCCTTAGGAGGCCCCGTCTAGAGCCCCACGGGCCGACATGGGAAGGCAGGGGCCCCCTCACTTATCTTTGCTCCTGGCAGAGAGCCCAGCCTAGGGTGAGAGGGCAGTAGATATTTGTTAATTGAAATTAAAATATGGGACTGTGAGTGGAGCTTTGGGGTTCTATTTGTAGCACTCTTTCTTCTTCCTCAGAAAGGATGAGTATTGGGAGTCTCACCATCTCTCTACAGAGAGGGAAAAACAAATAATGTGCCTTGAGCACTCCTCCACATAGCAGGAGTTGGATTTTCATGGGTAGTGCCCCATGGGGAATAAAAATACAGAGTCCAGGGGTGTTGGGGCATCTGGATTTCACAGACTGATGAGATAAATTGTTATACCTGAGTTTCTCTCAGTTTTGGAGTTTTAGCCCTTCCTGTCTTTTAAATGCTAAACACAAAGCCCTTGTTAGTCTATCGAGATGTCCTGGGGGACTGCCCAGGGATTCCTTTGCAGGTGTTGGTGGACCCTGGTTTGACCTGGGGGTGTGGTAGGATAGATTATTTGCTGGGACTTATAAAACTTGTCCAGCTCTATTAGCATGGCTAGAACCAGTTCCTGACCCCTTTCCATCTTCTGCCACAAATTTCCAATGGTTCAAGAAGAATAGAGTTCATTTCCCCTGATTATTTTCTTTTCATTATTTTAATGTCAATCTCATCTTGGTTTCTCACTCACATCCTGAGTAGCAATGAGGAAGAAAATATTGATCATGACCCAGGAAGCTGTATCAAGTGTCTCTTGAGAGCATCAAACACACTTGTTTTTTGTATGGGGTCAATAGATCAGAAAATTCTTCCAGCTTCTAGATATTTCTGTTGCATAGAATCTTCCATTTTATAGTCTGAAATAGATGATGCCACTTTAGATCATTGGCAGATTCAGATCCAGCCCGTGCCAGGTGCAGTCACTCTTTTTTTTTTTTTTTTTTTGCTGTTGGGAATTGAACTCAGGGGCACTCAACCACTGAGCTGCATCCCCAGCCCTATTTTGTATTTTATTTAGAGACAGGATCTCACTCAGTTGCTCAGTGCCTTGCTTTTACTGAGGATCAACTCACGATCCTCCTGCCTCAGCCTCCTGAGCCGCTGGGATTACAGGTGTGCACCACCATGCTCTGCAGAGTCACTCTTGATCCCTTTGTGTGTGATTGTGTCTTCTTTTCCATGTTGCGCACATTTGCTTCCATCAGCTGCCTGGACTCCCTGCTCTTGGAGGACTGTCCCAGCCACTAGAGGTCCTCTGCCCAGACACAGAGCTGTCCAGTACCTGGGAGCTTATGATCCTAGCCTCCTTAGCCAATGATTGACAGGCCTGGGGTATGAAGGGTCAGCCACCTGCCTGGGGCTGGGACACACTCAGGCATAATTTATACTCCAGAATTTCCCTGTGGATCAGGTGGACGCAACTCTCCATGGGCCTTAACTTGAAATTGCACCTATGATACGCTTCTTTTTCTTCCTGTTCTGCCTTCTCCACTTTCTTACCTGTTTCTCCTGGGAATCTGTCTTCCTTTTTATTTGTTGTTGTTGTTGTCCTGAGGATAGAACGAAAGCCTTGTGCATGCTAAGACTGGGAGCACTTCTTAATAAATCCCTTGTCCATGAATCCTCATTTCAGGCCTGCTTCTGGGGAACCTGACCCCAGACAATGATGCCAAATTGAATTCTCACAGCAACCCTGTGGCAATTGAATTAAAATAGTACTTTCATTATTCTCATTTATAGATAAAGAAATGAGATGCCTAGTTAGTTCTCAAGTGATTTCCATAGGACCACACAACTAGTAAGGTACAGAGTTGTGGATTTCAGAACCTCTGACTTCACATCCTGGACCTAGTTATTTCCTATTCTCTACTGTAGAATCCCCTTCCATCTCATATAAAGGCTGGTAGTTTAGGCCAGTGACTATGCAGAAAATATCTACTCTCATATTATGGACAAAAAAGTAAGCAAAATAGTAATGAATTAATTTATAAATATATAATTATAAACCATGATGAAAGCTATAAAGCTATCCAGGTTTAGATTGGGTAATGTGTATGTGGGTGTGGGGTGTATCCACCCCCTTTTTGGGAAAAGATAGGTTTGCATGAGAAAACAAACAACTCACTCCTGTTTGCCTGAAATGCAATGGCATGCAGCTTAATGAACTTAAGCTTAATTTTGTATTTTCTGTTGAGGTAGGGTTAATTTTGTAAGCTTCCTGTGATCTGAAGCTGTGTTTTTGTAGCTTGCTTTCACTATCTGTCAACAACATGTAAGAAGTCTATCCACATACAACTCACCGCCTCCCTTGCACAAGCCCCAAGACCTTGGCAAGCCTCCTTGGTGCCAATCAGCAGCTCCTAGTAATGTAAAAAGTGGTGGCAGCTTTGGCTTCCCCATCACAGAGTTCCTCATTAAAGTCTGTGCTTGGCAGAACAGTTGGTCCCAGATTACAGATTCTGGCTTGTGGTGGGGCAATTGAAGGACAGAGACAATAAATGTTCACAGCTTGTTAATGACACTCTCAGAAGATGGGGCTCCCTTCTAGATATTTTTTTTTAGAGAAATTTGGGCCACTGATCATACACACAGACATTTATTCACTCATTTCTAAGCTTTCATATTCTTTCTCTATAATGTAAGAGAGATTAATAAGTACAACTTTTCAAAGTTATGTTTTTATTTCTCCAATTGGTAATCATAAAAGAAAGAGGGGCTGAAACCTGAGCTGTCATTCAATAGACCCAGTTTAAGTTACAGGGAAGAATCTAAGAGGCATAAGAAGCTTCCCTGATCTTAAGAGAATCCCTGTGATTTAATTATTATCAGGGATAACAACAATACTTATGACAATTGTTAGATTCATCTCTGAGCTGCTATTTTATAGTTGATGAAAAATTTTCAACTTTTAAATCTCATTTTTCCCACAATCCCTTCCTTGGAGTGGAAACTCAGAAGTTTTTTTTTTTTTTTCCCACTGATTACCATTAATAAAGAGAAAGCTGGTTCTGTTACTGCTGATCCAATCCCAGTTTCTAGGGTTGTCACCTGTGAATGACTCAGACCCCAAATTACATTTTAAAAAAATCAATCTATTTTCAGAAGTTGTGAAGTTGGAATCAGAAAAGGCTAAAACAGCATCTATGGGTACTAATTCCCCCAAGGTCTACTTTAATGAACTTCTGGTATAACAACAGGGATAACAAGGATAATCATATTTCTAGCTACAGAAATGTCCACAAATGCCCAGAACTTCAAAAGTCAGGGTTGGAAGATTTTTGCTTAATAGACACTAGATAGTGCATGATGATTTAAAAAAAATTGTTATAGCCTAACTAAATTCTCACAATACAAATGATAATGATTGTGGCGAGCCGCTTCTGCGGACTGTGGTCGCCATTACAAGATGGCGCTGGCCTTGTGGTGGTCTGTGATAAACAACTCCTTCTTTGGGAGAGTTGGCACATGGTTCTTTGACACCCTACGAGAAAGCTCCACGTGGCAGCTTCGCATTGGGTGTTTGGATACTTTATTAAGGCTGGGAGGGACTTCTGGGAGATTAGAAGAACTCGGAGATTAGAAGAACTCTCGAGAGCTTGAATAAACAGCTGTAAGAAGATTCCCGGTGTTGCGTCTTCCTTGCGGGCAAGGGGGTCGCGACAAGTGGTGCCGAGACCCGGGAAAATCAAAACTTGCAAGTCGTCAGAGGTGGTGCACTGAACAGTCCCGGTAAGTGGGACCCCACAGTCCCCGTGGGTGGGACCCGACAGTCCCCGTGGGTGGGACACGACAGTCCCGGTGGGCGGGACCTGATAGTCCCGGTTAGTGGGACCCGCAATCAAAGCGGAGTCAGCTCCTCTACAAAGACAGAGAGAGCCTCATATTTTATTGCAGCTGCACTGTGTACTTTTCTTTTGTTTCTGTGTACTTTCGTTTTGTCCTCTGTATCTGTTCTGTTGCTGTGTCATGGGTGTCACATCTTCAAGCCCGCTTCTTCTGGCACTAGACGGCCTGTTACGTTCCAAAGGCCTGAAAGTGAAACATAGTATCTTACAGAGATTTTTGCAGAAAGTAGATGTTGCTGCACCGTGGTTTGCATATTCGGGCAGCCTTACTATGCCTTGTTGGGATAAATTGGGCAAGGATCTTGACTTTGCTTGTGAGCAGGGCATATTGGAGGGTGGGGTGATTCCCCTTTGGAAGATAGTCCGTAGTTGCCTCACAGATGGCAGATGTCATGACGCACTTGCTGAAGGACAGGAGGTTTTAGAAAAGTTACATGAGGAGAAATCGGAGACAGCAGGCAGTGCGATATCTCAGGAGGATGGGAGTGTGCGGAGCGTGAAACAGGGGAGGAGACGATTATCTCTGACAAAAGGTGAGGTATCTCGGGAGGATGGGAGCGTGCGGAGCGAGAAGCAGGGGAGGAGACGCTTGTATCCAGATCTCAGTGCGCTGCGCACACCCCCATGTGGAAGCGGGTCAGAAGAAGAGGAGGATGAGGAGGAGGAGCTTGGGAGGCTGTCTCGCCAGCTAGGGAGTTTAGCTGCTGGAGAAGGGAACAAAGATAGACCGGGGCTCAAGAAATGTGATCCTCCGGACCCACCGCCGTATGGTGGGGGTGTTTCGGGGAGGGCTTTCCATGCTCAAACATGGAAGGCTGTTAACGCTGAGATGGGTCTTGCTTATCCAGTTTTTCAGGATGAGAATAGGGGAAGATTTTCGGAGCCTTTAGATTTCAAAATTGTGAAGACCCTGGCAGAGTCTGTACGCACTTATGGGGTGGATGCCGCCTTCACATTAACTCAGGTGGAGAGTCTGTCTAGATTCTGTATGACTCCCTCTGATTGGGCTAGCCTTGTTCGGGCTTGTGTTTCTCCGGGCAAGTATTTGGACTGGAGAGCATTTATGCTAGAGGGCGCAATAGAGCAGGCCGCCCAAAACCATGCAGCAGGACATCCTCATTGGGATAAGGACATGCTTTTGGGGCAAGGTAGATTTGCTAATCAACAGACAGGATTCCCTCCTGAGGTATATGATCAAATTAATAACATTTGCATTCGGGCATGGAAGTCACTTCCAAATAGAGGAGAAGTGTCTGGTAATTTGACCAAGATTTTACAAGGCCCTACAGAACCCTTTTCAGATTTCGTAGCAAGGATGGTGGATGCTGCTGGAAAGATTTTTGGGGATCCTGATAGAGCCATGCCCCTTGTTAAGCAATTGGTCTTTGAGCAATGCACCAAGGAATGTAAAGCAGCAATCGCTCCTTATAAGAACAAAGGCATAGAAGTATGGATGAAAGTGTGTAGAGAGATTGGAGGGCCTTTAACTAATGCAGGTCTTGCAGCTGCTGTCCTTCGGATTGCAAAAGGGGGCAATCCTGCCGCCAGAACATGCTTCCATTGTGGTCAACCCGGTCATATCAGACGTGAGTGTCCCAAAAATGTCAATTTTACTGGACCTCCTCACGGTGGCCCTTCCACTGGCCTTCGATCACCGGGATTGTGTCCAAGGTGCAAAAGGGGGAAGCATTGGGCAAAAGAGTGTACATCAGTGAGGGACATCCATGGACAGCTTATTTCAGCTGGGCCAAAAAACGGCCGACGGGGCCCCCGACCCCAGGGCCCGCAAATATATGGGGCAGTGGAGAATGTCACACCCGAACCCGAGACATGGCCATCTCTACGCCATCCCATGAAACGCGGAGAGCCACTACAGGTGCCGCGGGATTGGACCTCTGTTCCACCTCCAGACTCGTGTTAACACCTAAGATGGGAGTCCAATTGGTGGAAACTGAGTTCAAAGGGCCTCTACCACCTGGCACTGTAGGTTTGCTAATTGGACGTGCATCTTCCATTTTACAAGGTCTTCATGTTTTCCCTGGAGTCATAAGTCCTGATACTGTAGGGATAGTAAAGGTTATGGTGGAAGCTCCAAAAGACATTGTGTCCATCTCCCCAGGAGATCGGATTGCTCAATTACTGGTTTTGCCTAGTTTACATGATCATTTCCCTGCAGACTCAAAGTCACGGACAGGGAATGAGGTTGGTACCACCGGAGGGAATTGTGCTTATTTGTCACTAGATATGAGTAATCGCCCTACTTTGGAATTAAGCATAGAAGGTAAATCAATTGTGGGCTTACTTGATACAGGTGCAGATCGTAGCATCATTGCACTTAAGGACTGGTCTAAGGGATGGCCAGTGCAGACTTCTGATCAATCTCTGAGAGGACTTGGATATGCCCAGGCTCCTCAGGTTAGCTGTAGACATCTTTCCTGGAAGGACCCGAAAGGACATCATGGTACTTTTCAGCCTTATGTACTTAATTTACCTATCTCTTTATGGGGCCGTGACCTGATGAAAGACATGGGGTTCACTCTTAGTAATGACTATTCCCCAGTGTCCCAACAAATTATGCACAATATGGGGTATAGGCCAGGTTTAGGACTAGGAAAACATTTACAGGGACGTAAGCATCCTGTACAAGGTCATCAAAAGCTTGACCGATTTGGTCTGGGTTTTTCCTAGGGGCCGCTGAGGCTCAAATACCCATAACATGGCTCACCGAGGAGCCTGTTTGGGTGCCTCAGTGGCCTCTTCCCTCGGTTAAACTGGCAGCAGCCCATGCTCTAGTTAAAGAACAACTTAACTTGGGTCACATCCAACCCTCTACTTCTCCATGAAATACTCCCATATTTGTCATTAGAAAAAAATCAGGGAAGTGGCGCCTACTACATGATCTACGAGCGGTTAATGCTCAAATGCAACCTATGGGGCCCATTCAGAGAGGGCTGCCTCTGCTCTCTTCTGTTCCTCAAGGCTGGCACATTATTGTTATTGACATTAAAGACTGTTTCTTTTCTATTCCTTTACATCCTAAAGACTCGCAGCGTTTTGCCTTTACCCTTCCCTCGTGTAACCACGAGGAACCAGATCAAAGGTTTGAGTGGATAGTGTTGCCGCAGGGAATGGCTAATAGTCCCACAATGTGTCAGATGTATGTAGGGAAGACACTTGTGCCCCTCAGACAAAAGTACTCCTCCATCAAGATCATTCATTATATGGATGATGTATTATTGGCTGCTAAATCAGAACAAACAGTTCATGAGGCCTATGACGACCTCGTGAAGTTGTTAGCACAATGTGGGCTGCATATAGCACCTAAAAAGGTTCAAACAGGAGATTCTATTAAGTATTTGGGAGCAACAATTGGGTATGACAAATTACAACCACAAAAAATCACCATACGAACTCAGGATCTTCAAACTCTAAATGATTTTCAAAAACTGCTGGGAGATATTAATTGGATACGAGGATATTTACATATTTCTAATGTTGTACTACAGCCTTTGTATGCTACTCTTAAAGGTGATCCAGATCTTACTTCCCCTCGTAGCCTCACCAAAGAGGCTAGAGCGGCCCTTATGACAGTAGAAGAAGCTATACAACATGCCACTTTATGCAGGCTCCAGAGTGATAAACCTTTTCAATTATGTGTGCTTGCCACTATGCGGCAGCCTACTGGAGTACTATGGCAAGATGGACCTTTGCTATGGATACACCCACATGTATCCCCAGGAAAATCCTTAGAATATTATCCTGATGCTGTTGCAGCATTAGCACTTAAAGGGATTCAACAAAGCATTCAATTTTTCGGACAATCACCTTCTTCTCTTATTATACCCTATACTAAAGCTCAACTTAATGTTTTGTGTGCTACTCTAGATAACTGGGCTATTCTATGTTGTTCGTTTCAAGGGGATATTGATAATCATTACCCTTCTCATCCGTTACTCCATTTTGTTAAGAAACATCCTATTATTTTCCCTAAAGTAACTTCATCCAGTCCAATTCCGGGGGCTGTTAATATTTTTACTGATGGTTCCAAGTCTGGAATGGGAGCTTATGTCATTAATGATTCTCCCCCTGTCCAACATCAATTTGCTCCTGAAAATCCACAATGGGTAGAACTGCAAATTGTTATTGAGGTGTTTAAACAGTGTTCTTTTCCTTTTAATCTCATTTCGGACTCCATCTATGTGGTGCAAGCACTAAAAATCCTAGAGGCTGTGGGAGCTATTAGTGATGCCCGTAATGTATCTGCTTACTTTAATCAGCTTCGACGGCTTATCTGTAGCCGCACTGCTCCCTTTTATCCAATGCACATCCGGGCTCACACCTCTCTCCCTGGTCCATTATCACAGGGTAATGCCTGTGCGGACTCAGCCACTCGAGGTCAGTTGATCTGTTTGGCTTCCTCCTTAGAGGAGGCTAAATTGTTTCACCAAAATTTCCATGTTAATGCTTTAACACTGCGCAGGCGTTTTTCCATTTCTAGAGCAGATGCTCGACAGATAGTATTGCACTGTCCCCATTGTGTCACATTTCTTCATCCCCCTACTTATGGAGTGAACCCACGGGGGTTGAAGCCACTGGTTGTCTGACAAATGGATGTGACACATATACCTGACTTTGGTAACCTCAAGTATGTCCATGTTTCTGTTGATACGTACTCTGGAGTTATTCATGCTTCTGCGTTATCAGGAAAAAAGACACGTAATGTCATCACTCATTGCCTAGAAGCCTGGGCGGCGTGGGGTGCGCCCACGTCCCTTAAGACTGACAATGGACCTGCTTATACTGGCAGACAATTCACGTCCTTTTGTTCTACTATGGGAGTGCAACTTACTCATGGTCTGCCTTACAATCCTCAAGGACAAGGCATTGTTGAGCGTGCTCATCGCACCTTAAAGGAAACTTTACAAAAACAAAAAGGGGGAATAGGAGCTGGACATACTCCTAAAGAATGCTTGTCCTTAGCTCTCTTTACTATTAATTTTTTGAATTTGGATATTCATGGTCGCTCTGCGGCCGATAGACATGTGTTCCCTCAGCCCTCTGTGATTGGCTATGTTAAGTGGAAAGATGTTCTTACGGGCCAATGGAACGGCCCCGACCCCGTGCTGACATGGGCACGAGGATCCGTATGTGTTTTTCCCCAGGATCGCACGGAACCATTGTGGGTCCCTGAACGCCTGACAAGAAGAGTCCTGACGCCAGCTACTCAGCAACAAGAATTACCACAGCAATCCCGTGATGAGGATCTTCATTCTGCTGAGTGCTCTGGCTCTGGTGCTGATGCCGATGACACAGACGACACCAATGCAATGGTGGGCGGTGGCACGGGCTTGGCCAATGCCGATGCCGGTTCACGGTAATTCCAGTGTCCTTCCCACTCTTTTCTCTACCTCGTGTGAGATGTCTGCGCCCTGTGCCTCTCCTAGAGGGGACGTGGAACGCATTTACAATCAATCTCAAGTTAATCTCACAGGAGTGTTTTGTTTTAGCCTTGGGAACGCTCATTGTATCCGTCTTAAGACCAAGAATTTGACTAACTGGGACAATCCATTGCAGTCCAGTCAAGTCTCAGGGAGCATTCTCAGTACTGTATTGGGCCAAGTAGTCTCAGGGGAACAATCAGGCTCAGGAACCTCCGTAAATAGCTCTGCTTTAACCACAACTACCTTGGCTAGTATCTCCGAGGTACTAATTCCAATGCCCCCATATTCTAGTGGACTTCCTTATGCCACTCATTTTAAGGCTTCTCCTTACTGTACCCCTAATCTTGGTTTCCCCCCAACATTCACGCCTTGTCAGGATTATTCTTGGGAGAAACGTCAAGTTGCTAAAGGTTTCTCCCTTTCCCCCTCTCTTAAGAGGTATGTTTATGACTTTAGCAACAGTGCCAACTCCTCTACAGGAGTGGGTTGGTCCTGGTTTCAATGGCTGATTTCCAACACAAAGGGGGCTTCAGCTGATATTTCTGCACTGGCTCAATTGCTGGGAGCCAAAAGTTGGTTGGCTAATGTTTCTGGCACTGTTTACGAGAGTGAGCGAGGTAGTAGACTCACATCTGTTTCGTTCAACTCTCTGTTGGATAATGCCACATTGCCCCCTACAGCGGTTTGTGTTCAATCTCCGTTCTTACTCCTTTTGGCTAATGACACCTCGTCAGAAATGCTGGATTGTTTTAATGTTAATTGTTTCTTATCTGAATGTTGGGATGGTTCTTCGGCTGTAGCAGTGGTTATGAAAATTCCAACCTTTGTTCCAATCCCAGTTATTGCGGACCCTGATAAATTCCCCATTGTTGAGCTACTTAGAGTCCGCAGGGATTTTGGAATCACAGCTGCTATAGTGATAGCCGTGGCGGTATCTGCTGCTGCAGCGGTCGCGGCCGGAGTGGCCATGGCCAATCAAGTGCAGACTGCTGCCTCCGTTAATCAAGTTGTTCAACAAACTTCTATGATACTTGAGTCCCAAAATGCAATTAATCAACATATTTTGTCAGGGATCTTAGCTGCCAACCAAAGAATAGATTTACTCCAAGCTCAGGTAGAAGAATTGGCTGATTTGGTGCTTTTGGGCTGTGTTGATCAACGTGCACATTTATGCATAACCTCTGTCAGATTTAATGATTCCAGGAATGCCTCCCGTATCATCGGAGAATACTTGGCCGGAAATTGGTCCATGGCAGCGGAAGACATGATCCAGTCTCAACTAACCCAGATAGCTGTCTTGAATAGTACCCACGTTGATCCCATAACGTTGGGTCAATTCACTGATTGGATATCTTCTGCCTTTTCCTTTTTTAAAGAGTGGGTGGGGGTAGGCATTTTTGGCGCAATGTGTTGCTTCGGTATGGTTCTCTGTTTGTGGTTTCTCTGCCGCCTTAAGGCCCGCAATGCTCGCGATAAAGCTATGATTATACAAGCACTTGCAGCTTTGGAAACTGGCAACTCACCTCAAGTTTGGCTTGCACAAATTAAACAGTAAACCTTTGACATGGTCGTTGCACCCCAAGTTTTACGGACATTGCACTGGGAACGACATGTCCTTCCTTGTTATTCTCCTAGTGTTGGAAAGCCCTTGCACTCTGCCGGCTTTACTGCCATTGCACACAGATGGGTTTCCACGCTAGTACTTTTCTATCGCTCTATGACCCGTGCCTTTCTTTTAGGGTGTTGCCAACTTGTTTGTCGTTGTATTTCTATACAGCCACAGTTCAGCCTCAGAGACCTAATCATGACTGGCTGAGTAGATACCATTAAACGCCTTGGCAACAACGAGCTGATCTTGTAGTACCCAGAGACGGGCAACTTTCACGCTTGCGCTGCAACCTAAGACAGGGGAATGGGGCCTCCCCAAAGACGGGTAAGCAATGTAAGGGCAGTGAACGACCTAAGACAGGGGCTACTTGATTCCCTTTGACGTGCTATAAACAGAAGGAAAAAACTGCTGGCAGTGGATTCCCCCCGGCCCCCAGGGCTTGGATCCAGCCCTGATTTGTATGCACGTCAAGGAGGCCAGCTCACAGGGCCTTAACAGCTTTGTGGTGTCTGTTTTCATATTCAGCCAATAACGGTCATGTGGGAACGTCCTGACCTGCTTGGGTCTGATGAGGTTCCTGGTTGAAGGCTTCGTATGAGTAATGGCGATTCACCTCTACTCTTGCCTGTTTTGTTTTTAGTAAACGAAAGGGGGAACTGTGGCGAGCCGCTTCTGCGGACTGTGGTCGCCATTACAAGATGGCGCTGGCCTTGTGGTGGTCTGTGATAAACAACTCCTTCTTTGGGAGAGTTGGCACATGGTTCTTTGACACCCTACGAGAAAGCTCCACGTGGCAGCTTCGCATTGGGTGTTTGGATACTTTATTAAGGCTGGGAGGGACTTCTGGGAGATTAGAAGAACTCGGAGATTAGAAGAACTCTCGAGAGCTTGAATAAACAGCTGTAAGAAGATTCCCGGTGTTGCGTCTTCCTTGCGGGCAAGGGGGTCGCGACAAATGATAATGGTTTACACTTATTGAGTTCCTACCACATGCTGGGAACTTTGCTAAGCAAGAGGGAGTCAAAGAGGTATAGGATGGGGTCCAAGCCTTCAAGCAGTTTGTATTCAAGTTGGGAAGCTCCACTTTGGCTAACTGGTTGATGATTGGTATGGAGAAGAAGTTTAGTGGATAGAGATATTGCCATGGTCTGGCACAATCAGAGGTGGCAAACAGAGGAAATAGAGCAATGTAAAGACCTTAAATGAGATAAATAAAGGGACATGGGAAGAATGCTCCAGGCAGAGGTAGCGAAAAGAACTAGTATATAGAGCTGGAAATGTATGAGTTATGAGTTGTATTTAAAAGACAATGAAGAGAATAATACAACTGGAGTGAAATATAAGAACAGAGGTAGAAACATAATCCTTGAAATCCAGGTGCCAAACAGGATACTGGTGGTGGCTACAATACATTGGATGGTAATTAAATATGGCAAATATAACAGCAATAGTGATTGATGCCATCATTAATGTCTAATATTTACCTGTTCCTGCTGTAGGTATTTATTGTTCTTTCTCATCGAATCACTCTTTAAATCAGTAAATTTTCATTGCCCACTGTAATTCTCACAAGAATCCAAAATACTTGTTATTACTTTCATTTTAAAATGAAAATACTGAGGCCCAATAGGACTAAGTAACATGTAGAGTCACACAGCTAATTAATGGAGGAGTCTTGATTTGGGCCCACGTCTGTTGGTCACAGCCTGCAGTTTCCCCCATGCTATCCCTTTACAGGGGTGGGCATATGGAAGTTGTTTGGAAAGGTGAAGACAGGATGTCATAACAGAGAGAATCTTGGAGATGGGCAACTATTGCAATAGGCCAGACACTATAGTGGTAGCTTGTGGTGTGAGGAGAAAGGGAGGGAGGGAAAGGGAGGGAGAAGGGGAATAGCAAGGATGGTGGAAGGAGACGGTCACCATTATACAAAATACATGTATGAAGATGTGAATTTGGTGTCAACATACCTTATATACAAAAAGAGATATGATAAATTGTGGTATAAAGGAGAATTAAGAATTGTAATGCAAAAAAAGAAAAAACAAGAGAGCTCATGTATAATGGCATAATTTGGCGTGAAAATACTTTATATACATAGTTACAAAAAATTGTGCTGTGAATGTATAATTATGAATATAATGCATTCCACTATTGTCATGTAATAAATAAATAAATATGGCTTTCCACTATAAAGAAAAAAAAAAGAATATGTGCATCTAAAGGACAGAGTCCTTCAGACTTGTTATCTTAGGAGATTTTGGCCTTGTTCTGACAATGCTGCCATTACTCAAAAGTATTGAGAACTCTTCCTTCAGAATTGTCTTCGACCACATGGAAAAAGTTCTAACTTCAGCCACCATGTCATTACTCAGCCTGATGACCCACTTGATTTTCCAAGCTTGATTCCAACTCACTTGTTTTAGAAAATGAAAACTGTTAAGGGACAAAGCTTGGCCACTCTTGAGGGCAAGCTCAGGTTGTTCTCACACCCAGGGGGACAGTTTGGACCATGTGGACATAAGGAAGCCCTGGTTTTGAAACCTGACTCAACCAATTCCTTGGCCAAGTTATTTAACTCAGTATGCTTCAGGTCCTTGAGCTACAGAATGTATATTATGATTCCTTTCCTGGAGTGTGATAGTTTTAATTAGGATGTTTTCAGCAGCAAATGAGAAGTCAACTCAAATTGACTTAAATAACGTAGAAATTTATTTGCTCACCTCGGGATAAGTCCAGAGGTGAAGTGGGTCCCGGGCAGAACACAGCTGTGGCTGACTTCAGTTCTCTGAAGTTCTCTTGGCTCTGTCTCTTCTGATGTCCACCTTTGTCATCTGGCTGATCCCATTTGCAGTTCTCAAGTCATTAACAGCATCTAGGACAGTTTACTTTCTTCTTTATTTCTAGTCTTTAAGAGAGAAAAATCTCTTTTAGAGTTGAATATTTACACTTTCCTTTCGTCTGTTGGGACCAACTTAGGACACATGCCCACCCATGGACCAGTGCTCAGCAGTGAAGGGCCATGTGTGAATTGGCTTAGCTCAGGGTAGACTGGGTGTTAAAATGGATTAAATTGTATAATTCATAGGCATTATTTGGTCCACAGCTAATACTCAATGAAAGTTCGTTATTTTTCCTAATAATGAGGAGAGTATTCTTTGGGTAAATTACACATACATGCCTGACATCCATCGTCTGTCTGTCTATCTATCTATCTATCTATCTATCTATCTATCTATCTACCTACCTATCTAACTACCTACCTACCTACCTATCTATCTGATATATTTATATATGTATGGAATGTCTTCTCTTTAAGGTTTATCTTTACTCCCTCCATTGATTCAGGGTCACACTCTTTCTTCTCACCAGAACAGACTACAGAACAGTGCACAAGCTGAGATGGTAGCCCCAGACTTGTTTAGTGCATGAGAGAAAAACAACAACAACAACAACAACAACAACTCTTGTTGTAAATGGAGACAGAAATTGGAACGTATGACCAGGTATGGAGTGCTGAGTGGGGGTTGGGAAAGAGGAGGAATCAGGAGAGGAGGCACCAAAATCGTATTGATTTTGCTTTTGCTCTATTCCTTCCAGCTCTGCTCCTGGTGCTATCTCTGTCTTCACATTAACTCATCAGGGCAGGTTGCTGGGATGATGTTGGTGGCTCTCACGCGCGAATTTGAAGGAAGTTTTAAACAGCTCATCCATCCAGGCATTTTTAGGACCCATTTCATCTTTTTTTTTTTTTTTAAAGAGAGAGTGAGAGAGGAGAGAGAGAGAGAGAGAGAGAGAGAGAGAGAGAGAGAGAGAGAGAGAGAGAGAGAGAATTTTTTTTAATATTTATTTTTTAGTTCTCGGTGGACACAACATCCTTGTTGGTATGTGGTGCTGAGGATCGAACCCGGGCAGCACGCATGCCAGACGAGCGCGCCACCGCTTGAGCCACATCCCCAGCCCCCCATTTCATCTTTATGTTATTTGGCAAGTAGCTGGGAAAGATCAGAACTGAGGCTTTACACCTATTTAGCACCTGGTTAAGCATCACTTGGCACCTGCCAAATGGGTCTCTACGTTTTAGGGGGAATTTGCACTGATTACTGTACTAATTAAGCAGAAGTCATTGCTACTTGCAATCATTAGGCTAAATCGGTTTCTGGGGAAAAGTCTTGATAAGCAGCTGCCCAGTTGAAGTGGATTTAAAGGCGCCCCACGCACATAGCTCATGCATTAGCAGTTGCTCTCATGCTATCGGATCCTTAATGTGATTGAACTCAGGGATAATTGACAGTCTCAATGCTGGGTGACATGGGTTGGGGAGTCTTAAAAGGTGAGATGCTCAAACTTAATTGAGGTAAATGATACTAAGTACTGAGCATAAAGGGCATGCCCAGGAGTGAGTAGATATTTCACACATGCTTAGGCCCGCAGTTATCTTCTTTGTCATTTTTGCCTGGCCTGGTTCCTTTTCCTACCCCAGTGACCTTCAACTTACCCTTTAGGTTACTGGGAACATTTTGTAGACAACGTTTTTGTGCCTGGGGTATGGTAGACTCTCTGAACTTTGATACTTAGGATTTATGGGAACTTTTGCTGGAAAATTTGGGGGAGGAACATTGTGTGGGAGAGGGGTGGGGAGGGTATATAGCAATTGCTTTGATTTCTAAAATGTTGGGAGTGCTTGTGAGCATCTGAGGACTTTTCCATGGGTAACAGATTGTCATAAGAGACCAAGAACCTCTCAAAGAGCATCAGATCCTCTGCCTGAAGACAAGCAGTTTTGAATCAGGCACAAACTGCCTCTGAAGACTTATTTTTCTATCTTTTTTTAATAACACAGCCACTGAGCTTTATAGAATATTGTGTTGGAAGTTAGAGAAATGCCAAACTGGATGGGTAGCATGAAAAATACAATGTGACATAGAACCTTATCTATATTTGTGTACAAATTTACTACTTTGAGATAAACTTAAGACACTGTACTGGCTATATCTGAGATGCTAATGTGCATCATGAGGTCAGTAAATTTTCCCAACATTGTATGTTTTCACAAGCCTTTCCTGGAATCCTGAGGGAGGTAATTTCTTTTGGAGGAGGAGGTAGATAGCTCCATATTATTAAAAATTGTGATGATGTTTGGGGGAAATTGCATCTCACTTTCTGGAAGGTTGGAGAAAAGGAATTCAATTTGAAGCCAATGGAAAATTTCAAACATGGGTGCAATCCCATATAACAAATGCCACTGTAATGAACATCTCCACATCCCAGTGATTCCCAGTGGCCTATTTGTACCAGGCAGTATTCAATGAGGAAAAACTGCTCTAAATAAAAATGTGAATAATCCCTTGAAGTTTATTCTAATAGGAAACTATGGCTCCAAATCTTCAGGGGGCAGGGCTGAGAGTGATAGAGATACTGCCTTGGAGAGCAGCCTCTGCCAGTTTCCAAGGGGGTTATTTGAGAGTTTAGTGGCGAAGGAAAACCAGATAGAGGACCATGAGGACATGAGCCCTTTCAGAAACATTCAGATAGCTTGACATTTAATGAAGGTAGAGAAGCTCCAACCATCTAATTTTTCAAATTGAAGAGAAGGGTAATTTGGGAATGCTAGAGAATTCAGTACCATTTTGCCAGGGGCTCCCTTCCTATTAGTGTAATGCCTGGTGCCTGCTAGGGATGCATTAAATAACTATTGTGCATATAAAGTGAGAATGAGCACAGAGTTGTCCTATAAATAGTAAAATGCTACACAAAAGTTAGATACCATAGCTAATTATGTTAATGATTTATCAGGTTCATTTCCAGGGAGGTGATGGGATGTGACATGGATGAGAGACGATGCTGAAAACAAGAAAAGGGCACGGAGATGGAAAGGAGGTAATATGGAGACTTCTCTCCTTGTTACAGACACTTGATTTTGGAGATGGAAAACATTTTCAGATGTTTTTCCGATTTTGTGACTAGCCCTTTCTTTGTAGTCTGGTAGTCAGGTAGTGAACTTCTGTGTCCAATCCAAAGAGCCACACAGCCCTGCAGTCTTTTTTTATTCTCTGGTGTGAAAGACACACAGAGATGGCCCAGGAGCGAATTTTCTCTTGCTTCTGGCACCTTTACAGAGTTCTGGCTCAGTTCTGAGTCAGCTCAGTGGAGAAGCAGGCCACAGGGATTTGAAGGCCCCACCCCTAACAAGGCTGTTGGACACCAGGAAGCTCCTGTTATTCAGTAGTCACAAAGCTGTTCCGTGGCCCTATAAATGAGAGAGCATCAAGGTGCGCCCGTCAATGGCAACCTTGCATGGAGCACGTGGCCATCTGTGCTTGGCCTGTGCTGTGGGGTAGAGAGAACTCTGTGGGTTACATGTGTTCCGCTGCTTCTCTGCAGGTCAGTTTCCCTCCAAAAATCCATTTTACATCAGTACCACATGATCCCTTTGATCCTTGGAATTGAGGTTTTTTTTGAAATGAAGTTCAGGTTTTCTAGGTACATGAAATGGCAGGGGTGCAATTCTCCTGCCACGAGAGATTAATAATAAAGAGAACTTTTCCTTTGGAATAGACAGACATGACCGGTTAGCAAGAAGGGTGGAAAGATAAAAGGGAAGAAAGGTAGATGCAACTTTCAAAGAAGCCCCATTCCAATCTGTCCCTTGATAGGAATGCCATTGGCGGTATCTGGTATTTCCTTCCCACTTCCAGAAGCTTCCTAGAGCTGCCAGGCTGCTCAGAGCAGGATTATTTTCTGCTTATTGCCAGGGAAAATGAAGATGGGGTTGCTGAGGGAAAAAAAAAGATTCTCCCTAGGTCCTCAATGAGGACATGATGAAAGATGTCCCTGGAGAGGAAGGGCAGGCTGGTGGACTACAGGAAGACCATGACAGCTATGGACACAGAGGCTGGAACGACTGCCTATTTCTTTCAGAAAGTGCTCTTTGGAGTCTGGTAGTCAGGTAGTGAACTTCTGGGAGCCTGCCTGAGGCCTGTGGACAGATGGCCTCCCACCTCCTGCTGGGGAAGCTCCTTATTCTGTTTGGGTGATGCGGCTGTGCTGTCTCAGGAGGATTATCTAAAGTAAGTACAGAAGGAATTGATTTATTTTACTGCTGAAATGCTGCCTTCCTGCAGATGGAAGGTGGCAGCTCTTGATCCAATATTATCGATTTGCTGCAGCTGGTCTGCTGAAGTTGTAGAAAAACTCCACACAATTGGCTACCCAAGGAAGCGGAGAGGTGGCTCAGCCAGACAGACTCAGTTGGGTTCGGTCAGGTGTGGGTTGAGCAAGTCGGTCTTCGGTAGCTCAAAAAAGAAGATTTTTCTCCCTGGGTTTGGTCCCTGTCTGCACAGTACTGTGGTTCAGATTTTAGCTTAGGAGTCAGTCAGCCTTTGCTTCCAATTTTTCCCTCCTCATTTGCTAACTGTATATACTTGATTGCATATTTAACCTCTTTTTCATTCATTTTTTAATTAAAAAAAATTTAAATGAACACCTGGAAAATCTCTGCACCTTTATATACCTGTGAAGTAGGTTTGACCCCATTTATGTCTTGTATATGTGAAAAGAGCCAAAGATACAGATGGGAGTGAGGTGGCCTGACTTTCTTCTCTGTTGTGGTGGCACATGTCTGCAATCCCAGTGGTTTGGGTCTGAGGTAGGAGGATGGCAAGTTCAAGGCCAGCCTCAGCCCCTTAACAGAGCCCTAAGCAATTTAGCAAGACCCTGCCTCAAAACAAAAAAAAATAAAAACAGACTGGGGATGTGGCTCAGCATCCCTAGGTTCAATCCTAGTACCAAATTGGGGGAGGGCAGAGTCTGGAAGCAGCTAAATGCTCTGCCTAGAACAGTAGGACAGCTGTCACCTGAGAAAGGGCCCAGAATAAATGACAGCAAGATCAGTAAGGAGAGCAGGTCCAGGCAGAGCTTTAGGGCACTCTTGTTTTGATCAATCAATGACCTGTCAGGGAACTGGGTCGGGTTTCCTCTGCCTTTGCCTCCAAATCAGCTTTGCTTCTTCAAATAGAAATAAAGGGCAGCTCTGGACACCTGAAGGAAGCCCTTTAAGCCTCTCCTTATCCATGCCTGCTTTCCCAGGGCAGTTTGCTGAGCTGTTTGTCTTTTAGCACTGTTCTCTTCCTAGGCAGCCTGGTGCCAAGGTTCCAGGTACACTCCAAAATCATAGTTACAGTCATGTACCTCATTACAATCTTTGGTCAACGATAAACTTCATATCTGATGAGAGTTCCATGAGATTATATCTCCTAGTGATGTGGTAGCTGTCTTAGTTTGTGTAACTACATTTTATGATGTTGGCACAATAATGAAATCAGCTAATGATGCCTTTCTCAGAATGTGTGCCTATCAGTAAATGATGCATAATTGTACTTCCAGTTAAAAATGACAGTTAAACCCATTCCTCTCTTCTTCTTCCTGAAACCTCATGAAAATGCGTGCCAAGGATTAAAAACCCCAAAGATAAAGGAAATGTGAGACACTATGAAAGAGGTCAACCCATTTTTGGAGGATGGAAAGCAAATGAAGGAGGACCTACTGATTCAGAGGGGGAAGCTGTAACTTCAGGGTACCCAGGGAAGGGCAAGGATGAGAAGCAAGATGATGGCCTGCAAGGTCCAGCAGGTGGGCTTGACACATAGGATCAAGCCAGGCCTTTGTTTGAAGTCTGTCTAGGTTCAATTAGAACCCCAGGTCCCTCCTGGACCCAGGCAGAGGTGATAACTGTCCTCCTCCCCTCTGTTTAGAAATTGGACCTGGAGAGGCTAGGTTCAGTACATGAGGACATCATACACTGGAAGTAGTGGGGGTAACACACAGACTGGCTATGCCATTTCTGAGGGTGGGGGCTTTCACCTACCTTCTCTGTTCTGCTATCCCAGATGCTGACAGCCAGGACCTGAGCCCTAGAGTAAAGGTGGCTTCTACTCCAGGGAGACTGAATTGGAATTGGTTACAGATCCTGAAGTTTGAGGACCTCTTAAACCTTAGAAATTGATATGCTATGCTGAGGCATTCTGAATTTCTCATCTATTTAAAAATTATCAGGAATTTAACTTTGAACTCAACTCAAACTGCACCACTCCTGTGGTGGGTAGAGACTGAAATCTTGGTTCAATTTTTCAGCCTTAGCTGAGCTATTTAAGAGTCTGCCCTGCTTATGCATGGTTCAGGAAGCAGCCAGAGATCAGGTGGGAGTTTATTCATAGAATATAGGGCTTTCCCTTTCTGGCACTTTCCTTTCTGGATAAAGTATTTCACAGTTTTGCTCTTGCCCAGTACTCAAAATATTTGAGCCAGTAAGCCTGTAGGTGTCTGTTAGAATGTTTGCCCTCTGCTTGGAGCTGAATGGGACTTGTTTTCAGGCTAGAGGGAAAAAAAAAAAAAAGAGAAATGACCCAGCACTTCCAAATGTCAATTTGTCTCTGACTTCCAGATACTCTTCAGTGCCTTCAGAAAGTTTTTTTGTTTGCTTGTTTGATTGATTTTTAAAGTTCAGGATTATAGTAGTTTTCGGGTGGGAGATTGGTCTGGTAAGAGTTGATTGTTGGGGCTGGGGTTTTGGCTGAGCGGTAGCTTGCCTAGCACATGGGAGGCTCTGGGTTCAATTTTCAGCACCACATAAAAATAAATTAATAAAATAGAGTATTGTGGCCAACTACTAGTAAAAAAAAATTTAAAAAGAGTTTATTGTTGATTGGAGCTAATTTTTGGTAGCCATTACTTTTTTAAACTTATATTTTCTCATCCCCTTTCTCCATCTTTTAAATATGAAAGAACAGTTAAAGACCATCAAAAGTTTGAGGAAATCATGCAATATGAGAGACAGGGAAATATAAACAAAACTTTAAAATGGGGGAAAATTTGGGAGACAGATGCTCAGACAAAACAGAGGTACTGTCCAAGAAGAATGAAGTACAAAAAAACAACCCTCCACAATAATATTTGCAGAAAGACAATAAATATTTTACCTGTACATCAAAAGCAGGCTGCTGTTTTAAAAATAAATTTGGAGGACCAGAAATGTCTTATAAATTAAAAGATAGCATTACACACATGCTAAATAGTGAAAGAAATTGACTAGAAAGTAAAGCAAAATGATAGACATGAACATTAAGAAAGAAAATATAAGAATCAACCTAAGAAGGCTAATATCTGACTAACTGAAGCTCTAGAAAGGGAGAATAAAGAACCAGGAGAAGAAGATCTTTTCAAGGAAATAACACAAGAATGTATTCCTGAGGTGAGTACCATAAATATCTAGAGTCTAGATCAGAGTTGGTAAACTATGACCCATAGGCCTGTTTTGTAAATAAAGTTTTATTGAAACACAGCCATGCTAATTTGCTTCTATGTAGTTCATGGCTAGAGGATAGAGTTGAAAAGTTAAGAGAGAAACTGTATGGCCTACAAAACATAAAATATTTGTTATCTGGTCCCTTATAGAAAAAGGTGTTCACTGCTGTTTGGAACGATGAGATCCCTCCATTGACCAACATGAATACAAGAAGACACAGATATAAGGACATATTGTGAATTTTCAATACACCAGGAATAAAGAGAAAAATCTTGAGATTCCAGAGAGAAAAGAGGGTCACGTAGAAAGAATCAGAAATCAGAATGGGATTGAACTTCTCAAAAGCAATGGTGGAAGTCATAAGAAAGTGGAGTGATACCTTCAGGATTCTGCAGGAAATAAAAAAAAATTAATCTGGAACTTAATCCAGTATAAAGATGAAATAAAGGTGTTTTCAGACAGCCACATCTCAAAGATTGTACTTCTAGTCTTCTTCAGAGGATATGCCTCAGCACAATGAGGGAGTAAACCAAGAAGGAGGAGGACGTGGAAGCCTGTGTGTAGGACAGTGGTGGGAGATCCTGAGGATGCTGGCTGGGCTCTAGGCCCAGAGAGCAATGGGTCCAGGCTGAAGGGCTGCGGGTGGGTGGTCATCTGGGAAAAATATATGGAATTGAAGCTTGTCTGTGTGCTGGACCAAGTAAAGGAGAACACGGACCATTAAGGGTTTGGAAGCATTTGGGGCTGGTTATTTGGTAAACTAAACAGATCCACCAAAAGTGCAATTATTCCATGGGAAAGATTGCATGATAAAGTATAACTGCAGCACTGACTCACTAGTGGAGAATATTTACACAATCTGCCTGGTGGCTAAGTGGTCCCTCTCCTGCTTTGTGGTGTGAGAAACACCACATCCCACTAGTTACTTCAACCCTGGGGGAGGCAGGAACTGGAGTGACAGGCCTCTGATCTTTCAGCAATGCTAACACTTTCTACCTAAAACCCTATATGAAATTTCCTTCTATTGAATGATCTGGCATGGGTTTGTGGAGTCTGACGGTAAAGTCAATTAATAATCTCTGAAATTGATAAAGCAAGAAATAGCAGCGGTAGGCATTAAGTTAGAAATATGGAAGTAAATACCAAGGGTAAAAAACGACAATGGAAAGAGTTGAAAGTCTGATATTGAGGAAAAGAACTTGGTGCTGGGAGATGAGAGAGATATATTAGGGAAATGTTATTTTTGGTTATGTCTTTTATAACATTATTTGACTTAAGCTAGATACATACATTATTTTGAAAAACAAAAGCAAAAGCAAAAATTCACTAACAACATTTGTCAACCTCAAAACCAGGGTAGTCATCAGGTCTCATATTCCCACAGATGAAACTATGAGCAAGTTAGAGATTTAGGTGGGTGTGGGATCCTCTGAGCCAACTAGGTAGGTGTTAGTAGGAGACAAAAATTGCTCATCTGATATAGGTGGCTGGGCCATCTGGTCATCAGTACAGGTGTACCCCACCACAAGCCAACCTCAGCCCAAGGCAAAGGACTGGAGTGCCCCTCCTCAGAAGGAGTTATGATGGTGGTGCAGCTCGTGGACCATCCTCATTATAGCTACAGACAAAGGCACTGGGCAGGATTAAAGCAACATCACTTTAAAGTTGAGAGACTTCCACTAGAGGCAGTTCCCTTAGCTTTCCTTATGCAATCTGGATCTTATTTTACCATTCAGAGTTCTACTTTTTCCTGTGAGGACCGGAGACCCCTTATTAAAAAGTATCATCTTTCCAAACGAATATTCATTTCTTCTTTCCTCTTCTTTTTTTTCCTCTAACTCAAGACCCTCAGCTCTTTCCTGTCTCCTGGTTTTGAAACAAGTTCCAGGAAGTTTCCTAATAAAGCCTACTCCAAGGTTCTGTTTGTAGCCAGTCTTTAATAAAACTCCAAGGAATTGTGGCATTTGAGTGAACCCCACACCTTTTATTTTCCATGTAAGGGGTGCAGTGGGAAGATCAATGCTCTAGTCTCTCTCTCTCTCTCTCTCTCTCTCTCTCTCTCTCTCTCACACACACACACACACACACACACACACACACACACACACAGTTGCTCCATGGATATTTCCTTTCAGTCCTTCTGCCCTACAGCATCTCTTTTCAACTCTGTCACAGATAGAATTATATCAGCACAGTGAGCAAAGACCTTGAGGCACAAGAGCTGATGGGATAATTTATGGAAATGCAATTTATCCTTGGCAGAGTGAAAAAAAAAGTGGTTTGTTCTGGAAAGGGGAAAAGGCTATGGATTCTACAGGATTTTGGAATATTCTACTTAGGTTCTTATGTTTTGAGTTTTGCTGGAGAAGTGACAAGGGGTCTTATGAAGCTCTGAGAGGAAATGTCTCCTTTCAAAGCTTCCACTGGTTCTTGGTATAACTACAGGGTCAGGGAGATGAAGAGACATGTTACCGGATTTTTGGTTTTAAAAGACAAGGCTTTGGGCCAGGTGAGGTGGCACATATCTGTAATCCCAGCAACTTGGGGGGATGAGGCAGGAGGATGGCGAGTTCAAAGCCAGCCTCAGCAAAAGAGAGGCCCTAAGCACCTCAGTGAGACCCTATCTGTAAGTAAAATAAAAAATAGGGCTGGGGATATGGCTCAGTGGTTGAGTGCCCCTGAGGTCAATCCCTGGTTACCCCAACTTCCCAAGAAAAAGACAAGGCTTTGGTATCCCACCTCCCCAAGAAAAAGACAAGGCTTTGGTACACTTTGGAAGAGAAAGATCTTAACAAAGGGTCCCACCTGCTCTGCTCCAACAGAATTTAGTCTCCCCCACCTAATTCTGCCACCCCTAATCTGTCAGAATGAGAACCAAGACCAGGGGTGGCCAGAACTCCAGGGAGAGGGGAGATGGGAGAACCAGTCCCAAGCACCTGAAAGGATATTGGAGCTTGGGTGGAAACTGTCCACAATGGGGTCTCTGTGGCAGGAACGGTCTGGAGACTTAATTTTCAAGGGGGAATATGTTCCTGACCAGGGCTATAATCCTCTTCTGCTGTTGAGAAAAGGTCAGCTTCACATAGCAGCATTGGATTAGAGATGTTGGAGGGTGTAAGAGAGGCAGGGTCCGATATCCATTTTGGTAAACAAAGAGCAAGAGAGGAGAAGTGCCAGCGTGGTGGCCACTTGTGCTGGATCTCCGAGTGAGCTGGTGACCTTCACTGTGAAAAAGGAAGCACCTTCTCCCCCGAGTGCTCAGGAACATCAGGGAGAGAGATGGTCATGCTGCTGTTCATTCTTTCATTGCTCCAACAAACACGAAATGACTTCCGTATACTAGGCACTGTCTGGTCCCTGGAGACACTGAAGGAAACCAGAATATAACTCCTCAAAATATGAAGAATTGTGGAGCTAGAGACAATTAAGGTGCAGGGCAACTCTTTGCCTTCTCTCTGTTTTTGCCTGAAAGCAAAGACAGATTTACAAAGACAAAGCTCTTCCTACTGCCCCCAAGAAAGGACAGAAGGCACATTCTTTTGCAACCCTTATCAGCCCTGAGATGGCACCAGAGGAATCTGGGAGCAGCCTTCCGTCCTTCCCACCCGTTTCCTGCCTTTGGAAACCTGGGACTATTTTTACTTGGTCTTATCACCTCTCTAAAATGTATATTGTTCTGTTAGACACACTGTGCACCGCCTGCATTAATAAACTTGCTTATTTTTTTGCTTGTTAATTTCTTTTGTTACAGAAGTCTATCCTGACTATGAATTTATGAGCATTGGTGGCAGGGGGATGGAAGGTTTTTTTTCCTTCTCTTCACACAGGAGTAAACAAGACAAAGTCCTTGCACTCACTTGTTTTTCTGAAATTGATTTATGTACCTTTTTTTTTTTTTTACCAGCCCCTCTTTAAAAGGTATCCTTTCATTTAATTAATCCCACAGGCTACACTCAGGCCACCAGCCCTCTAAGGGAAGGTCATAGGAACGAGAGATACTTCTGGTGGCTTCATCAGTGATGGCCATTTATTATTGGGTGCTACACGCCAGGCATCCTGTCAAGCTCCTTACGTATCTAATATACATGTGACAATGTAGGGAAAGAAAATATTTTCTTTAACCCCCCCAGAAGCTCTTAGAATAGACTCTGGTAACAAAACACAGATTAATGAGAGATAAACAAGAAATTTTTAATATGTATATTTCATATACACATGGGAGGGACCCAGGGAACAAATAGTTCTCAAAAAGTTGGCTTTGATTTCTAGCGCATCTTTCAACAAAGAACAGTAAATTTTTGGAGAAAGGACATGATAAAAGAAAAAAGCTTTGAGTCTCTTGGGGAAGCAACTTGTGGGAAGGCAAATAAATAGCAGATAAAGGCTAGTTAGTAAAGTATATTAATGCTGATTCTCTGGTACCCACTCCAGGCAGATAAGGGTCTAAAGTTGTCTGCAGTGGTTAACCTTTGTTCTTCCTGGTAGAAAGAGGGTCAGGATACTTGTGGACTTTGGAAACCAATGTCTTGTTTCTAGGCAAATAGAGGGAGGGCAGAGAGCTTCCCTGAGTCTTCTGCTTCTTATCTTTAGCTCAGAAGTTCATTGTATTTGAGTGGCATATTCTGGTCCCCATAATGATCTCTCTGTTTGTCTGACTCCAAAGCTCTTTGCTGGACCATGTTACCATCACTCAGATATAAGCACCTTAAAAGTTTAACTGACTTTCTGATTCAAATACTTCAGACGCAGTTGGTAGAAGGTACTTTAGAATTCACATCTTTTTTTAAAAAAAAATCCTTCCCCCCAGAGAAATTTTTTGGTTTTCTTTAGATCAGTATGCCTAGGCTTAAGTAACATCTTGTTAAAACATTTAATTTCAAACGTTAAGACACACCTTTTCAAACTCTAATCTCTTGTTTACCTATCTCTAGAAAGTACTTTCTGGGCTGGTACCAACATTAAACATGTTCATACACAAGAGAATACATCTTCAAACACAGACAATGAGATTTCAGTCCCCACAGAGTCTCCTGAAGGTCAGATGGGGGAGGTGGAATCTGACATGGCCTAAAAATCTCATGAAAAATGTCCCCATGCTTATTAGGATATAACTAAGGCCATCTCAAGGGACCATCCCAGAGAAATCCCTGGGAGAAAGAAAAATGCTAATTTCTTATTCCAATTACTAGTATGCTCTTTAATTCAAATGAAATGCCCCCAGTGTGCTACATGCTTTATGAGATGTATCAAAAGACATGCCCCCAACCCTCAAGGGACTTCCATCAAAAAAAGATTTGACACATCTGGGGCTATAGAGGGTCAGACAAGTAATATGAAGGAAAAGGAGAAGGACACTTGGATTTTTTTTTTCCTATAGCAGAGTCCAAAGAGACTGAACCCTGATTAGCCTTTCTTCTGCTTTATGGAATGTCTTGCTGTGGCTGCAGAAATAGAGAGGATGGAATAGGACTTTTGCTTCTTTTACTTTAGGGTGCACAAATTCACCCTGAAATCAAGCCTTCAATTTGCAGTGTCTTTGAGATAAGTAAAAGCCACATTAGGTTCAAGTTTTTATTATAGCCAATTTCCCCTCCTACTAAAGTGTCTCAGAAATTTATGAGGAAACTGATCTTTTTGAGTAACTGACCTGGCTCATTCTCTGCTACAGGGGATGAAGAATAGGGAGTCCAGAGGATACTGGTTTACCAGGATCTGCTAGAATGAGTTGTTTCACCTGGTTTGTTTTTGTGACGGGGGCTTTAGTTATTGCCTAGGTACCCATAGAGGATTCACCATATACTTCAAAATATGGCATCCTGACATTGTGATATTTAAAGCTGAAGGAATTTGAGAAATGGCACATCCAGGAAGAATTCTGCAAACTTCCCTTGAAACAGATCATAAGACGCTCATGTGAAAGAAGGCTTCCCTCTGCCTGGAGGAAAGGATTCCTAAATCCAAAGATGGAGGGATGCCAAGAGGAATCTGGGTGGACTGGCCTTGCCAAGTGTCCCCCAGCTCATACTCCTTTGTCCAATCACAGTTTTTCTGTGACTTTACTCTTTATCAAATGGAATACAAACATACTCAAGCTTTGCAACATTTTTAGGTCTTCATTTCCTTATGAAGGGTTTTGTGCTATGAAACATTTATGTTAAACACATCTGTTTTTATCTGTACTCCTCTGTTAATCTGTTTTTTGTTACAGGTGCCCCAGGTGAGAACCTGGAAAAGTGGAAGGAAAAGATGTTTCTTTCTTCCCTGTAGTTTCTGTGACTGCAAAATGATAATCAAAGGTTGGGACACTCCATTTACCACAGAAACTTCAGATGAGGCCTGGGACAACTGACCAAAAGCCAGCAGAATGCAAGAATTCTTAGTAAGTCAGCTTCCTGGATCTCTGTAGCGCCAGGTTGAGAGAGGAAAGTCAAAGTTTCTCCCTGTGTATTCCTTTTCAAATTTAGATTTGTAGGAGGTAAACATTTGTAAGAATTAGTTCCTTTGGATTGTGACTTTGGCAAACTTGGTTTTAGTTATTCATTGATTATTGAAGGAAAATATATATTTTTCCCCTTTGCACCAATTTACTTGAATACAGCCATGTTAAGCGTAAATGTGTCAGTTGATATTACATATTTTAGTAAGGCTACAAATAATTTAAAACCCCACTTAAAGGAGAAAATATTTTAAAAGGGGTAAAATTATGACTCTAATACAAATATAGAATGAACACATGCCAAAGATTTTATTTAACTCATTAATTAAAGAAGAAACCGGTAAGATATTACAGTCAATTCAAAGGAAAATCCAAGAAAAAATATATATATGTAATTAGGAATACTAAAATGAATTTGCTTAGAAGAGCAAAACTGTAGAAGAGCAGTTGCACCTCTGCCAGATGGAATTCATTTGCATGTTTATGGACAAGAGTCATTTGCATTGCTGGCAGTTACATATAATTTACACAGTTGTAAAATAACTCAACAACACTGAAAGGTGCAAAGACCCCATAGAATCAGATAGCCTGGAAGAGTATATTAGAAAATACCTAGTTTTCCATTAGAGACAATTGGTTGTTTTAAAGTCTTTCAAATAATTTTCCATTTATGCTACAGTGGTTTAAACCAGTAAATTAATTTTTCTCATGTGCCAGGAAGTCTAGAGATAGAATGATATTGAGATTCATATATATATATATATATATATATATATATATATATATATATATATGCTAACAAGATGACTGATAGCTGGGATGGCTGGTGAAATTTCAGCAGGACCATTAGTCTCTGACCTCCCACCTTTGGGAAGGGGAGTAAGGTTTAAAGTTGATTGCCAGTGTCCTATGATTAAAGCAATCATGCCTACATAAGGCCTCCATAAAACCCCAAAGGATTTAGAGAGCTTCTGGATTGCTGAATGCATACAGGTACCTGGAGGATGGTGTTCCCTCCACCCCACCCCTATGTCTTGCTCTGTGCATCTCTCCATGAGGCTGTTCATCTGTATCCTTTGCAATATACTTCATAATAAATGGGTAATGATAAATAAATCTTCCTTTGAATACTTTGAGCAGCTCTAGCAAATCACTTGAGTCCAAAGTATATATGTGTGGGGGCAAGGTAGGTAGGTCATGGGAACCCTGATTTATAACCAGTCCATCAGAAGTATAGATCACAGGTGGGATTTGTTGGCATCTGAAGTAGGTGGCAGTTTTGAGGGACTGGTGTGGTCTCCAGTGTCAGAATTGAATTTAATTATAGGCCGTACAGCTGATGTCCACTGGAGAATTTGGTGTCAGAAGTGCTGTGTTGAGTGAATGTATAAGAAAGTTGAGTAGGAAAGGCATTTTTTCTCTGTATTTCTGAAGTAGTCCAAGGCTGGTGCCAAGACAGTACACCCAGTGGCATCAGATCAGTCTCTTTCTAGGCTGCTTTTCATCTTTAGTTTCATTCCCTGGGCTGTGTGGTAGCTGCTCTGCCTCCAGGCAGCTCTTTCTAATTCCAGGCAGGAAGAATGGGAAAGTACCCTAGTTCTTCTTCTGAGAGTTTCTCTTTTTATTTAGGAAGGAAAAACCTCCTAGAGAATCATATGGCCACCCCTAGCTGAGAGAGAATAGGAAGGTGAATATTCTGGCTGTTTGTCCTCTACAGTAAAAGAAAACAAGGAAAAGGGGGAATCCAGTCGTTTTTAGGAAGTCAGTTTATATTTACCAGAGTATACCAAATCCCTCATTTTAAGATGGGGGTTCTAAAAACAATTTCTTTACTTTTTACTATAGATAAGCTTTTATTTATTATTTTTAAAAATATATTATTTTATTCTTTGCCTTTGCCCCCTATGAATAGGCCAGGGGTATGCATAGTTAGCTCCTCTTTGAGAACTAGTTTCAGTAGTGTTAGCCTACTAATCCAAGACAAATTTAAATTGAGTATATGCAACTAATTACATGTATAATGATCAGGCTACAAAATGTGAAGCTTAAATATAAAAGCCCAACCTGCTACTGGGAGGATTCTGATCCAAAACTCCAGGTTCAGAAAATTCCTCTGACATGCTGTGTTATTTGGAGAGAGAGGTATAAGAAGTTGAATTGAAGTATGGAAGGAAAATTTTTCCTTCACTTTTGTATTTTTTTAGGAGTAAAAATTGAATCTGAAAATATGACAGCTAGAAGCTTTGTGAATGTAGGTGGAATTTGTAGCAATGGAATATTTGAAGTGTTGTGTTTGATCCAGGAGGGTTATTCTTTCATGCCTTTTCTTTTAGATTTTCCATTCTTTTTGATAAGAAAACAGGTCCGGGTGTGTGAGCTACATGTTCCTAGATAGTGCGTAGGAAAGTCTTACCTGCTCTTTGGAGTAGCTCCCCACTCCCCTCTGGAAGCAGAAAGACTCAATCTCACTTACATGTGTCAGTGCAATTATCTACTTCCAAATTTCTCTTCTGCATTCTTTGCCTTTGCCCCTATGAATAGGCCAGGGGTATGCATAGTTAGCTCCTCTTTGAGAACTAGTTTCAGTAGTGTTAGCTTACTAACCCAAGACAAAGTCTCAAATGATATTTGGAGGGGTAGATCCAAGCTTGTCTGCTCAAAAGTCAATACTTGGGGTGTAAGAGTTGGAGGGAAGGAAATCAGATTTATTCAAGGGCTGACCCTGGGAAGATGGAGGGGGCTTCAAAGCTCCCTCTTGAAGAAACTCAGGTACACAAAAGGGCTTTTAGAGAGAAGGAAAGGAGGTAGTAGGGGGATAATGTGCAGGAAGGCTGCATGCTGAGTGGAGATTTGGTCATGCAGGACACACAAATCAGAATGGACCTTGTCCTCCTGGGGCTAGTTACCAACATATTACTTTTCTGCAAATTAAACATCATAGCAATTTACATGTTCTTTGTTGGTTGATGCACAGAATTAATGAATGAGGAGGGGTATAACACATTCTGATGATTTCTGAAGGTCACCAGATGTTCCTCTTCTGTAAATCTGAAGAAAGATTATTTAGCAGTTAACATCTTAATCCTTCAGGTGCAGCTTTTCTTTTGAATTTAGAATGCCAGGCAAAGGCAGGGGAAGTACCTCTGCAAAAGGCAACTCCCCAGGGAGCAGCCCCTGTTAAAGGGAGATTATAACTATGATTTACTGAGTGTTACTATTTAGGTGTTTAGAAGCAATTCCCTATGTTTTACACCAGTTGATACTTCTTCACTCAGGAAAGTGCTAAGGGTTGTGTGACCATGAGAGGTTAGATGTGCAGCTCCTTTCTGTACAGAAGGCTGAACTGTAATCCTTGCCTGGTGTGACCCTCGATGTTGCTGATGGTCTTTCCTATGGAACAGCTGTCATCTTCATGGCTCTTTTGTCCTTGATTCTCTTCCTGCTATGTGAATCCCATCAGCTCCCAGTTCTAGTTTTCAAATTTCAAATTCCCCCCCTGTTCTATGTAGCAGTTTTCTCTCCCTTTTGCTGTATGAGAGGAAAAACAAAACCAATACTTTTTTTTTTCTTTTACATGTCTAGGTTCTTGATTGGGTCTCTGTAAATAAAGGGCAGATTAATAAGAGAAAAGCAAACAGAAGTTTATTAACATGAATATCTCATATTTATGTGGGAGAAACTCAGATCTGAATAACTTAAAAGGGTGGTCAAAACTTGGGTTTAGATTTCAACAAAGAATAGGATCTTTGGGGCTTCTGGGTAGGGGAGGCAAGTTATGGGAAGGTAACCTGGAAAAGTAGGATAAACAAGAGTAAGTTTCATTATGCAGATTTACGATTCTTTTTCATTAATAAGTCTCCTGGTACTGAATGAGGAACACCCTCCTGAATGGAGATTTTCTTTATAAATGTAAAATTTTCTTACAAAACCTCTGCCACCAGAACTTTTCCTGTATCTGCTCAAAAAAATATTTCTCAAAGTAATCAGCTCAAAATACCCTTATGGCAAATATCCATATTTTAGAGTGGCATATTCTGGTCTCCTACATTCTTGTGCCTTTTCTTGTTTTAGAATTGATTTCTCTGTTTTTTTCAAAGGCCTGCTCTTTTTTTTTCCCCCAGCTTCCCTCTTCTTTCCTCTCAAAGTGAAATCAGGAGAACAGTCTCCTCAGGAAACAGACTCCCTGTTTCTGGGAATTCCTGCTTTTTAGAAGCAAAACCAAAGCTTTACTTCAAAACATCTATAGTCACAGCTAGTGGCAGAGGCCTGCAGGGGTCTGAACTGCTGCAGTTCAAAGGCTGTCTGCTGATTAGCACCCTGAAGAGAGCAGGGAAAATATCCCTCAAGGCTTTTAACCTTTTATGTGGGGACCATAATCCAAATCGTCCATTTACATTTTGATGAATAATGTGGAGCTGCAGAACCCTCAGCTCTCTGGGGAATGTCAGTGACAGTCTGAAAAGGGTAAAGAGGAGTTGCTGATTGGAGAAGTTGTTGAGCTCCTCTACTTCCACAGCCACAGTGAACACAGTTATGGCCAACGTTTGTCCCAAGGCACCCACAAGTAAGTGGGAAGTGAAAGAGTGTTCAGTGAGAACAGCGAATCCTGACTACTCTCTTCCAAATGTGGATGAGGAAAAAAAGCCCTGAACCTGAGAAATTGATGTGACTCCATTTTTGAAAAAACTAGCCTCTACCTCAGAGCAAGGCCTGTCCAAAGGGGGAGGGGGAATGACCCAGTGTTCCTAGGCAAATAGCCACCCTGCTGAGTCATTTATCCATAAATAACAGGAAAGACCTGCAAGCCAGATACCCCTAACTGCAGTGACCAGATAGCCTTGACTCAGCAATGCAAGACCAAAGAATGCTTGAGACCTAATTTGGGACCATAGCAACAACCAATCAGAGTGAGACAGGGAACACATCTGAAATGCCAGGTGACCCGTCCAATAGTTTCAGTGATTGATAACATGATTAGGTAACCCCGCAGTTTAGCATATACACTCTTGCAACCCCTCCCGGCCTAAACCAATCAGTTCAAATGCATCCCCCTCTTGAACTAACCAATCACCCTTACCCAACTTGTTCCCGCCATTGAATGTGCTAATCAATGTTAAGAGTTGTTGTTTCATTTTCCCACGGTATGAAATGATTTGCTGTGTGATGTTGTGACGCATAGTGTATCCCCTAAAAACCTATAAATCCTCACTCAACTAAGGGCCAGGATTCACTCCTCAGGACCACTGCGTTGGGAATGGTTGTGAGTCCAGGCTCGAGCTTGCAATAAAGACTCTTGTGTGATTGCATCAGATTTGGCTCCTGGAGGTCTATTGGGGTCCCATGAATCTGGCATTATAAACCCAAAACAAAGAGATTTAGTTTTAGTCTTGTTTGTCTTTGCCTTTGATTACATTCGTGAATCTTTCTATGAACTTTCTGAGCTCTATTTTTAAAAATAATCATTAAATTTGCAACCATCAAGATTATTTCCAATTCCAAACATGGGATTTTTTAATATTCTAGAGGTTTTATTCCCAGTGAGTTATACCAGCAGAACCCCACTGAAGAGCAAGGATATTCCTTTGAAGGACTAAGGTATGTTCAGCAGAATAGGCATTGAAAATGCAGTGCAGACATTGAATTAAGAAGTAGCAGTGCTTTGGAGCTGGCCTCAAAGAAAGGATTTTATTATTAAGTCAGACTAGAACATCCCATGCTGTTTCTCTTGCATCCTTGGAATGATGGATTCAAAGAGCTTAAACAACTTCAGAAAAGAAACTTCAAAGGATACAAAAGTAGAGACAGCACAGGGGCTTTATCTCCCATTTTTTATCCACTGCCCCCTGCAATTAAAAAGCAGAAGCTTGACTCTCAGGTTGCAGACACAAGGCTGAAACAAAGATATGAGACCATCAAGAATAAGTGCCTCCACATTTCAGACCAGTTGAGGGAAAGGTCCATGAACAGAAAGGCCAGTGAACTGACATTGTGATTGTCGACTTGTAGGAGAACAGAAAAATGGAAATGTGACTTTAAACTGCAAGATAAACAAAGAATCACTCCTCTTGAACCCAAACAGTGCTCGAATTCCAGATAAAATGAGCACTAATAATATAATTACTATTAAGGTGTGCTAAGTGCTGCTGGCTAGTGAAGTGTTTTGTGCTTTCCTCATTTGCCCTTCACAATGGCCCCATCAGTAGGTAGTATTATAAATGAAGAAACCATGGTCAGAGAAGTTATTTATTCAAGTTCTCAAAGTGACTAGGTCAATGTCAGGATTTGTATGCATATCTGTGTGTGGAATCTGTAGCAATGGACTATTTGAAGTTTTGTGTCTGATCCAGGAGGATTATTCTTTTGTGCCTTACCTGTCTCTGGAGATTGTGTTCTCATGTCTCTAATGCTTGTCCAGAGGCTACAGCCTCACTTGGCACAATTACTAGCATCGCCACTGTAGACAACCAGAATATGCCACCCCCAAATATGCCACTTCGGTGTAAGGATTATTTTGCGCTTTAGGCAATTGAGAAGGAACAGATATAAGAAAAACTCTGCCTGCTCCAATTTGCCTAAAAATAAGACATAAATTTATAAAGACAGAATTTCCCTTTCTCCTTTCTCTATCAGGGGCAAACATTGACCACTGGAGAACAACTTTGGGCCCTTTACAACCTGAGGTGGCACCAGAGGAATCCATATGCCAAAACCCCCATGTGATTATCTTCCCACAGTTGGCTATGGGAAGAGACTCAAAGACCTTTTTCTTTGTCTTGTCACTTTTCTAAACATTTGCCTTCTTTGTTGAAAATTCTATACAAGCTGTATTTTCTTTCTTTCTTTTTTTTTAAACTTTTAAAATATTTTTTTATTAAGAAATGCAAAGAAAAAAACCCATTTCAGATATTATAAGAACAGGATTAGGAACACAGGGAAGCAAATTAAAGGTGTACAAATGAAGGCTGTACATGTAAAACAAGCTGATTAAGTCTAAATGAAGCTTGGAATTTAACTAGGTCCTGTCTTTCCCCTCACAATAGCATTTTCCCCCTGGTTGTATACAAAGTATACAATTCATGTCTTCATACATGTACTTTAGATAATGATGACCATCACATTCCACCATAACTTCTAACCCCATGCTCTCTCCCTTTCCCTCCCACGCCTCTGCCCTATCTAGAGTTTGTCTATTCTTCCCATGATATACAATCAATCAACAAATATGTGAAAAAATGTTCATCATTGTTAGCAATTAGAGAAATGCAAATCAAAACTACTCTAAGGTTTCATCTCACTCCAGTCAGAATGGCAGCTATTATGAATACAAACAACAATAAGTGTTGGCAAGGATGTGGGAAAAAAGGTACACTCATACATTGCTGGTGGGACTGCAAATTGGTGCAGCCAATATGGAAAGCAGTATGGAGATTTCTTGGAAAATTGGGAATGGAACCATCATTTGACCCAGCTATCCCTCTCCTTGGTCTGTACCCAAAGAACTTAAAAACAACATAGTACAGGGACACAGCCACATCAATGTTTATAGCAGCACAATTCACAATAGCTAAACTGTGGAACCAACCTAGATGCCCTTCAGTAGATGAATAGATTAAAAAATGTGGCACTTATATACAATGCAATATTACTCGGTAATAAAAGAGAATAAAACCATGGCATTTATAGGTAAATGGATGAAGTTGGAGGAGATAATGCTAAGTGAAGTTAGCCAATCCCCAAAAACCTAATGCCAAATGTTTTGTCTGATATAAGGAGGCTGATTCCTAGTGGGGAAGGGATAGGGAGCATGGGAGGAATATACAAGCTGTATTTCAAAAATACCTCTTTGAGAAGTACCATTACTTGGGCATCTGCCAAGTATGATGAAGAATAGTTAATAACCTTCTTTGTGCTTTTCTCTTGTTGATCTGTTTTTTGTTATGGAGTACATCTAAGCTAAAACTTTTCTTTCCCTAAACTATTTTAACATGTAGAGTAGCTCAAGTGTTTCTTCTAGAACTCCAGGGTTTCATGGAAAAGTACCAGGGTTCTGTGGAGCTGCTTTTCAAAACAGATATCCTGTAGGTGACTTTACATTAACACTGTCTTTTTCCAACTCCTATTTTCATGTTTGAGAACAGTTAATTTTTCCCCATTGAATTCAAGACCTTTTTCTTTCCTTCTCCAAATTATACCCTCATCTTTATTTTTAATGCAATTAGAATCTGTTCCAGAAAGCTAAATCTGCAATGTTTCTGGCCAAAGCAGAAAATTCATTATATTTGTTTAATTGTAACCAAATAGGAAATAACACACGGATGAGATTTTTATTACAATTCCCATCCAACCTACATCTCTAATCCCATTGACCTGTTTTTCTACCTAACACTCTGGTTATACAAAGCTCCCTCAGGGGGTCTGGGGAGGGCAGGCAGGATGTTCTAGTGTGACTGCCTGGGTGTGACTTGGGCATCCTGGGTCCTTGGTTATGGCCCCATCATAATGTTGTCTTTAATTTGTAGAAGTGGAGGGTTTGTAACAGTGCCCCTATGGTTTTCTCCATCTTGAATGGAAAATTTGTAGCAACAAATGAGGAAAAAACATGCTCCTGTCACATTTTTTATTTTTTTTTTATTGGTTGTTCACAACATTACAAAGCTCTTGACATATCATATTTCATACATTAGATTGAAGTGGGTTATGAACTCCCAATTTTACCCCAAATGCAGATTGCAGAATCACGTCGGTTACACATCCACAATTTTACATAATGCCCTATTAGTAATTGTTGTATTCTGGTACCTTTCCTATCCCCTACTATCCCCCCTCCCCTCCCCTCCTATCTTCTCTCTCTACCCCATCTACTGTAATTCATTTCTCTCCTTGTTTATTTTCCCATTCCCCTCACAACCTCTTATATGTAATTTTGTATAGCAATGAGGGTCTCCCTTCATTTCCATGCAATTTCCCTTTTCTCTCCCTTTCCCTCCCATCTCATGTCTCTGTTTAATGTTAATCTTTTCTTCCTGCTCTTCCTCCCTGCTCTGTTCATAGTTGCTCTCATTATATCAAAGAAGACATTTGGTATTTGTTTTTTAGGGATTGGCTAGTTTCACTAAGCATAATCTGCTCTAGTGCCATCCATTTCCCTGCAAATTCTATGATTTTGTCATTTTTTATTGCTGCATAGTACTCCATTGTGTATAGATGCCACATTTTTTTATCCATTCATCTATTGAAGGGCATCTGGGTTGGTTCCACAGTCTAGCTATTGTGAATTGTGCTGCTATGAACATCGATGTGGTAGTATCCCTGTAGCATGCTCTTTTAAGGTCTTCCAGGAATAGTCCGAGAAGGACAATAGCAGGGTCAAATGGTGGTTCCATTGCCAGATTTCCCAGGAATCTCCAAACTGCTTTCCAAATTGGCCGCACCAATTTGCAGTCCCACCAGCAATGTACAAGTGTACCCTTTTCTCCACATCCTCGCCAGCACTTGTTGTTGTTTGACTTCATAGTGGTGAAAGGGTAAAGTTTCTAAGCTGGAAAGCTTGAATTAAAATGTAAAAGATTAGGTATTATTAAGTTCCTCTGTTACACCCAGATTCCTGAGATAGTTAAGACAACGCCCTACTGACCATTCAGCCTAGGGCCCTGTGCAGTTTGTCACAGGGCCCGAACCAATCAGTTTGAATGTGTACCCAGTTTAGAAGTGACCAATCACCCCTGTCCAGCCTGTTCCTGCCAATGAATGTGCCAATCTCGTCTCAGTGTTGTTCAATTTTCCCTCGCCTCATGATGATTTGTTCTGATGTATGCAAAGCCCCCCACCCTCTCCAAAAAGTGTACTTAAGCTCTGCTTGACCTCTGCTCTGGGCTCTGGGCTGCTCTCCCTTCTTGAGTGAGCACGGAGCCCCAGCGCGCTGGAACAGATCCCTAATAAATCCCCCTTGCCATTGCATGGAGCTAGTCTCGTGTGGTCTCTCCTTCTCCGACGTTTCGCCGGACCCTTACATTTGGTGCGTTGGCCGGGAACTGCGCATTGCCGGACAGGGAGACCCAACGAACTGCTTCGGGGGTAAGTAAGGCGCCTTTCTCTCTCTCTTTCTCTCTCTTTCTTTCTCTCTCTCCCCTCCTTCTTCTCTCAGGTGCGATCGCTCAGGTTTGGTCTCTGGCGGCTCAATGGTGGGCGTAAGTCCCCAGAGGGCATAAGCTCTCAGAGCCTCGGGTGGGGTTGGCAGTGTGTGTGTGTGGCTGTCAGTGGAGAGCGTAAGCTCCCCCTGGCGGTGGCAGGCAGACGTGTCTAGGGAGCCACAGGCCGCCCCCCAAGGGACGCTTTGGGGGACTTGGGGGGACGGAGGTGCCCCCCATCAGGTAGAGGGGCGGATGAACCCTCGTCGGTGTATTTTGCTGCCAACCCGTCTGGTTTTGCCGGCAACTCTTTCTGTTGAATTCACTATCTGTCTTTAATTTTTGCTTCTGAATTTGTGTTAAACGTTTACTGTGTGTCCGTGTTTGCGTCACGTTTGTATCGTCTCTCTGCGCTTCAGAATGGCCCACCCTCGGAGTTGAATGGCTCCCAGGAGAGTCCCTCCATCTCTCTCTCTAATCTGCAAAGTCAGAGATATTGTCTTTCAGCCGGGGCCGCATGGCCATCCAGATCATGGCTTCTAACCTTTCAGGACCTCTTCGAATCTCTTCCTGCATGGGTGGGGTCTGCGCAGTCTGCTGGGAGGATTCCGCCCGGCGGTATGGCGGATCTGTCCTTTCCCTGTTCCTCCTGGCCCCTCCACCCACCTGTCCTCTGTCCTGGCTGTCTCCCCTCCCGGGAGGGGGGGGAATGCTCCCGCAGGTTTGGGGGACGGGCGGACGGAATCGGGGGTGAGGTCCGCGGGGGACCGCCCCTCCTCCCCCTCCTCTGCCGGCAACCGGTTGCCACCGGGCGCATTTGCACCACAGCAGAGTGGGCAGGGTTGGCAGGGGACTGCCCCCCCCTCCGTCCTCCCTTCGAGCAAAAAAAAAAAAAGCGGCTCGGGGGCACCCGGCCCTCTCCCTCCCTCATGGGGGTAAAAGGGACCGGGTCCCCAAACCCCCCAAGTGTTACAGCCCTCCCCGGCTGCAGTGATCACCAAATCCCGGGGCCAAAGAAGCGAACGGGTCTTCCTCGAGTCGGGCTGCTTGTTAATGCAGCCCGAGGCGGATGATAAATTCCATCTAAGGCTAAATACTGAGACTAGGAAAGCAATGTTTTCTTTCCCTCCCGTAATCAGCTTGAATGCAAATAGAGATGCCTGCTGGGGATTTAACAACTTTGACATCTCGCTTTGACTTTTCTCAAAGCCCTGTCCTCATTATTAAATTGGTGTTAATTGGCTTTAGAGATGGGAACCAAATTTTCAGTCACAAATTTTAACACTCCCGAGGAGACTTCTAAGGAGTCTCCACTCTGCTTTCTTGGGGAACCCTAGCACTCGAAACAACTGCAAGCAGAGGATGAGCATTTTGGGAACTGGCTACTACAAAGTTAGGAAAAAAAAATGCCTAGTGCCTAAGGTCAAACCAAACTGGAGAAGCTAATCCTGTAAGTGAAAGGGAAAACTGAGGAATTCCCGGCAGCTGCCAGAGCCATTTTCGCTCTGGGGAAATTTCCTCATTTTTTCTCTGCACTGTAAGGATTACCCCACCTAAATGCAGTAAAGTCAGTCACACTGAGACCTTTGATTTTACACCTATAGTTGCCCCTATGTGAGAACATCTGGTCCACTCATGGAAAATCTAAGGTGCCACTGATGGGAGTCATAATTAAATGGAAGTTCAAAACCTGGAGAGATTTTTTCTTATCCAGTCTGTTTTAAAGGTTATTATAGATTGTTTCTTGGGGATAATTTAGGCTAAATGTGTGTCTAAAAGATGTTTCATTGTAACATCTGGTTTCTAAATGAGTTTGAAGCATTGCATAATCTTGCAGTTAAAAGTTAGGGTTAGGTAATTGTTTAGTTTGTGATTTCAGATAATTCATGCCAGAGAACTTAAATACTTAGGATAGAAAATTAAAAGAACTCTACTTCCAAGTTGGCAAGTAACTCTCAATCATTCAGTTTTATTTTTTCATCAATTTTTGAACTGGGTAGCCTAAGGAGATTTCACTAGGTATACAGTGCATTGATTTGGGCAAGGATAGTAAATTATGATTTGGTATCTGTTTCTCTGTGTGTAAGATTTAGGAAAAAAAGTGTTGAATTAAAACGTTGGTCTGGCTTATTGAAATGACATTAATTAGCAACAGTCTTGGGAATTTTCAAAGCTTAATTTCAGATATGCATGGTAGTGTGTGGTTCTTTCTAAAATTTTTTAGGCAAATTTAATGTAACTTAATACTACTTTAGAAACTTCAGAACAAAGAAAGTGGCTTAATGATCCTGAAGAAATTTCTTCTGTGGTAGCTTTTATATTATTAAGATCCTATTTTCAGTTTTGTGTGAGCAAGTTTTTTTCTAGTGTAGGAAGGTACAAAGATGTGAAATTTTGTGAATTGTATCTTAAATTTTTACCATATCTTCAACTCCCAAACCTGAAAATTGTGACTTATGGTTGAAATGCCTTAGGCATGAAGTTTCTGCTCAAAATTCCAGTTTTCCCAGTTCCTTCCAGACCTCAGCCAGGACTTAAATTGATATGCAAGTAGAAGAAGCCTGGAGCACTCAGTAGGAGACAGATCTGAGGCCCAAGGAAAAAAAAAAAAGTAAAGGTGTCTTTTACCTGAACTCAAACTAGATTAAACCAAAGAGTAAATTGTATGGCATTTACTAATTACTGGCAGGTCAATTTTTTCTAGGACTTTTGCCTTTTCTTAGATTCTATGTTTTTTTTTTTTTTGAGCTCATGATTTTTATCCTACAGACAAGTTAATGTTTTTCTGATAAGTTCTATTTTTGATCAACTGGAGTTCTTTTTTAAACATTGCAATGAGATTTCACCTGAGAAAGCTGCAAGGCCTTTTGTGTAATGTGTTACACTTGTGTTACGTGTTGTATGTCCGTATGTCTGTGTGTATGTCCATATGTCATGCAGTGATATGACAATTGACAGATGAGGAGCGCTCATAAAAAAAATTAAAAATGGATCCAAATATCTTTGATTCACGTGATTCAAATGGCTCAATTTAAATTTGGTAAATAGATAAAAAAGGAGGTCTTAAATTAAGCTTATAAGTTTTTCTAGGTGTTCAAAAAGGCCCTAATAAAATGTTAAATCTGCTTAAATTAAAAAGTTTACAAGTATTGTTTCAAGATGTGAACAGAAGGAGGTTAACAGATAGAAAAGAGAAACTAGAAGGTTCTAGGTATGGATTTAATAGAGGGAAAATGTGTTTCTGGATAAGAGAGTCTATGTGATTAAGTAATTAAGAGGGTTTAAGTAAGTGATAAAAAAGGTCTGTGCAAGTTGGTTATAAGTAAGTTTTTGAGCAAGTAATCTTAAACAAATTAAGCAGCTGGTTAAACAAGTGCTGTTGTTTTAGAGAATTGTGTTATGTTATTTCTTTAAAAGCCAAACTTGGTTAGCATAAAATCATCAATGTAATTGTGATGTTACTAATGTGTTCATATCTTCCAGGTATACAAGTCTGTAAGGTAGAAGCTTTACAAGCTGGTGTTCTAAAGTTGTATGGTAATTTTAGGTTCAAAGAAAAGAAAAACATGTTGGAAATTTATTTATATCACTTGTGTTCTATAACTGTACTTATTATCAATAAGTTATGTAAAGTTCCATGTTACTTTTTACACTGAGATACAATTTAAATGTATTTTTAAGTTAATGAGAGCCTAATCTGGGTAAAGGTTTTATTGTAAAACACAAAAGTACTTTGCTACTTTCCTACAAGAGGTTAAAAGCTTTCAGCCGTTCTTTAATTCATGTTTTAGATATGATATTATGTTGTGTTAGCTAATATTCATGTGAACTTGAGCAACAATTTATGTAGGCTTTGTAAGATGATGTCTAAAAAGCAAAGATCAGCTTCAGAACTATAGTATTTGAGATTTATGAGCCCCGCCTTACTTGAGATAAGGCTCTATGTCCCATCTCACTGCATGTGAAAATGACTATGAAAAAAGTAGGCCAGATTTTAGTGCATTTAAAGTTGTGCCCAAAAGTTGGTTTTGTCACGATTGCCAGATTATCACACAGGGGATGTACTCTGCCAAAATTCTAGGTAGCTATTACATAGACTAAATATGTTTTTACCCTAGTTAGTCTTGTTTTGTAGTTTGCTTTTAGATGGACTAAGGATTGCCTGTTAATGTTTTAAAGAGGTACTGCTTTAAGAACTCACAACCTGGGTTAATTTAAGATAATGTGTTACAAGGAGTTATCACTTACAGGATAGAGAGATAGGTACTAAAGCCCAGTACTCTTAATATAAGGCTGTTAACTTATTTGCTAGATGTTTAAGATTAAGTTTTAAAATTAAAAATTTGGCTCTTGCCCTCTGAGTCAGTCTGAATCAGGAAATAGGGAACTTTTTCAAAGGGCTCTGCAACTCTAGGCCACATAACTTCCCGAGCAGGGAGATTAATGAGACCAGTGGAGGGCAGAAGGCCAATCAGTGCATTTGCTGTAAAGAGGAGGGTCATCAGAGAAGGGAGACATCCCTGATGCTTCTGAGGGAAGCCGTATGGTCAAGCAAGGCCTGGACCCATCCCAGCGCAAATGGCACTAGCAGAACTGAGAAGCTGCTGTGAAGTTCCCGAGGACTCCCAGGAGACTCAGCTGACTGTTAACAATAGGTAGAAACAGAAGTCAGTTTGACTTGCTTCATCTTAAACACTTAGCAAAGACAGTCAAAGCCAAAACACAGCTGTTCCTGGACATCTTAAATGATAATAGTTAAATGTAACTTCCATAAATAAGTAGACTGGAGGCTACAAAAGAGATTCTTAGACAGAAATGCCTGATAACTGTCAAAGGGACTGCTAGAGTAGTTTTAGTCTAAGGCCTTTATTTCTAACCAACGCAGGTAGGCTTGATGTTTGCTAGTATGGTTATCCAGCCCTGTGTAGCAGAATTAAAGATTTTTCTATTAGACACAGAGGTCATACTAGTAAAAGGATTTTGCAGGATCAGATGGCATTAAATTATTAGACTATATCTTAAAGGAAAAGACATCTGTAACCCTAAATGTTGTGTTGACATCCCTGACATTTCTGACAATGTGACAAATATCCTTAAAGATTTACATGCTCAGATAGAAGCCATGTCCTCAGCAACATTGTCGTGGAAACAGTATCTTAACTCCTAGTTCCTGGTACTGCCTGATAGAAAACATTGTTGATCTTTGTCTTGGCCATTATACTCATTGACATATTTCTGTGCTGTGGCATTTCTTGCTGTATCAATCTGGTTCCAGTACTAATGAACTCTTGTTTCTCTTATAGACCACCTATCACTCGAATGGCCCTCCAGCCTATTACTTCTCAATTGGACTTTTAGCATGGACCACTCGATAGACCCGATATTTTTAAGGGGGACTCCAAACTGCTTGCCCCACACCGTCCCTTTTCAGCCTGAAGAAGCCAGAGAGATCCTCTTCGTCCCCCTTCCTCACAGCAGTAAGGATTCCCAAATTAGAGGGGGGAATGTGTCGCGTCTACCCGCCAGCAGGAATGACGACAACAAAACAGGATTCTTCTTTAGCACGCTTTATTGGGAGCATCCATTATGTTTCGTTGGGAGAAAGGACCCCAAGCCCAAAAAGACCACCCCTAATATACTAGAGCCGCGGCCTAAGTCTCACGCGATTGGACAAAAGCGCATAGCAACACAGCAGCAGCCAATAAGGAAAGGAATTCAGCACTGGCGCCCAGAGCCAGGAAGTACAGGTCAACCGGTTCTTACCAGTTTCTACCGGTTCTTAGAACACTCAGTACATTATCATATAGGCTTGTTGCAGGAACTGGCCGACCACAAGGAACTGAGTCACTGTCCATGAACTAAGCCAACACCCACACAAGGCAGCGCAGCAAAATGGCTCACCACAGTTCCCCCTTTTTTATTTTGTTTGAACCATTTAAAATTCACCCGATCTAGGAAGTGTCCTCATGATGACCCCTCCGATCAAGGGTGGCATTCAAAGGCCAAACAAGGAAGTCACCTTTCTGAGTGCAATGGGCAACATTTACCCTTCAGAGTGCAAAGGCTGTCTTCCTTAGACATGGAAGCCTTCCAAGGTGCAATGACAACAAGGTCACTTGGTGTGCAAAGGCCATCCACATCAAAACAGGGGTCTTAGGATTTTGCCAAGCTGGCGAGCCAAATTTGTGGGGAGGCCCCAGCTTCCAATGCAGCGAGTGCCTGAACCACCTTGACCCTATCACTTTGTTGCGTGCGCCGCATACGACAAATCATCCAAAGGCATAAGACAAGGCCAAAAAGAAGCATAATACCGAATAACCCAACCCCTACCCACTCTTTAAAGTAGGAAAATATAGAAGAGGCCCAGGAGGCAAAGTCTGCAACAGAAAGGGGCTACACATTTGTTCCATTCAAGTTGGCAATCTGAGACAGCAATTCTTGAGTGAGCCATTCTCCTTCTTTAGTCCAGTTTCCCTGTAAAAATCTAGACAATTTATTACTCTGTTCCACGGAAGCAGTCATATTGTATCGTAAAGGAATAACACACACATATTTATAATGAGACACACATCCTAACTGAGTAATTTTATAAACTTCTTCTACTTGTTCTTGTATTATATCTACTCTTTGATTAAGTAAATGAATACCAGCAGTAAGATGTCTATTAATTTCTTCTATTGTAGTTAAAGCTTTAGCTGTTTGATCTACCACACTATTAATAACTTGAGCTGTTTGTACTTGAGAGGCCATAGCTATGGCTGCAGTTGTAGCTGCTGCGGCAGATGCCACAATGGCTGTAACTATAGCAGCTGTAATGCCAAAATCTCTTCTCTCCCTGACCAACTGTACCAGGGGAAAAGAACTAGGATCGGCTTCAACTGGCATGGGCACAAAGGTCGGAACCTTTACCACCAAAGCCAATGACAAGGAAGTATTCCAACACTGGGTTAAATAACATTCTTTCACAGTGCAATTAACTATGGTAGAATTGTCAGTATGATTAACAAGTAAGAACATAAATGGCGGCTGAACGCATATTTCAGCAGCAGGGAAGGAGGTATTATGATATTCTTCATCGATAATGATATTTGATAAGTATTTTTTGGTTCCAGACTGACATGTATTTCCAGAAACATTCTTAATCCAATGAACTCCCCCATTTAAATAGGCTACAGCGGAGAAGTCCGTTCCCGCCCCCATCTCATTGTATAATATCCAAGAGTACCAAGGCCATCCTGCCAAATTTGTCTTAGTAGAATTTCCACTAATATTAAAAGAAAACCCCTTAAGGGGAGGGGACAATTGAAACCCCGGGGCAACCTGTTTTTCTGGAACCAGAGGGCTCTGGCAAGGAGTAAACTCTGGCAGAAAGGAATAATCGGGTGGACATCGTGGCCCAGGTCTCATTTTGGTAGCATTTGGTGTCCCCTGATATGTTGGAACGGTTACATAACTAACCATAAGTAGGGTGGTAACTCCAACACATCCTCCATCAGAGGAAATTCCAGAGCCAGACTGTTGACCACTGACAACCTGTGAGAGGACTGCCTGCAAGACCCTTGGTGAAACCTTGGCGGACTCCGTGGGGTCATTCCATGCACTGATATTTTTTCTGCGCAGGACGATACATGGAGGGGCGCCAGATAGGGAGCCCCAAAACAGGCACAAGGTTTTTGTTAGGTTAAAGGAAGTAACATTATATCTTTCTTGCTCAGATGTAATTTTGGGTGCACAAGGCACCTCTCCCTGACAATTAGTAGAAAAAAATGCAGGCAGCACTCGGGAGTCAGAATGTACAGGAACAGGTACCGGCCATGCTCTACTAATGGCCCAATAATACTCCTTAATCCCCTGCGCCTGGAAATTCAGGTACAGGAGGAGAGTTCCCACCAGGAGGCTCCACCGAGTCAGCTGCATGTTGATCCATGGTGTTATCTTGTTCCTTCTCTGAAGATCCTTGGATGAGTCTAGTAAGTCTCTCAGGTACCCAAATTGGCTCCAATTGATCCTGTGGAAACACACATACAGCTCCCCCAGACCTGGCTATCACCGGGTCTGGGCCACGCAAGAGTTTGACAAAACATCTTTCCATTTCACATCATCAAAATGACAGGGAACCTCTGCTGTATGTCGTTCAGCTGCAGATCTATTATTATTATCCAGATGTAAAAAATTTATAGTATATAAGGCCAAAGACAACCTATTTTTAGCTGTCTGATCATATCCAATTCCTCCCTTTTGTTTTGTTAGACATTCTTTTAAAGAACGATGTGCTCGTTCCACAATGCCCTGACCTTGAGGATTATAAGGCAGACCAAATGAATGTTGTACTTGCATGGTATTACAAAATTGTTGGAAAGATTTAGATGTATAAGCAGGACCATTATCAGTTTTAAGCATACGTGGTTTACCCCACGCTGCCCAAGCTTCTAAACAATGGTTGATGACATTATTAACATGTTCCCCGGATAATGCAGAGGCATGTATAATTCCAGAAGAAGTATCAATAGAGACATGAACATATTGTAGCTTTCCAAAAGAGGATATATGAGTTACATCCATCTCCCACAATTCCCCCGGACGCAGCCCACGAGGATTAATACCAACATGGGGTGGATGTAAAAAGGGGGCACAATCAGGACAGTTCACAACAATATCTCGTGCAACTGCACGTGGAATCACAAACTGACGTCGCAAGGTGCGAGCAGGAACATGAAAAAGGCTATGGAAGTCCCGTGCCTTATCATTAGGACTCATAGATATAAAGGCAAAGGCACGAGTGGCTTTGTCAACTAGAGCATTGCCAGATACCATAGGTCCAGGCAATGAAGAATGAGCTCTAATGTGTTGAACAAAGAAAGGAGCAGTTTGGTTCCAAATGAGAGACTGTAAGTGTTTTAGGAGAGGAGCCACACGGCTATGGTTAGAAATCATACCAGCAGTCTCCAAGCCTTTGAGAGCATTGACAACATACAATAAATCAGACACCAAATTAAAAGGACAATGAAAAGTCTCAAAAACTTGACAAACAATTTGACATTCAACAATTTGAGGAGTGTCAGGGGTAAATTGAAAAGTTACCGGCGTATTGCCAGAAACTACATAAGCTCCAATGCCTGTCTTAGATCCATCAGTATATATGTCTAAAGCACCCTTTAACGGGCTCATGGCTGTTATTTTTGGGAAAAATCACAGGATGAACTGACATGAAATGTATCAAAGGATGTCTAGGAAAATGATTATCAATGACTCCAGAAAAGGAACAAGCAAGAACAGCCCAGTCATCTACAGTAGATATTAAAATTTTTACTTGGTGAGCATTGTAAGGTGTCATCAAGCTTAGTGGAGCAACACCAAAATGAGTAACACACAATTTGATTCCTTGTAAAGCAATACTAGCCACCATGGTTGGATAATGAGCTATAGTCTTATGAGCAGTAGAAGAATGATGAATCCAGAGCAGTGGCCCATCCTGCCACAAAACCCCAGTAGGAGCATTCTTTGATGGCAAAACCAATAGTTGAATGTGTTGGTTGGGCACTGCTCGGAGTAATTGTGCAGAGTGAAGAGCTTGTTCAACAAGGTGTAGGGCCTTTCGAGCCTCAGGCGTCAGCTCTCGCGGAGAGGAAAGTTGTGAATCACCTTCTAGCAAGGCAAAAAGAGGTTGTAATTCATGTGTAGATATTTTTAAATAAGGTCTTATCCAATTTATATCTCCAAGCAATTTTTGAAAATCATTAAGAGTTTGCAGGTGATCAGTACGTATAGTGATCTTTTGAGGTCTAACAACTTTAGAGTCTATTGTAGCTCCTAGAAAATGTCCAACAGCACCCTGCTGGATTTTATCGGGTGCTACATGAAGGACAGCTCCTTCCAAATATTTAATCATAGAGGCGAAGGCTTCCTCTAATAAAGCATCATTAGGTGCTGCAAGCAAAATATCATCCATATAATGACATATTCTCAGCTTAGGAAATTTGTCTCTGATAGGTTGTATGGCAGCTCCCACAAAAAGTTGATGCATAGTGGGACTATTTGCCATACCCTGAGGTAAAACCTTCCATTGATACCTTTCATCAGGTTTTTCATGATTAATATTAGGCAAAGTAAACGCGAATCTTTGACAATCTTGTTTGCATAAAGGAATAGAGAAGAAACAGTCTTTGATATCAATTATAATTATAGGCCATTCCCTTGGCAGGCTAGATAACAAAGGCAGGCCCCTCTGAATAGAACCCATCAACTGCATTTGAGCGTTTACCGCTCTCAAATCATGTAACAATCTCCATTTACCTGATTTCTTTCTGATAACAAAAATAGGAGTATTCCAAGGGGAACAAGAGGGTTCTAAATGTCCCAACTGCAATTGTTCATCTACCAAATGTTTGGCTGCATTGAGTATTTCTAAAGATAGGGGCCACTGGGGTATCCAAACCGGAGTATCAGTGGTCCAAGGTATGGGAATTGCTTCCCCAGTGGCCCCTACGAAAAACCCAGCCCCCGGGTCCCATTGTTTCCACTAGGCATCAATGGTTCTGTTTGTCCCTGTAACCTTTTTCCCAATCCTCTACCTGGAACATGTCCCATATTTTTCATAATCTGCTGGCTTTGTGGAGAAAATTCATTGGTCAATACTAATTTCATCTGAGACAAAATATCTCGTCCCCATAATGTAACGGGTACATCTATAACATACGGTATCACTGTACCCTTTTGTCCCTCGGACGTTGTCCAATTAAGCGACTTGGTGCTGATCAGAGGGGCATTAGCATAGCCTAATCCTTGTAATGTATGGAAGGATGACTGCAGTGGCCAAGACTGTGGCCAGAATTTTGCACTGATAATGCTTTTATCTGCTCCTGTATCTAGTAGACCCTGAAATTGTTTGCCCTCAATGATCAATTCCAACATTGGCCTCTCTTCTAGTTGTAAAGATAAGTTTATTAATTGTACTCCTGTAGAGCCCAACCCTTTATCCCCCCTCACATCCTTTTGAGAAGGGAAATAATCATGAAGACTAGGCAATACAAGAAGTTGAGCAATCCTATCTCCTGGGGATATGACTATCATATTTCTGGGTGCAGAACATAGAATCTTTATCTGACCGTCAAAGTCAGCATCAATCACCCCAGGGGTAACGACCAATCCCTTTAATGCTGATGATGACCTACCAAGCAACAGTCCCACTGAATTCTTGGGCAATGGACTTTTAAGGTCAGAAGGGATTGGCTGAATTCCCATACTTGGTGTTAATACGAGTCTGGTGGTGGCACAGATGTCCACCCCTGCAGACCCTTGTGTTGCTCTCCTCGGGGTTCTGTCGGGCGAAAAGATGGTTGATACTGTGCATTCGCTTGCAGCGCCCCATATATTTGAGGGCCCTGAGGTCGGGGGCCCCGACGCCCGTTTTTTGACTCGGCCACAGGATTAAGTGGGTTTCCCTGTATGTCTTTAACAGATCTGCACTCACTAGCCCAATGCCTTCCTTTTTTACATTTTGGACATAGCCCTGGAATGCGAGGAGATGACATTTTTGATTGTTCTTTGAAAGGACAAGTTTTTCTTAAATGTCCTTTATGACCACAATTGAAACAAGAAGAAGAACCTTGGCTCCCGTTGGTTGCCGCAACCACTGCCGCAGCCAAACCTGCATTTGTCAAAGGGCCTCCAATTTCTCGACAGGCTTTCATCTAGGCATCCAACCCTTTCTCTTTTATTGGTGTTATAATCCTTCTACATTCCGAGGTACACTGTTCATACACCAATTGTTGTACTAATGGCGTTGTCTGGTCTATGTCCCCAAAAATCTTGGAGGCTGCCTCAAACATACGGGCAACAAAATCTGAAAACGGCTCAGCAGGGCCTTGTATAATTTTTGTAAGATTCCCCGTTGTCTCACCTCTATTAGGGAGAGCCTTCCAGGCACGTAAGGCCAAAATATTAATCTGTTGATATACTAATAATGGGTAAACATTTTGATTTTGGGCCCACTGACCTGTCCCGGTCAGCATATCCACATCTCAGGCTTGTTGACCATTAACTGCATTTAGATGAGCCTGTTGTGTAGCGGCATCCAAGTATAATGCCTTAAAATCAAGATAGTGCCCCATGGAGAGACAAGCCTTTGCTAAATGATACCAATCCATTGGTGCCATAGCACTAAGATGTAAGCGTTCAAGCAATGCAATTGTAAAAGATGCCGTGACACCATTAGTCCTGACAGATTCAGCTATGTCTTTAACTAATTTATAAGGAATGGGCTCAAAATATCTCTGTCCCTGTGCATCCTCAAAAACAGGATATGCACCAATAGGATATGCACCCTCCTCCTCCAGCTTCCACCAAGTACTGCGCTTTATGAAGCCGCAAGATCCGCCTGGAGCAGTGGGCGGAGACCCTTTATGTGGCAACAGTTGTTTGGCTACAGGATACGCTGGAGGCTTCGAAGGAAGAAGGGCGGCGGCCATTGCCGCGTCATAGCGGCCATGTTCATATTCAGCCGCCATTTTCTCTAAGCTTTGTTCTTCTTCTGGGGTAAGGCCTTCTGGCTCGCCTTCCGATTCAGACTCATCTGAATCAACTATCTTTAATTTGCGGAAGGCAGATAAATCTGGATAAAGTTTCGGGCGTGCTCCTAATGTTGGAGTTACAGCCCTTTGTTCTTTGAGTGCACTTTCACTTAGCTTTGCATTAATCCCACTTTTTTGTTTTGTTTCATGGCTTTCTTGTTTAGATTCCTCTGACTCTGACCTACTATCCTGATGCTCCGTCAAAATTTCCTGTCCCCTTTTTACAACATCAGCACAACGAACGTCCTCCAAACACGCCTTAATTAAACGCCACAACGGCTTTGTGCCAGGGCGCAACTTTCTTTGTTCTTCTAAAAGGTCTATATCCTTGCCTAATTTGTTCTAGCAAGGGACCGTTAGGCTGCCTGTGGATTCAAACCAAGAGGCAGCATCCTCCACCTCCTTTAAAAAACTTTTAATAACAGAATCTGGGACGTGTAATTTACGCTGATGTAAAAGTTCATGTAGTGGTTTCAGGAAGACAGACTGATGTTGACCCATGACAGAGCACTATACTAAGCCAGAGCCACCGGATCAGGGGATTACTTACCGGCGCCACCGCTCCGCGTGTAAAGTTCTGAATCCTCCCACAAAATCTCGGGGGTCCCCTCGTAGCCGACAGATGACAATTCCCGGGTTTCGGCACCACTTGTCGCGTCTACCCGCCAGCAGGAATGACGACAACAAAACAGGATTCTTCTTTAGCACGCTTTATTGGGAGCATCCATTATGTTTCGTTGGGAGAAAGGACCCCAAGCCCGAAAAGACCACCCCTAATATACTAGAGCCGCAGCCTAAGTCTCACGCGATTGGACAAAAGCACATAGCAACACAGCAGCAGCCAATAAGGAAAGGAATTCAGCACTGGCGCCCAGAGCCAGGAAGTACAGGTCAACCGGTTCTTACCAGTTTCTATCGGTTCTTAGAACACTCAGTACATTATCATATCGGCTTGTTGCAGGAACTGGCCGACCATAAGGAACTGAGTCACTGTCCAAGAACTAAGCCAACACCCACACAAGGCAGCGCAGCAAAATGGCTCACCACAGGAATGAAGCCAGATTTAAAGTTAGGTAGTCAGTGTAGTTAGATAAATCGGGGTCTAATACCAAGTGAAATCTAAAATGGAGGCCATGCTAAAAATGATTCCAGGAAACACAGGACAACCCATGGTAATCAGAAGGCAATATGCTCCACTGACAGAGATGAAAAATGAGACTCCCCAATAATTATGATTCATTACTTTTAAGATTAAAAGTAGTCAGAAAAAGGAGTGGGGAATGAAAGGGTAAAGTTTCTAAGCTGGAAAGCTTGAATTAAAATGTAAAAGATTAGGTATTATTAAGTTCCTCTGTTACACCCAGATTCCTGAGATAGTTAAGACAATGCCCTACTGGCCATTCAGCCTAGGGCCCTGTGCAGTTTTTCACAGGGCCCGAACCAATCAGTTTGAATGTGTACCCAGTTTAGAAGTGACCAATCACCCCTGCCCAGCCTGTTCCCGCCAATGAATGGACTAATCATGTATCAGAGTTGTTGTTCAATTTTCCCGCGCCTCATGATGATTTGTTCTGATGTATGCAAAGCCCCCCACCCTCTCCAAAAAGTGTACTTAAGCTCTGCTTGACCTCTGCTCTGGGCTCTGGGCTGCTCTCCCTTCTTGAGTGAGCACGGAGCCCCAGCGCGCTGGAACGGATCCCTAATAAATCCCCCTTGCCATTGCATAGAGCTAGTCTCGTGTGGTCTCTCCTTCTCCGACGTTTCGCCGGACCCTTACAGTGGCTGCCAATCTTACTGGAGTGAGATGGTATCTTAGGGTGGTTTTGATTTGCATTTCTCTGACTGCTAGAGATGGTGAGCATTTTTTCATGTACTTGTTGATTGATTGTATGTCCTCCTCCGAGAAGTGTCTGTTCAGGTCCTTGGCCCATTTGTTGATTGGGTTATTTGTTATCTTATTGTCTAATTTTTTGAGTTCTTTGTATACTCTGGATATTAGGGCTCTATCTGAAGTGTAAGGAGTAAAAATTTGTTCCCAGGATGTAGGCTCCCTATTTACCTCTCTTATTGTTTCTCTTGCTGAGAAAAAACTTTTTAGTTTAAGTAAGTCCCATTTGTTGATTCTTGTTATTAACTCTTGTGCTATGGGTGTCCTATTAAGGAATTTGGAGCCCGACCCCACAATATGTAGATCGGAGCCAACTTTTTCTTCTATCAGACGCAGAGTCTCTGATTTGATATCAAGCTCCTTGATCCATTTTGAGTTAACTTTTGTGCATGCGTCCTGTCACATTTATTCTTAGAGTTATGTTTTAAATTTGATTGTTACAAATAGATGTGGTGTGTACCAGCTAGACTTTAAAAATTAAGTTTTAAACTAAAAAGTTTGTAAGGAACAATCAGGTGACATAACCAAACTGAAGTGCATTGAAGCAGGGAATCGAATGGAATGGGTAAGAACCCTGAGAGGCTTGTGCCCCTTTGTAGTGGTTGTCTCCACAGGGCCCTCGCTGATTATTGCCACCTAGCATTGGAGGTTCAACATAACCATCTTTCAATTTTTCAAGAGGATCTAGAAATTCAGAAAATTACAAAAAACATCTCAATTTTTTTTTAATGTTGGCAACATAATTTTTCAAAGTGTAAAATACTATGTAAGATGAAATAAATTTGGTACTGTAGGTTGCCATTTTTCAGCTTCTACTCTAGAACTTCATTGAGCAAAGGTAAAGGCAGGACTTGGATAAAAATAAAAGAAAGCATTAGTCCTTTTGAAACTGGGTGATGTTCTGGAGAGTCAGACTTCTTTCACAGTCAGCTGGGTGAAGTCAGAACTGAAGGCCATGCTAGCAGAGGCTGCAAGACCATGTGCCAGTGATATTGGAAACAGAACTCCTACTTGATACATGCTGGCATTTGGCTTTCTTCTGCTTTCAAAGTTTGTCATTTTGTACAACGAAGAGATAAGTGCTGTGAGATTGAAATGCAGAAATTAGTTACTTCCAGTCACGTGAATCGAGGCTCATCATAGCTAGCACAATTGCTCTTTAAGATTTCTTTGAAATGAAGGTAGAGGGGTGATTTGCTAGAGACTAGCCTGCCGGGTACTATTTTTAAGAGAAAACTAACCGGAGCAAGAAAAACAACACAATTGACATAATGGTATTGAATTTAAACCATGATATAAAAGAATAGGAAGACTTTGGACAAAAAAAAAGTTTGAATGAAAAAAAAAAACGTAATCTTGAAGGAAGTAGCAGTGGAGGTAAAGTCACAGAGATGAGATGTCATACCAGGCAGCCTTGTGGTCATTAGATTTGACTCTTTCTTTTCTTCAGTTTATTCAACACACATTGGAATAGTTTCTAAGGGCTTTAACAAACACTAATTCACTTCAGTTTTATGAATCTACTATGAGGTAGATGATACTAATTATATTCATTTTATAGATGAGAAAACTAGCTGTTTTATTATCTAAAGACTTATTAGGTTCTCATGATGGTGGGACAGAACACAGTGGCCCCTGGACAGATGAAGAATGTTTTATTATTCACAGTTCCCAGTGAGGGAAAACCACCTTGCAGAGCCATGAGGGGTGTTGTGCCAAGGGGAAGCGTAGCAGCAAACTGGAACTGTAGGCGGTGCTTTTGTGTAGCAGGTAGGATAGAATTGGCTGGATTTCACAGGCTTCTTGTAGAATGGATTTTTTAATGATTCTGCAAGCTCAGGGAAAAGGAGCTGCATTCTTCAATGTTTGATACCAGGCAGTTGGGTGTGTATGTTGCAATCCAGCTGTGTTAGAACCCTGTGGGGGAAATAATTAAGCTAGGGGTTTAGCAAACTGCCTGCAAAGGGAAATTGAAAGCTTTTTAGCCAGAAAGGCAAAACTCAGTCAAGATAGCACTTAAGAAATAATACTTTGAGGCGGACCCGATAACACACTCACTAGTAAGTGGTAGAGGCAGGAGTCAGCACCAGACAATCTAGTTCCAGAGTCCATGGGAAAATAGGTCAGGAAAAGAAATTCAAGGTGAGATTATGGAGTTATTTGAAAGCCCAACTAAGTTCCTTGGATTTTCTTTGATCTAATGAAACAACAGAGATAAAGAAATACAATGGGGGGACAAGGACAAACATGTAGAAGGGTATATGGTGGGAGGACAGGGCCTTGGTTTCAAAGCAGCGGCCATCCTTGCCAAACTGTGTATCTTATATCCATACATTTTTCTAACCTTTTGTTGTTGTTTTTGGCAGTGTTACTGAAAGCTTGGTCCTTGTCTGAGAAACCAGCCTCTACCTCAGAGCAAAGCCTGTCCAAGGAGGGGTCGTGACCCTTGTCCTTGGAAAGACCCACAGAGCACTACTAGGCACACACCCACCCTGCTGAGTTGTTTGTCTATAAATAACAGGAGAGATCTGCTGCGCCAGGTGTCCCTGACTCAATCAGGCTAGGTGAGGACTCATAATAAACCCCCTAGTAGCCACCAATCAGCATGAGACAGGGAAATACCGGGATGCCAGCTGACCCTCCCAGTAGTTTATGGTGGTTGATAACGTGTTGGGAAACCATGTAGCTTAAACCAATCAGTTCAAATAAATCCCCCTCTTGTACTAACCAATCACCCCTACCCAACTTGTTCCCGCCAGTGAATGTGCTAATCATGTTTTAGAGTTGTTTTATGATTTTTCCCATGGTGTGTGATGATTTGTTAAGAGATGCTATGATGTGTGTAGGGTCCCTGCCTTTCCCAAAGAGTGTATAAAACTGCTGCAAACCCTGGGCTTGGGGCCTCTCAGCGTCATCAGTTGCTGAGTGCACATGGAGGACCAAGCTAGCTCGCAATAAACACCTCTTTGCTGCTTACATCGATCTTGGTCTTTGGTGGTCTTTTGGGGGGTCCCGAACTCGAGCATAACAGGTCCAACCAGTAAGGAAGATACAGTTTTGAAAAAAAGGAAAAAGATGGTTTATTGCTTTGCTAGCAAAGGAGAAACACAGGAGACTCCTGTTCTGGAGGCTGTGATTCTGCCCATGAGCAGGAACAGGGGGCTTTTAAAGAGGTGATTCAAAGGCTACTACATTCCACATGTTCTCTGTTGGAGGTGTAATTTACTTCTTCATTTGGGAGATAGCCATTTCTGAGACCTTTTGGTACCATCTCAGAAACCAGGCTTACTTTGTTCCTAAGGTGATGTATACTCAAGGAGAGATAATTGTCTAGGATGGGGAAGAAAGGTAATCCTGATTCCCCTGAGATAAGGGAGGGGGAGAGATTAGGGATGAGCAGGAATAGAGGAAGGGAGAGAAACATGTCCATTTTAAAATTAACTCACTGTAGCAGAGCAGCAGGGTCTGCGTTCAAAGCATAAAGTGGACCACTGTTACAGCAACAGAGATAACTTGCATTTGCTCCTGATAGGTACCTGAAGACTGTAGCAACGTGGATGCAATTTTTGTAGACAAAAGGAAAAGTACCTTTACAAATATTTCAGTATCCTATTTAGGAAACCCTGAATGTGTGCCTCTAGGCAAAGACCAATTATTTAGAAATCTGGACCTCTCCTTCTGCCCTTACTCCTACTTCTTTTGAACTCAAATTGGGATTCACTGGATGGCTATAAATGCCTTTTTGATTAAGTCTTTCATCCTATGTGAACTTCTATATTCATGTTGATCAAATAAATCATTAAATGTTAAAGCATCATCTGTTGGTTTTGTCTTTGTCCTAAAACACTTTCCCTAAGTGTTGTGAGTGAGGGACACTGTGACACAGAGAGGGGAATTCCCAGAGTCACTCTGCTTAGATAGGCAGATTTTGTCCCTCCTGTCCTCTCCTTACCCTGGAGGTGCTGGTTAAGCATTTGGAAGCTGATTTCTCATCTGATCTTGAAGGGCTGATTACTGGAACAACTGTGGCAGAGGCTGGGGAGGGTGGTCGAATTGCTGGAGACTTACCTGCCTGGTGCTCAGGTCTCTGAGGAAACCCAGCCAGCACAAAGGAAGCTGATTCTGGATCACTTGATAGAGCACATTGGGGCTTATTGTCATCACTCCCCAGGATGTGAATTACACAAAAAGCTCATTTCTGTCCCTGGTCAACCAGCAGGGTGGCAACTTAGACAAGCATAAATTCTGAGGTCTCTCACAGACATGCTGGGGTCCTTGTTTTCTTTCCACTCATGGCTGAACAGGGCTGGCCCCCACTGAATATTGGGTAATAGACATTCCCCAATTCAAACACTTTTTACTATAATGTTAATTCCAAATTTGCTTAGGGGTTTCCAATTAACTACCAAGATCTTTACTTATTTTGTGTTGTTTGGACCCAAACAACTTTCTAGGCTGATCCTGCCCATATCAAGTTTGCTCCCTCCTGCATGGATCTGCCTTTAGACTTCAGCTGGTGTGTTCCTGCTCTCTCCTGTGTCCAGCACAACTCATCCTCAAGCATTTGTTTGGATTGTTGTGAATTGATTCTAGGCTCATAGGTCTGTCCCAGTTTTCCGTCTCATAGTTTAATTCCTTAAAGATACGGTGGCCATGAGTGAAAATGAGTTTGATTTTGCAAATGAGCACCTGTCAGGGCTACTTGCCTTCTACATTTTGCTTTCAATGAGGACCTCAAATAATAGGTTTTTTTTTTAAGAGGAAAAAGCATGTTTCTTTATTGGAAAGTTTGAGACTTTATGTCTAGTTGCAATGGGGAAATTATCTATCTATCTGGAAAACAACTTTCCAGTTGTACCATGGAAGCCTATTTTTTTTTATACAGTCTTGAACTGCCTTCCCACTCCCACCAGACACCTACTGAAGGGTCTTTCTATAGTGAACACACTGAATTAGGTCTTTGAGAGGAAAATAAAGATCCTCAGTGTGCAGCTTGAAAGGTCTATGGCATACTCGTACATTTCTGGTGGGACTACAAATAGGGGCACCCAATTTGGAAAGCAGTATGGAGATTCCTTGGAAATCTGGGAATGGAACCACCATTTGAACCAGCTATCCCTCTTCTCACACATATCCAAAGGACTTAAAAACAGCATACTACAGGGACACAGCCACATCATGTTTAAAGCAGCACAACTCCCATTTTTGCCCCATATACATATTGCAGATTCAGAATCAAATGTATGAAATATGGTATGTCGAGAGCTTTGTAATGTTTTGAACAACTAATAATAAAAAAAATAAAAAATAAATAAAGCAGCACAACTCACAATAGCTAAACTGTGGAGCCAACCTAGATATCCTTCAGTGGATGAATGAATACAAAAATGTGGCATTTATACACAATGGAATATTACTCAGCATTAAAAAAGAACAAAATCATGGCATTTGCAGGTAAATGGATGGCATTGGAGAAGTTAATGCTAAGTGAAATCAGCCAATCCCCCCAAAAACAAATGCCAAATGTTTTCTCTGATATAAGGGGGTGACTCATAGTGGGGTACGGAGGGAGAGCATGGGAGAATTAGATTAATTCTAGATAGGGAAGAGGGGTGGGAGGGAAAGAGAGGGGGAAGGGGATTAGCAAGAATGGTGTAATGTGATGGTCATCATTATACAAAGTACATGTATGAAGACTTAAATGGGTGTCAACATACTTTATATACAAACAGAGAGATGAAAAATTGTGATATATATATATGCATTAAGAATTATAATGCAAAAAAGTACATGTATAATGGCATAAATTGGCGTGAACACACTTTATATACAGAGATATGAAAAATTGTGCTCTATTTGTGTAATAAGGATTGTAATGCATTCCACTGTTATCGTGTATTTTTGAAAATTAAAAAAAAAAAAAGAATAAAAAGGTCTATGGAAGAGGCCAAGAGAAACAGCCAAAGGAATTGACAGCCTAGGAGGGGATGAGAAAGGGGTCAGGTAAATATGTACAAATCACATCCAAACAAGACCTGGAAATTCATAACCACCTGATAGAAGTGATTCAGTAAAAAGACTACAGTTACAGCCAATCCTATTCAATGAGGATGAACACAGAAACATGCTCTGGGGCTGGTGTTTGCATTGGAAATATCTACTAAGTTTAAAAGACCACTTGCAGTAAAATCAAGGGGTAAGATAAGATCTAAATAGATAAAAGTCAAAGAACTTCTCTATTAGTGAAGTTGAAGCTCCTTGAAATGCAAATGCTCAGGATGGGAAAACTTAGGTGGGGAAAACCTTGCTGTGTTGATGGATCATGTTGGAAGGCAAAAGAAACAAACACAAAAAACTCCCTAAGAATTCCTAAACCATAACTTACATAAAACCCCTAATTTATGATGGTTGAACTTGTGAGATTTTTAAAATTTAGGATGATGCATAAATGTACACATTTTATAGAAACAGTACTTTGTTATATTTTTAACTTTTTTATGTTTAAGTGTGATTTATTTATTTATTTTAATTTTAATTTGTTATATATGACCCCAGAATGCATTACAATTCACATTACACATATAGAGCACAATTTTTCATCTCTGGTTGTACACAAAGTAGAGTCACACTAATTCGTGTCTTCATACATATACTTAGGGTAATGATGTCCATCTCATTCCACAGTCTTTCCTACCCCCTGCCCCTCCCTTTCCCTCCCTCCCCTTTTCCCTATCTAGAGTTCATTTATTCCTCCCATTCTCCACCCCTAAACCCATTATGGATAAGCATCCTTGAATCAGAGAAAACATTCAGCATTTGTTTTTTTGGGATTGGCTAACTTCACTTAGCATTATATTCTCCAGCTTTATCCATTTACTGCAAATGCCATGATTCTAGTCTCTTTTAATGCTGAATAATATTCCATTGTGTGTGTGTGTGTGTGTGTGTGTGTGTGTGTATATATATAGATAGATAGATAGATAGATAGATAGATAGATAGATAGATCGATCTCGATTTTTGACTTTTGATATTTTTCCTGAACTAGCAATATGTTGCAGGATCCTCTCATGAAGTTGGGCAGTGGTGAGTGCAGCTCCTGGTCAGCTACAGTCAGGAGGTAAACAACTGATACTCTATGGTGTGCTGTGTTGCTGGATATGATGTGCAGTAGGTTAGGTGTAGTAAATACATTCTGACTTATGATATTTTCAGCTTACAGTAGGTTTTATCAGGGTGCAACCTCTTCATTAGTTAAGAAAAATCTGAACTTAAAAAGATAATGGGCTAGAATTTGTGTTAGTATTTGGCCTATTTTTTTAATTCTTATTTATTTTCCATTCATTTAGGTACTATGGCACACACAATTTGAAAAATCCTTAAGGTTAACTTTTCATGGAAATTGCCTTCCTGGATTCATCATTAAGAAATAGAACCATGATGTATTTAAATTTTAACTATTCAGGAGACCAAGTTTTTAAAGTAAGATTTTAATCAAAACATGAACCTTAAGATCTGTATATAATTCTACCAGTTAGCAGTGTTTTCTCTCTCACAATTGGTTCAGTATCTATTACTAACTGGTAAATGCATACAGGACCAGCATAACTTTATATCATGTACAACCACAAGAATGGGATCCAAATTGGAATGGGTTGCACTCTATGTATGTATAATATGTCAAAATACATCCTACTGTCATGTATAGCTAAGAACAATAACAACAAAATGAAAGAAAGAAAGAAAGAAGGAAAGAAAGAAAGAAAGAAAGAAAGAAAGAAAGAAAGAAAGAAACAACATTTCATTAACACCCAGGGAATGATAATAGCCTTCTGGGACTATTTGGTGATGCATTACTTTTTTTTATGTGACTGATGGCCTAATTTTTTTTTTTTTTTTAAGGATTGGTTGTGTCCTCGGGTACCAATCAGGAACAAATGCAAATTATCTCTACAGAATCTCACTTTAAACTTGACCCCAAGAAAATTCCACACATCAAGTTCCCAGCAATATGAACTTGTAGGTACAAGTCACTAGACATGAGGATATAAGCTGTGAAAGAGAGTTAACAGAAACCAGTAACCGTAGAATTAAACCAGCAAAGATTGTATATCATTGAAATTACTAGTGGTAACATATAAAAGAAGTATAGTCAATGATTAAAGAAATCAAACAGAAGTTAATGATAGTTATGAGAAGGTAATTTATTTTCAGATTTGAAAAAGAACTGAATAGAATTTCTGGAAATGAAAAAATAATGATGAAAATTAGAAGACTATGGTTTGGCTAAAATAGCATATTTGACACAGTTGAAGAGAGATTTATTAAGCAGGAAGATAAAATTACTTGTAATCCACCATAGGAAAACATAAAGATGGAAAATATAAAAGAGAATGGAGGGGCTGGGGATGTGGCTCAAGTGGTAGCGCGCTCGCCTGGCATGCGTGCGGCCCGGGTTCAATTCTCAGCACCACATACAAATAAAGATGTTGTGTCCGCCAATAACTAAAAAATAAATATTAAAAAAATTCTCTCTCTCTCTTTCTCTCTCTCCCTCTCTCACTCTCTCTTTAAAAAATAAAAAATAAAAAAAAATAAAAGAGAATGGATATGGATAATAGTAAAAGAAGCTCCAATTTAGGTCTAATCATAGTTCCAGAAGAAGTAAATTGAAGTGGTAGAGGAGAGATGATATTAGAAAGTATAATACTTGAGAATATTTCAGAATTAATGAATGATACAAATTCCAGATACTGCATATTTGAGGAATCCCAAGAGTAACAATAAAAAGAAAACCCACACATAAATACATTATTGCATCTACATCTACACATATCTGCTATTATGAAATTGCAGAACACAGTAGTGTTCTGAAAAAGATCTTAAAAGCAGTAAAAGAGAGATTACCTGCAAAGAAGGTATGGCTGATTTTAAGTAACCACAGAATAAGCCAGAAGACACAGAATAACTATTCATAAATTCAACTCTTTAGTTAAAAGACAAAGCTTGACATCCTGAATTTTCTTTAAAAAAATCCATACAATAACTGTTTATATGAGACACACTTAAAACATAAAAACATAGAAAGTTGAGAGTAAAAACATGGGAAAAAATACATGTAGGCAGATAATAACCAAAAGAAAATTGGCAGAGATATGTATGTTATTAGATAAAATGGCTTGAAGGCAAAGAACTTTACTAGGAATGAAGAGGGTGTCTAAATATTAAAGCTTTAATTCACCAGGAAAATAAATGATTTTAATCTTGGATGCACCTAATTACATATTTTTTAATTGATGAAACATCAAGGAGAAATAGACAAAACTACAACCAAACTGGGAGATTTTAACACATCTCTCTCAATAATTGATCCAACAAGCAGACAAAAAGATCAATAAAAACATAAAAAATTTGAACAATACAAATAGCAAATCTATTTTAATGAACATATGAAACACTTCATTCAAAAATGGATAACATACATTTATATCAAGTTATCATGGAACATTTATAAAACGACTCTAAGTAATTAAGCAAGTCTTCAACAAAATTTAAAGTTTTGATGTTAATAAGACCATATTTTATGACTGCAGTGCTAACAAATTAAAAGTAAAAACAAACAAAACTTATGAAAACTCACATTTACACATTTTATCACTTCTAAATAATTCATATGTCAGAAAGAATGGGCATTAAAATATGGATTAAAGCAAAAAGTAATAACTGAATTGAGCATTTGCTAACATTGTATTAAAGATTTATATACATCAATATATGTATACATGTATACAATGGATATAGTCACAAAAGTGACTCCCTAAGGATACTTAGAAAATACTTTTTATCCAGGATGAGAGAAAAGAAGGTTGTTTACCAATAATGAATGAATTATAACTTCATATGGAATGAATGATATGTTGTTTTAGCCTGTTCAGCCACTATTTTGTATTCAGATCTTAGAAACAGTTTATGCTCAGGTTATGTATACTATTAGTACTAATTAGTATTTCATGGCTTCTTGTTTTGGAATTATTGGAAAATGTAGAAAAGAGATAGATTGTAAAAGATAGTGGTGGTTGTAAATTGTTAGCAATATACAGATTTTAAGAATTTCTTACAGGATTTTTTTGTATTTGGAACTGAACAACAAAGAATAATAAAACGTGGTACTTAAAGGGAAAATGAATGGTCTTAAATGTATGTGGTACTTAGAAATTTATAGTCTATTATGCTCATATTAAAGAAGAAAGCCTGAAAATAATCTAAGCATCTAAATTATAAAATTACAAAAATATAATGAGCTTCCAAAAACCATAGAAGAAATAAAATAATCAAGAGAACAGAAATTTATCAACAAGGAAAAAAGTTACAGCAGAGTGATCAACCAAACTAAAAGTTTTTCTTTGAAAAGCATTAAGAAGTTGACAATCTCTGGCAAAATTAAAGAAGCTACAAATAAACAATATCAAGAATGAAATGGGACAAAACTACAGTTGCAGACAAATTTAAGATAATTACAAAAGACTAGAATGAATAACAATGGGAAAGAAAGCAGAAGCATGAGAACTGTTCACATTAGCAGAAAGTATGTATTTATTACATATACTCTCTCCCTCTCTCTTGCCCTTCCACCTTCTGCCATGAGATGGCAAAGTTCCAATGCTCTCAGCAGTGTGGGTCCCTTGGTCTTGGACTTTTCAGCTTTCAGAAAGTATATATTTTCATAATATCATAAAATTGAGAGATAAAGCAGCCAAAATTCTACTACATTTCTTGTCTTGCCCATTGCTCCACCCCTAGCACCTGTCACAGAGCAGGGTCACTATTGTACTTTGAATGTGTCACCTACAGTTCACTGTTGGAAACTTAATCTGCAGTGCAATAGTCCTGAGGGGTGGGACCTTTCAGAGGTGATGAAGTCATGAGGGTAGAATGGATTAATGCTGCTGTCATGGCTGTAACTGGAGTAGGAGTGGGCTCCTGATACAAGACTGAGCTCAGCTCGCCACTCTCCCCCTCTCTCTTGCCCTATGTAAGGATTCTGGCTGTGGAAATGTACAAGGCAGCGTTCCTCTGGTGAGCAAACTCCTGGAGAGTAACAGGAGCCCTGTTATCCACATTTAGAATATTCTACAGTTCCTTCTGGAACTAGTAAGATGACTAATATGTGCCTAGCTGCTATGGTAATGTCCTTCCAGAGGAGGCTCTGTGCTAGAGTCTTATCAGCCTCCACCTTATCTCAAACACTCAGCTTCTGGGAATAAAGGAATTATCTTAGACAACATAACTGTGTCACTGCACCTAAGCCTGTCCACATAACAGTAACTTTATACAATGAGCAATATGTTCTAATTATGTCAGTGACCTAATGTGACCTATGAATATAAGTAAAGCTGGCAGCTCAGATGATCGGTCCCTTTTTACTTTGCCCCTGCACCTTGCTTGCTTCTGTCTCTTGTTGTTTTTCTTTACAGCCCTTCTACCTTCTGCCATGTCATACAAAGCTCCAAGGCCCTCAGCAGATGTGGGTCCCTTTGTCTTGGACTTTCCAGCTTCCCAAACTGTAAGGATAAATCTCTATTCTTTATAAATTTCACAAAATGGATACAGCAACTGTTGATATTTTAGTATACTTATGTTTATATTTATTTTAAAACATAGTTCACTCGTACATTGATTTTTAAGCATCAATAATACAGATACTAGATGAAAAATGATTAAAGAATAAAGCACAATGACAGACAGCATCTGCTTTGTTATTCTTTAACACTTAAATATGAATTTTAAAGCAGATGATCTTATTTAAATTTCCCTGGCAATGAAATGAACAATATGTTCTTCCTACAGCTATGCCTTTGTGAAGGAAACAAGAAAAGATTTTTTTTATTAGCAATTCTCTTAGGCCAACATCCTAGCTACATAAAGTTGGTCATTACTAGCAAGAACTAGAACAATATTATTATTATTTTATAATGTCATCAAACAAAATTAGCAGTTTCTGGCAAGTGGTTTAAGAAGACACAGTTTCCTGGCACACAGAAAGGTGTAGAAACAAAAAAGGAAAATTAATGTGAAACATGGAAAAAAATTCCTCTGAGAACATACTAGGACCTTTGCCATCTAAACTTATGGAGTTGACCTATGAGGTCTTTGTCATCTTTTGAAAATCTTTCCTTGATAAAATAATTTTTCAAAACTCTTTTTTCAAGGAGGATACATGGTGGTATTTTTTAAAGAACTTGCATATCTGAGCATTTTCTTGTTGTTGCTGCCTTTTTAGATACAACATTCTCAAGGACCCTATACCTACATTCTCCTGAACTAGTAGTAAGTACTGTTTCTAGGTCCATATGTACATCTGTAAAGGAATAGAGAAAATTCTGGAAGAATGCATACAAAATCTTCAACAGTGGTTATTTCTGTTAAAGAGGGTATTTTGAGTGTGCATGTATACACATATGGTGTTGATGGGGGCAGTTGTCAAAGGTGCTGTTAATACTACCTGTAGTATTTTAATTTTTAAAAAAATTTTAAGCAAGGAAGGTATAAAGCATTACCAATAAAATTAAAAATAAAATTAAAATGAAATAATCCCTTGAGTCATATCATATTTCCTTCAAGACGTTATAGACATTATTTTATTGCCTCTAGCACTTAATTCAATAAATGTCTTTAATCATTTTTGAATGTTGACTATGCATCATTGTACAGGAAATCTAAAAGTAGAGCTTACACAAACTGTAAGACAGATACTTATCAAGTAACCATACAAATAAAAACAATAAACAACAAAAAAGTGCTTTGAGAGGGCTCTGTCTCACCAGGTGATGCCCTCTGTTGTGTTCTGATGCAGCACGAATGCCCTCACCAGATGCTAGCACCATGCTCTTGGACTTTCCAGCCTCCAGAACAGTGAGCCAAATAAACTTCTATTGTCAAAATTTACCCAGCCTATGGCATGCTGTTGTGGCAACAGAAAACTTACTGAGAAAATTGCCAAGAAATTATCTGGTTTGGAAAGTTAAAAATTAAAGGAGAGGGCTGGGGATGTGGCTCAAGCAGTGGCGCGCTCGCCTGGCATGCGTGCGGCCCGGGTTCGAACCTCAGCACCACATACCAACAAGGATGTTGTGTCCGCCGAGAACTAAAAAATAAATGTTAGAAAAGTTCTCTCTCTCTCTCTCCCACCTCTCTCACTCTCTCTTTAAAAAAAAAAAATTAAAGGAGAAAAAAATAATTTTGAATCAGGAAACATTTTTTTCTGTCATAAAAATGAGAAAAAAAAAATTCCAGTGGCTCATAGTGAGGCCCTAAGCAACTCAGCGAGACCCTTTCTCTAAATAAAATATAAAAAAGGGCTGGGGATATGGCTAAGTGATTAGCCTCTGGGTTCAATCCCTGGTTCCCCCCAAAGAGAGAGAGAGAGAGAGAGAGAGAGAGAGAGAGAGAGAATAATGTAAGTAGATCAATTAAGATTTTTTTTTAAAAAAATATTTTTAGTTGTAGTTGGACCCAACACCTTTATCTTATTTATTTATTTTTATGTGGTGCTGAGAATCAAACCCAGGGCCCTGCACATGCGAGGCAAGTGCTCTCCTGCTGAGCCACAACCTCAGCCATCAAATAAGATTTTGATATTATCTATTCTTAATGAATATAAACAATGTGATAAGTGATTAGAATTTTTGAAGTTAAGTAAAAATGTTGATTTAGTGCACCTAGTGGATTTGTTGTTTTGAATATTAAGAATTTGGTATATAATTTTAAAATAGAGTCTCCATTACTTTTTACTCCATAAAAACAAATACAAGACAAATACTTGAGAAATATTTATTTGAAGGGCCTCCAAAGCATTAAGTCTCCTTATGGGAGAGATGGAGAAAGTAAGTGCAACCTATTGTGAAGATATTGCCCATGTTTCTGGTTGGCACAGACCTGGGTCCTGAAATCACCATGCAGAGAAAGAGCCAGCCACTAGCCAAGGGCAATGGTACTTGCCTGTAATCCCAGTGGCTTAGGTGGCTGAGGCAGGAGGGTTGCCATTTCAAAGCCAGCCTCAGCAACTTAGGCCCTAAGCAACTTAGTAAGATCCTGTTTCAAAATAAAAAATAAAAAGGGTTGGGGATGTGGCTAAGCACCCCTGGGTTTAATCCCTAGCACCAAAAACAAAACAAAACAAAACAAAACAAAACAAAAACACCCAGCCCCTACTCGTCTAGGTGTTTTTATTTGCCAGGAAGAGAGAAAGAAGCATGAAATAGATTGGTTTTCTCAGTTCATCTTTCAATAGTTAGCAAAAATTCTTCCTATATTTTGATAGCTACTAGTTTATGTCAATGTTTTCATTGTCATTGGAAACTCTAGCAATATGTATTTTAGTGTAAATGTCAGAGAGATTGAATAGGGACTGCTAGCTAAATGCTATTTAAATTGGAAGGCCCCCCCCACCTCTCTTTTTATAAAAATATTTTGTCAGTTGTCAATGGACCTTTATTTTATTTATTTTTATGTGGTGCTGAGAATTGAACCCAGGGCCTCACACATGCTAGGCAAGCGCTCTACCACTGAGCCACAACCCCAGCGCCCCCCACCTTTTGCAAAAGAATGAATATATTCCCCACAAGTGGGAGTTCAGCTGCCAGCTATAGAAGATGCTGGAGCTTAAGGTTTCAGTGCAGAGGAGGGGAAAGAGGCATTGAGGAATTATGTCACTCCTTTGTAACACCCTGGGATGGGAAAGTTGATCAGGGGCAGTAAACCATGTATGATGGTGTATGGGGATGCTGACAAGGGCCAAAATTTCTCCCAAGCTCTGGTGTAAAATCTAGGCTCACACAAAGGGAAACTCTGTTACTTGACTTTCCAGAGGCAGTGACTTTCATTAATGTGCGCGGAGGCATCTCATAGTTTAGCAGAGACTCTATGCACTGTGTTTATTTACATGAGTATATGCTGTAATAGATAATGAATGTAGAGTAGATGGAGTTGAGTTCTCAAAACTCATGGTTATTTTCTAACTGATGTATTGGGAAGTTTGTACTTGCTTAAGCTGCAAAGTTGGGTTTCTATAACACATAACTAAATGTTATTCCTAGTCATATAATTTCTGTTCATTTTTTGTCACTACACTTTCCTTCAGGTTCCCATGATCTCTTCTCCTTGCTCTGTTTATGCCAATCATACCTGGTATATAGTATGTGTTCAATACATTATAGCCATTACTAGTTTAATGACAAGGTCAAGGATATGTAGCAAGTGTCTTTTTAAAAAGTATGCTTGCCTTGAAAGATGACAACATGAAGGTTAGTGAAGAAAATGTTTATCTTCTGTTATTGCAATTTTGATTCAACAAATGTAATCTTATCAGAATTTCTTAAATGCAAAACAACAAAAAAAGTGTAGTCTTTGCTACACAAGATAAGAATAGTTATCCATACTGAAGTAAGTTTAAATAAGTTCCTTCTTCTGGTAAAGTAAATTTAAGGAAAGAGAATTAAACCTGGAAAAATCTTGGGACTGTAGCAGAAAGGTACCCTGCTCTTGGAAACCTTTTAAGCCCAGATTGATGCCTCTGACTAACAGGAAACAGAATTACTCCTGGCACAGAGAGAAGTATCCTTCTTAGAACCAAAAGGTCTGTTGCAGGTAGTGGCGAGCTAAATTTCACCATCCTTGTTGTCTACCGTAGTATAATGAATAGGCTCTTGTTTAAACATCTGAGTGTATAGGATGCTTGAATTTGAAAACACATGGGGCCAGGTGTGGTGATGCATGCCTGTAATCCCAGCAGCTCAGAAGGCTGAGGCAGGAGGATCACAAGTTCAAAGCCAGCCTCAGCAAAAGTGAGGCAGTAAACAATTCAGTGAGACCCTGTCTCTAAGTAAAATACAAAATAGGGCTGGGGATGTGGCTCAGTGGCTGAGTACCCTTGACTTCAATCCCCAGAAACCACCCCCATCAAAAAAATAAAAAGAAAGAATACCCATAGGATTAGACAGCCTATGGAACAAGGTGCCCCCATTTCTGGGGAGCAGTTAGGCCAAATTATTAGCACGTTACAAGTCTACCTCTGTGGTAAGGTGCCTTGGGAGGCTACAGAATCCTGAGTTCAGGAGAGGGCAAAACTCTAGAATTCTCTAAAGCTATTCCTGAACTAGACCAAAGACAGGTGGAACCTAGAAATGAGGAAATCTTTCCAGTGTTACCTCACCACTGTTTCTATGAAAAACATCCCTCTGCTGCATTGATGTCTCTTTAACCAGGAAGACCCTCCTCTTGTTCCATTAGGGAAACACAACCCAGGCTCATTTAGAGCAGGAATCAATCCTCTGTATGCCAGTTTATTTCATTCTGTTCCTCTGCACCACTGCCTGGACCACTGATGCCATTTTGAAAAATGCATTGCTGTTGTACACAGGGCTGACTGAGAGAACAGGGAGGATCGCTTAAATTATTAAGACTGGGAATCCAGAAAAAGTGACTTATGCAATGTTTGTGAAGGGTGATTGCTTGACATGACCAAGCGACCAGCTGTGCAGCTAAGTTGCTGCCCCAGATCCTTCACTAAGACTTGGAGTCCAGGAGCCCTGACTGCCTCCTGGGGAAGCACCTGAATTCCTTGAGTTCATGACTTCCCATCTGGATGGAAGACTCCCGGGATGAGGAGACAGCCAGTAGGAACATGACATTGTCAAGGCTCTTCTGTGTCCCATGGGTCAGGACCAGCTTCTCTGAGAGAAATGGCACCTGATCTATGGATGGTGGAGGGGACAGTGTGAGGATCTGCCTGTAACTGCCTCTGTGTTAAGTGCCATCTTAATTAGCACCAAAATATACTCTCTCTTGCAAGAGGCTGGAGAATGCATGCTGAATGGATCTTTAGAAACACAAGACGTGGGCTCTGGATGCTAACAAATGCTGACATGAGTCAACACTTATTTCTTATCTCAATTAGATTCTCACTCTTTTTTGGACGACAGCTACCCCAGCTGCTGGCAGTGTTGTCATTAGCTGGAGGGTAACAGGGCCTCGGGAATGGAGCTTATTAAGAATAAATGAACCAACATCTTTGTTGGTATGTGGTGCTGAGGATCGAACCCGGGCCGCACACATGCCAGGTCCGCCGAGAACTAAAAAATAATAAATATTAAAAAATTCTCCCCCCACCCCTCTCTCTCTCCTCTTTCACTCTCTCTTAAAAAAAAAAAAAAAAAAAAAAAAAAAAAGAATAAATGAACCTTGGGTTCAGACCCCTTAGGGGTTTGGTTTTCCGAAGCAGGGCACAAATAAAAACTCAGCTGCGAAGGCCTTGCATTATTATATTTTCTGGGTTATATTGATCTCCAGGGAATCTATTTTATGCATTTCTAAGTTGTTTGTTTTTTTTTTTTTCAACAGAGGAAATCAAATTTTAAACAATCCTCAATTATCAGAGCGGCTTCTTCTAAAATGGAAAGATAGCTACTTTAAAAATGCCCCTTCTTCAGTCAATACCTTGGTTCCCTGAGCCTTGATCCTGGCTGCTGACTTAACTATGGGGCCACAACTTCTTGCTTTAGTTAGCAAGTTTGTGGAGTCCAGCGTGGCTCTAGACGGAAAAATGATTTCTAATTTTCCTACTGCCTCATCAGCAGAATGGACAGGTAAATCCCATTTGCTGAGGCTTTATTACTTTTGAAGATGTAGGAGCCAGAAAAGAGCCCAGCTGGGTTCCTCGTCCCAGGTGGAGTTGGCAGGACTGGCAGACAGAAGGATCAGCTTTTGACTGTTAGCTGAGGACAATGTAGTCTGAAGGTGATTGTGGAAAGTGAAAGTGGAAACCCTTGATGTGGGTTTCTGTGAACAACTGCTTTTAGGAGAGCTCGGCAGGGTTCAGGCTGCCTCGGGTCAGTGTGAACTAAAGGCCAACAGCACCATGTTGGAAGAGGCCCAGCTGCCACGGCAGGCGGGGTGGGTCCTTGTGCTTGACAGCTCGTCCCATTTTCTTGAAATGCCAGTCAAGAGGCATCACAGCTCAGCCTGAGGAAGGGTGGCCCAGTCACCGTAGAATCATAGTGAGCTTCTGTGTGATTCTGTGGGCAGAAGAAGCCAGTGAAAGGCCTTCTAGGCTGGGGTCTTGGTTGAATCCTTAGGTAATTATTTCGTGGTCACATGTTTACAAGTTTCCATTTCCTCAGAAATGTTTATCTCAGAGAAGATCCTATTACAGCAGAAGGGCACTTGCCCAGGAAGCTCATGCCACACCTTACCTTTCCTTCCTCCTGTGCCCTCACTTGAGATGGTAATTTACCAAAAGAGTGTAATTACTCAGTTGGAAAGTGTTTAAATTGAATAGTCAGGGAAATGGCACGGAGTACCTCGCAATAGGCCAGGTGTGAATTTAAAGTAATGAGACTAACATTTCAGTTTTTATATAGATGGACACAAGAAAAGCACTAATTCTGAATTCTGACTTTCCTCTTCCTCAATTTGACTTGGGACAACTGAAGGCAAAACCCTGGACATTACTGTTCCAGAATTGTTTTCTCTTTATTGGTTTCCAAACTCTCATTGAGAGTTCCTTTTGCTTTTTTCTTTCTTTTTTTTAAAATTTATGGTTGACACATAATAATTGTGCATATTTCTGGGGTTCAAGGTGATGTTTCATGACATGAATACGTGGTGTAATCATCAATTCAGGGCAATTAGTATATCCACATCTTAAACATTTATCATTTCTTTGTAATTAGAACGTTCAAAAACCTCTCTAACTATTTGAGATAGATATTATTATTCCATCTAGTCATCCTGCAATGCAGAAGAACACCATAATTTATATTCCTCCTGACTATAACTTCATATTCCCTAACCAATCTCTCTCCATTCCCTCTTTTCTCTTCTCTTCTGGAGGCTAGTATTCTACTCTGTATTTCTGTGAAACAACTTTTTACATACAATGTATGAGTGAGATCATCCAGTGTTTGCCTTTCTGTATCTGGTTTATTTATTTAACATAATATCCTCCAAATTCCTCCAGGCAAATTATAAGATTTGGTTCTTTTTTGTGGCTTAATAATGCTCCATTTTGTATATATAACACATTTTCTTTATCTACTCATCTATCAATGAATGCTTAGGTGGTTCCATATTTTGACTATTATGAACAGTTTTCCAATAAATATAGGAGGGGAGATATCTCTTTGACATACTGATTACATTTTCTTTGGATATATACCCAGTAATGACATAGCTGGATCATATGGTAGTTCTATTTTTAACGTTTTGAGGAAGCTTCATAATGGTTTCCATAATGGCTGTTCTGTTTTATAATCCCACCAATAGTGTATAAAGGTCACATTTTCTCTACATCCTCAATGCTAATCTCTTGATTTTTTTTTTTTTGTACTAGGGATAGAACTCAGGGGCACATAACCACTTAGATGCATCCCTAACCCCTAGCCCTTCTTATTTTTTATTTTGAGATAAGGTCTCATTAAATTACTTAGGGCCCTCTAAGTTGCTGAGGCTGGCCTCAAACTTGCAATCCTCTTGTCTTGGCTTCCAGAGTCACTGGGATTATGGGCATGCACCATTTTAACTGGAGTGAGATGATATCTCATGTAGGTTTGTTTGGCCTAATACTTAGTGATGTTGAACTTTTTTTTTAGTTGCAGATGGACACAATGCCTTTATTTTATTTGTTTATTTCTACGTGATGCCAGGGATTGAACCCAATGCCTCATGCATGCTAGGCAAGCACTCTACCACTGAGATACAGCCCTGGCCCAAACATTTTTTTTTTATGTATCTGTTAGCCATTTGTATTTCTTCTTTTGATAAATATCTAATCAGGTCTTTTGCTCAATTTTCATTTTTATTGTTGCTATTGTTAAGTTCCTTGTGTGTTTTGGATATTGATGCCTTATTTGATGTATATCTTGCAAACATAACTCTTCCTCTCTGTAGGTTTTCTTTGTTGATTATTACCTTTGCTGCACAGAAAACTGTGTTTGCTGTAGTCCCATTTGTCTATATTTATTTTTGTTGCCTGTGCTTTTGAGCTTTTATTCAAAATATCCTTGCTTAGACCTATGTCTTCTAGTAGTTTCAAAGTTTGGGGTCTTACATGTAAATTCTTAATCTGTTTTGAGTTGATTTTTTATTTGGTGAGAGACAAGGGTCTAATTTAATTCTTCTGCATATGGATCTCCAGTTCTCCCAGTTTATCGAAGAGGGTATTGTTTCTGATTTATTTGTTTATCATGTATAAGGAGAAAAGATCAGTTTAATCTAAGGCTTGTTGATGGTGAAGGCAGAAATCCTCTTCTTGGATCCTCTCTCTGTACACGTGGTGGTTTCAGTCCTCTCAGCTTCTGAACTAGAACATGAAAGAGGGGCAAAGCCCCTTTGTAGCATTTTGTTGTCTTTTGTTCTCATATTTCCCCAGAAAAGAGTATATCTAGTTACCAACTTTCTGCTGTTTTATCCAGAAATCTTCCCCTCATTTAAAATATAACGCTTCTTTCTCCTACCCTGTGGCTGGTTTCTGAACAGGGAGCTAATGTGGGCCTAACTAAGTTTCTTAGTAGAACCTAAGGCTCCTGAAGTTAATGTGGGCATTTTGTGACATAGGCATTTCTGTCAAGAGCCCCTTATTTCTCTTCAAAGTAGTCACCTTAGGATACCATTAACTTATTCCAACAATGAGGACATTGCTCAAAATGCCCACAGGTCTCCTCTTGTGAAATAGTCCCCCAACTGGGTTAAAAAGCATATGGGAAGACCTGGATCCTCATGACTGTGCATCCTATAGAAACACACAGCCTTACTTTTGGGGGGACCAAAACCAGTATTGCATAAGTGGGTCACCTACATTCAACTTTTATCTTTCAAAGTGGGATCTAAACAACTTCTGTTTCTCAAAATGAAAACCATCTTCAAAGGATGAATATTTACCAGCCACCATTAGTGAAATTCTAGAGAAAATGCCATAGGCTATGAAAGCAATTCCTAAAATGAAGCTCCATGAATTTTTAAAATGGCAGCAGCATTTGACTTCCATAGGAACTCCCAAGGAGACTTCATTGGAACAAATAATAACTTGTTTAGATGTTCAACTTCTGAGAAATTTGTTACAAAAAGGAGTCTCATTTGGTCTGGGAAATGAAACAAGTTGGCTTAAAAAGATGGTCTCGCTCCATCTGGGATATGAGATAAATGGGTGTCAGCCCTGCAAGTGAACACAGGCAAAGTGCTTAGCATCTCTAGCTTTCTGATTCTTCACATTAAAAATGAAAGGTTTAGATTAGATGATCTCCAAGGACTGTTTTAGTTTTAATACATTATGATTCACTTATGAAACATTTATTGGGCAACTACTGTAAGTGTTAGATACTGCTGTAGACAAAGTGATAACACAATCCCTGTCCACAAGAGCTAGCCAAGGCATACAGATCATATATAATTTTTATATCATCAATATCATCATATGCTACACTCATGTGTTATGCAATATTACATGATATTTGTTGCTACATAAACTGGCTACATGATTCACCAAATATTTTTCTTTTCTCCCTGGGGCTCACAAGCTAGATTTTTTTCCCCCGCCCCAGACTCTTATAATTAATTAGGTGGGATCAAGTGGCTGAAATCTGTCTAATCAGATGTGAGCAGAGGTGACAAATGCTGCTTCTAGTCCTGGTTTATGATACTCTCCCATGTGTGAACCTTCTCTTTCATTTATTGGCTGAATAAAAATTTCTACAGAGGCAGAACAGTATGGAGCCTCAAAAGGAAAGAACCTTGAGTCCCTGAATGACTCTGTGGAACATGAAAGGTCCACATATCTTGCCAGCCCGCTTTGGACTGTGACATGAGGGAGAAACAATATTTATTGTGCTAATCCACTTCAGTTTTGGTATTCACTGTTATAAAGTTTAGGTCATCCTACCTGATATATTTACCTTATGAAAGAAGCAGCCTCAAGTCCTTAGATGGCAGTGGTGATGGCAGGGAGGCAATATAAAAAAGCCTCAAGCAGAGTAAATGCTAAAAAGAGCCTCAGATGGGGAGAGGGTCCATGTATAAAAGGAAAAAGGATCATGTGAAAAACAATTGCTTAAGTATTACAGTAGTTGATGATCTATCCTCAGGATATCTGTTTTCAAAAAAATTACTTGAAAAAAAAATGGGTTATCCAGCACTTTCAGAAAAGTGGCCAAATGATCCGTATTTTATTTCTCCACACTTGAAGGACATTATAAAGTCTTTTGAAAACTATTCAGTCGAGAGTGTAGCCTTCGTGTCTAGTAAGAATGTCGTCTAGCGTGCTGGCTCTAAGACATGACTGTCTGCTGTCTTGCAGGTTCAGAATCTCATGTGGGGCTGCCTAGACATTTAAAATGCCATTTTTTAGAAGTTAGGATCAAGTTAACAATGCTAAAGATAAAATCTAAACAGATGCCCAAATTCATTTTAAAGCCAATATATTTGACTATTTTTAGCTCAGTTGTAAAGAAGATGTTACTGAATTCTAATCGGTATTATTTGTGATAAGCAGAATAATGGCCCTGCCAAACAGGTCCATGAGTTAATCCCTGAAGCTTATGAATGTTACCTTACATGACAATAGGGATTTTTATATGTGGTTAAATTAAGGATCTTGAGATGTATTAGCTAGGTGAGCCCAGTGTCACAAGGGCCCTAACAAGATCAAGACAGGAGCAACAGGGTTCTATAAGGAGATGCACCAGGAGAAGCAGAGGTCAGAGTGAGGTGAGGCCACATGCCAAGGAATGTGGGCAGCCTTTAAAGGGCAAATGACCAATGGGAGAGGATAGTAAGTCTACAAATGACTCACACATAAACATTCATCTAGTTTAAAACAAATCTCTATGAAATAATGTGCAGAAAGGATTATTTTTTCAAGAAATGATACTGGTAAAATTGTATATACATATGGAAGGAAATGAATTTTCACTCCTATCATGCCATAGATAAAAATTCCAGATGGATTATAGCTCTCAAGATGGAAGGTAAAACAACAAACCTTCTATAATATAACAGGGGATAGTATCTTCATGACTTTGAGACAGGCAAATATTCCTTAAAAGTATTAACTATCCAGATTGGTAAACTGGATTACATTTTAAAATGACTCTGTTCATCATAAGTAAAAAAGAAATCCATATAATGGGAAAATATTTTTGTAATACATCATAGCCAACCAAGTTCTTATATCAAAATGTAGGAAAAAGAGCCAGGGAAATTGCTCAATGGTAGAGCACATTCCTAGCATGTGTGAGACCCTGGGTTTGGTCCTCAGCACCATAAATAATTAAAATAAAATAAAATAAATAGTGGGAGGAATTCTTGAAAATCAATAAGACAGAGAGTCAAATTTTTAAGATGAGAAAAAGAAAGACTTGAATAGGTACTTTGTAAAAGAGAATTTCCAAATGTCCAATAAGCATACAAAAAGGCACTTAAATTGACCATATCATTTTTTTTTAATTTTCTGTCTTCTGATATTTGGATATCTGGGACCTCAGATGCCCCTGGAGGGACTGTATCTATGAGGATTAGCTAATTGCTCAAGATAGATTAAACAATTTGTATTTGAGAACACCTTTTTTTTTTTTTTTTGTATTTGAGAACACCTTTTTTATGTGTAAACCAACTAATCCAGAACTCACTCCCCAAACTCCTTCTTTGTTGATCTCACATTCTGCCATCCCTCTGCCCTAATCACCCCAGGGTCAGATACCAGATAACCAGAGGTAGTCCCTACACCCACAGACCATTGACATTATTTGATCCAGCCAATCAGAAACCTGCTCACCCTACCTTGTCCATTCCTTCCCATGGAAACCATGATAAAGTCTCTTGCCCATGAATGCCCTACTTTCTCTGCCTTTTGACCACCTTGGTGCTTCCCTGGGCGATGTGCTACCTGGTGTGCTGTGATTCTTGTTTCTAGGGAACTGTGAATATAAAAACCATGTCTGTGTGATCCTACAACTTCTCCATCAGAATAACTAGAATGAAAAGATTGAAAATGCCAAATGTTTGCAAGAATGTGAAACAATGAGAGTTTTCACATACTAGATATCCTGCTGGTGGGTGTGCAAATTGACACAATTATTTTAGAAAGCAGTTTGGCAACAGCTACTATGATTGGCAAGATACAGACCTTATGACCTACCAAGTTCATTCCTAGATATATACACTACAGAAATGTATCAAAATTTATAGTATGTACAAGAATGATCAAAGCAACAGTATTTGTAATGATCCAAAATTAGAAACAACTCCAATGTTCATCAAGAATGGGATGAATAAATATATGAAAGTATATGATATATTAATGTTTTAGTCAGCTTTTTTCTGCTGTTACCTAACGACCTGCAGAACAACTTAGTGAAGGAAAAATTTATTTTTGGCTTAGGGTTTCAGAGGTTTGGTTCATAGTTGGCTGACCGCATAGCTCTGGGTCAGAGGTGAGGCAGGACATGGTGGCAGAGGAAAGAAGCTCAGGACATGTCAGCTAAGAAGCAGAGAGAGAACTCTGCTCACCAGAAAATAGAAACTCAAAGTCATGCCCCTAGTGATCCATCTCCTCCAGTCACATGCTGACTGCCTACAGTTATCACACAGTTAATCCATATCAATATGAACCAGAACAATTAATATGATAGAATGTTATTAGGCGATGAAAATAAATCATCTACAATTATGCATAAAGAATCTCACATGCATACTGTTGAGCAAAAGAAGTCAGAACACAAATGTGTATAATGTATGATTCTACATGAAGCTCAAAATAGGCAAAATGAGTCTTTAGTGATAGAAGTTGGGATAATAACTTTAGGATGGGGGCTACTTCTGTATTAATTGTATTGTTTCTAATGTCAGTGATGGTTACATAGCTGTGTTCACTTTGTGAAAATCCATAAACTGTACATTTTAGGATTTGTGCACATTTTGTGTGAACATTGTACTTCAACAAAATTGTTGAAAAAATTCAACAAGAATTCTTGTGTGCAGAAGAATCACAGCAAGGATATAAATTGTATTATTATAAATGCTTACAATCATTTATGAGCAAAGCTTGTTCTACTACATTGCTGGAACACCTGTGAAGTGGGCTTTAGAAGCTCAATTTTATTTAATTTATTTATTTTTTTAAAGAGAGAGTGAGAGAGAATTTTTTAAATATTTTTATTTTTTTACTTCTCGGTGGACACAACATCTTTGTTGGTATGTGGTGCTGAGGATCGAACCCGGGCCGCACGCATGCCAGGCGAGCGCGCTACCGCTTGAGCCACATCCCCAGACCTCAATTTTATTTTATGAGACTGTTTATATCAAATGCTGTCCTGGCTGATTATTTGCCATAAAACTGTCTTGGTTATTACTGAAATTGGAGGAAATTGTGTTTGGGAGGCTCCCGCTTAGAGAGTTGGTGGTTTATTCGGGGTTGTGTTTCACTCTGTGTCCTTGGCTAGGTGCCACTTACTGATATTACTTAATCTTGGTGAGTATTTCCTTATCAGTGGAATGGGGATAATAATAGTAATCACCTCACAGAGCTGTCGTGAGAATCAATAAAATAGTATATGTGAACAGCTCAGCACAGGATCAGGCACTCAGTAAGTGCTCAGTAAATATTTGCTATTATTCTTTTCATTGTGTTTGTGTTCTAGCATGATTTCAAGATGTAAAATTCCATTGTGTTTCTGTGACGTGTGGACAGGAAGTGGAAGAGGGATGTTATAAAGAGGAGTTTGGTCATAGCTTAACTCTCCTGCCCACTCCAGGTTAACCTACTGAACCTAAGAGCTTTGATGAGTGCCCGTCAGGTCACACTAAGTTTAGTGAAGTACATGGGGGATGATTCTTTGAGTAGAGAGGTCTTGGGGTTACCATGAGATTAAGAGATGCTATTGCTATTCAAGTTTTTCTTTAACCTAAGTCTGCCCAAGGAAAGCTTTACACCATAGCCAGAGAACTCAGGCCCCAAATGAATAAGAGGCCAAATTAACATGGTTTGGACCCAGAACTGAAATCCTGTGTTTATCTGCTTGTCTGAAAAATAAAGTATTCCTCAAAAGGTAATTGTGGATTTAGGGAAGATTTCTTAGGCCTGGGGTCAGAGCTACATTAAAGCCTGCACATGGGGATACTTGCTGTTTGTAAAGCACAATAAAAGATCAAATAAATGCACTTACGAAGTGTACAAACAGTTCATAAGCCAAATGGGGCTTCATATCATTGTCCCTCTAGCCTTTAGCTTGTCACTCTAAATGCTTCTGTTAACTGGGATCTAAGGCTGACCGCTTACTCTTCTCCGTACTGCCCTGGGGATTCTCCAGCAACCAACCAGAGTTATTATAGGCTGCTTTACAAGATGTCCAAAGCCAGCTGTGAGTTTGTTTCATGTAACTCAAGAAAAACTAATGGAATCACTGACATAAAATCTCTAAGTAACATATTCACTTCCTCCGTCCATGCATGTAGCCATGGCCTGGGATGTGGAGCTAGAGGAACAATCAGGATTACTGCAATTTGAAGTTGGGGTCAGGCTAAGCCGTCCACTGCTGGTTCTAAATCTCTCCTTGAGATGTTAGCTGACATGTTAGCAGGAGATAAAAGGTAAAGTTCAAGGAGAAACTAACTCACCAATCTTGGAAATTTATAACCAACTGTGTGTATGTAAGAGGGATTTTTCTGACTCTTCATAACTATAAACAAAGAATTTATTTACATTATAAAGAAAGTCTAATATGCTTTTGAAGAGAAACTATTTGAAACCCTGTACCAAAAAAAAAGTACAGCTTTTTATTTTTTGGAATTGAGAAGAACCTCATTAATTGGACATCCAGAGAAAGGAAGACAGGAAAATCTCTTGTTCCATGTCACCCACTTCTGAATACATTTTGATTCCTTTCTAATTTTGCATAAAGTTAGAAAAGAAGAAAAAGTAAGATTCTTGAGGAAGGAGCTTATTGGGGAAGGCAGAGATTGGGCAAAGTCAAATGGGCTTGCCTTTTGACCCCTGCTCTGCCACTTACTGGGTGTGTGACCTTAAGCAGGTCACCATGGCTTCAGTTCATCTATGAAGTGAAGATAAGAACACAGATGACAGAGTCCTTGAGGTGGAGTTTGAGGCCCTGCCCTCTTTTTTTTCTCTATGCTTCTCCCTGTTCTCAAGGTGAGGTCAGCCATGTTACCATCTCCCATCCCCACTCATGTGTCCCTCTTGCTGTCTACTCAAAAACTCTATCTGGATGTCTCAAAGAGAACTTGAACCACATCCAGAATCAAACTCTTGACTTCTCTGAAACTTGGTTCTCTTTTCAGTCTGTCTTACCTGAGAGGTCCCTTCTACCCACTGGTAAAACCAGACATCTGGGAACCCATGTCTGTCCCTCCATTCCCTTTCCTCACCATCCTCTCCCATTTTCAAGTCATTAAAGTCTTAGAAATGTTAATTCCTGTGTAACTCTAAAATCCATCCACTTCTACCTGGGTCCACTGCCACCACTCTGTTTTTACATTCCCAGGACACATTTCTAGTCTCCCTTCTAGTTAGTTATTTTGGTTCTCCTCTGACCAAAAGCCAGACTGATCTTTTCAAAATGCTGTCTGATCATGTCATTTACCTGCCTGTGCCTTTTGGTGGCTTCTTATTACCTCCAGGAGATTGGCCAACATCTTGATCAAGATCTTCAAGGACTCTTTGGTTTAGCTTTTCCCTACAAGTTCAGCCTCCCCTTGCCTCACACTCTTGTCTATAGAACCTCATGGAGTCTTCTTTCAAGTCTTCTTGTTTTTGTAGTCTTTGATCGTGAAGTAGTTTCAAACTACTTAGCAGAAATGCTGCAAAACTAGTATAAAGAATTCCTGGGTGTTGTTAACACATATTCCTCAAATGCTAAAATTTACATGCGTCTAATCATCCTCTTTTTTCTGAACTTTTTGAGAGTCCTATAATAAATAAATTCATGAATATACTACTAATTTCATTAATTGTCTCTTAGTGTCTTTTATACAAAAAAGAATAAAAAACTGTCTTTTTGCTCCAAGATCAGATTCAACTTAGTTGCCATGTCTCCTTTGATTCTTTAATCTGGAAGAATTCCTCAGTTTTTCTTTTGTAACCTTGGCATTTTTGAAGAGTCTTGGGCAATTATTTTTAGAATGTCTCTCATTTGGGGTTTGTGTATGATTAGTCAAGATTAGATACAAGTTGTTGTTTTTTGGCAGGACTATCCCAGAAGTGATTTTGTATCTTTTTAGTGTATTGTATCAGGATGTTTGGTCAGCCCATTAGTGCTGATATCTTACTTGGATCATATAATTAATCTGAGGTCTGTCAGATTTCTCCAATGTAAAGTTACTATTTTTTTTTCCCTTTGGGATAAATTAACCTTGTGGGGAGATACTCTGAGACTATGTTAATGAACTTTTACATAAAATAATAAACTTTTGTCTTTTAGTGTTAGAATCCATTGATGAGTCCTCAGAAATTATTACTTTGGTGATTTCCAAATGATTATTCTTTCATGAATTTTAAAATGCCATGCTTTCTCCTATCCCAGGACCTTTGCATGTATTACATCTTTTGGTAATACATGCCTGGAATACTCCTCTGCTCCTTAATATGAATATACTACTAATTTCACTAATTGTCTCTTAGTGTCTTTTATACAAAAAGAATAAAAAACTGTCTTAACTGCTTAACTCTCATTATTTCTTTAGATCTCAGGCCAAACACTGTTTCCATGGTGATATCTTTCTGTCTCTTTCCCCATACTAGGTACGTTTCCCATTTATGCATTTTTATTGAATCATACAGCACCTTATAGCACTTATAATTTTATACTTATTTGTGTAATTATTTAAAGTCAGTCTCCTCCACATACAAGTGTTTGTTTTCATGCACAATTGTACTTCTGATGCCTAGCATAGCCCCTGGTATACATAAACTATTCATTAAATTTAACTGAAGGAATGAGTGAATGGATTGCATGATATTTTGTGAGGATTAAAAAAGTAAGATACATAGAATTCCAAACATTTAATAGAATCTTAATAACATTGGCGACTTCCATATCTTCTTGCCGTTACCTGGGGTTAAATTTCTGATAGGCAAAATGTTTATACCAAGCAAAAATTTGTCCCAGGAGGTGAACTTCTATGTCCTAAAAATTGATTTCCATTTGAACTTGACATTTCTATGGAAGCAAATTTCTAAAGAACATTTTGGACTATAATATAAGGTTTTTCTTTTCTTTCTTATTCATACATACATTAAAATGAGCTTCTGTTGCCCAGTTGTAGAAAGTAAAACCTTCTGCTGTCAAAGTGATCTCCAGTTATTTATGAGAGTCTGACAGATGACTCACTTGTAGGGACTTGTATCAGGGTCTTCTAGTCTGGCCTCTTTGCCCTGCTGCCATATGACATCTGTGGTTCATGGCTCTTACAACAGAGCCAGTCTCTGGGCATAACTGTCCTCTACAGATGGCCTCCATTGATGTCCCCTCTCTGCCCTAGTGGAGGGGCAATACCACCTTCTTGTCCAAACATCTCAATACAAGTACTGGGAGCTTCAGATTCAAGATGCAAAACCTGGGCTCATTCATAAAGCACCCTATTCAAAGACCCAGTTGAGATTTTGGGACTTAGAAAAACATGAAAAGGAAGAAGCTTATAACAGCAAAGGGTTCAGAAAGAAAGATCATTTGTGAATACAAGATTTTAAGAAATTCCCAGAGGAAGGCAAATTAGAGGGTGTTGGTAAGTGAGCAAAGCAGGGAAAGCCAGAGGCGGGGCCTGCAGGGGAGCTAAGGACCAATCTTCCAGGGAAACTTCTTCTACCATCGGTGTAGAAGAAGGTACCAAAGGGGAGCTCAAAAGGAAGAAAAGAGCTGCAGGAGTTGGCCCTATATGCCCCTCTCCTTAGCCTCCATCTGTGGAACAACCAGATGCTTTAATTGTCCCTAGACTGAAACACAAACAAGTAAAAAGCAAAACAAGACAAAAAGTGGGCACTTTTCTAAAGAAAGAGAACAATCTTTTTTTTTTTTGAGAGAGAGAGAGAGAGTGAGAGAGAGAGAGAGAGAGAGAGAGAGGATTTTTTAATATTTATTTTTTTAGTTTTCAGCAGACACAACATTGTTTGTATGTGGTGCTGAGGATGGAACCCGGGCCGCACGCATGCCAGGCGAGCGCTCTACTGCTTGAGCCACATCCCCAGCCCAAGAAAGAGAGCAATCTTTAGCGAGCAAAGATCTTGGGGAGGCATTGCTATCCCAGAATAAAGTCTTTTTTTTTTTTTTCACTTCTGGAATTTGGGCAGGTTGTTCCTCATTATCGCTCTGAAGTGAAGACTACCATTAACTATGTCCCTTCCAGATGCACAAATTTATCATCAGTCTCTCCATCCAGGACAGAGGTCTGTTGGGGTGAATAATCATACAGTTCCTTGCAAGCAGGAGAAAGACCATACCAGCTACTTAGAAAACTCAGGTGTGTCTCTCCAATTTGAATGTGCATGAACAATATATGAGGGAGAAAAGCAGTAGGTAAAAGACCGAAATAAAAAGAACTGACCCTGGAGGAGGCAGAGCTGTTCAAGGAAACAGAAGATAACCTTAAAAAATCTGATGATACTTTGAGAGAGAATTGAGAAGACATGGCATTTAAGACAAGAATAGAATGACATGATAAAGGAATAATCAAAGAATTAACTCTTGGAATAAAATACTCTGTTAAAAAAAACACCTTAAAATCAACTGCAAGTTTTGATTATAAAAATCAAGGCAATCTTCCAAAATAAAGAAAGATACATACGTATAAAACATGTGAATAGAAAATAAGAAAAATGAACATTTTAGGATTCAACATATGACCAATGGGAGTTCCAGGATTTAGGCTGTGTAATACAGGGTAGAAATTTTTGCAGTTATGAGGATGATTTCTAAGAGTTGATAAAAGGCATAAGTGTTAATCTTGAAAGGGCTCATCAAATGCTGAGCAGCATGAAAAGGAGAATATCCAATTATAAGAATAATCTCATCAAACTAGAAGAGTCAAATTTAAAAAAAATAAGAATTTTCAGAGTGAAACAAACTAGCCTGCATTATAACAAAAACAATCAGCTGGCATGGGCATCTCTGGATGCTAGGAGTGATGGAGCAATGCTGTAAAGTTCTAAGGAAAATTATTTTGAACTAGCTTTCATTTGACCAAGAATTCTGTACTCTGCCAAACTGTCCATCAAGTAGAAGGACAAAATACAGTTTATAGACATACAGGGACTTGAAATATTTTCCTGATAAAATAAGGAAGTGGTTCTAGGAAAACAGGGAGAAAGAAGGCCATGATGAAGGAGAGAGTGCTTCTAACACAATAATGTGGTGAAGAAATGTTCAGACAGACAGTGGCCCTTCAGGTCTGTAAAAAACAATTGGTCTAAGAATGGGAGAGTTTTTCAAATTGTCTCTGTGTAATAATGGAGATTACATGCAATGTTATCATTGAGAGACTGGAAATAATTGAAGACACTTAAGCTCTTTATTAATGTTTCAATAAGAAAAATAAAAGGCAATTAGAAATCTCTGGAAAAACCAAATAGAACAAAGTCATGGGTCACACAGAAGGTTCACTGTATTGTAACATGACCAGGATATGGCTTGAGTATGAGGGCAGAGAATCTGCTTGAACTTGATACTAACAATGTTCTCCAAATGTCCCAAAGGTGATGATATTTTACCTGTAGAAAAGGAAAAGTAATTATGTGATACCTTCTGACTCTGTGATGAACAGTATTTACATAGTAGTTAAAATGTAAAATATTTATTGGCTTATTAGCGTTTAGATTCAACCTGTAAACAAAGTGTGAAAGTCTTAAAATTTGTAGAATAGCATTTAAATGTTATTATCACCAACCATATAAAGGAAAATAAACAACAGAATGTGGATAAGAAAAGAAGTAAGGACAGTAAGTTAAGGACTTACTGTAAGATTCTCAACTTGTAGGTGGTTGTTATGGTTTGGATCTTGAATATCTACCAAGAGGTTCATGTTTTGAAATCCCCCAATTATTTTTGAAGTCATGAGCCCCAAGATACATAGGTGGGGCTTTTAGGCAATGATTAGGACTCTTACCTTATCAGTGGATTAATCCATTTGTTGGATTAATCCATTGATATCTGAATGTAGTCTGTGTGATAACTGTTGACAGATAAGGCATGGCTGGAGGCTGTGCCCCACTTGCTTACAGAGGGATGACCTTGGGTGTTATATCTTGTCCCTGGTTCCTCCCACTCTCTCTCTGCTTCCAGCTTTCCTCTACCATATCCTTCTTCCATGATGGTCTTCCTCACCTTAGGCCCCAAACAATGGAGTCAGCCAACCATACATGGAACCTCTGAAACCGTGAACCCAAAATAAACTATTTCTAAGTTGTTCTTCTCAGGTATTTTGGTCACTGCAATGAAAAGCTAACTAACACAGTGACAGCCAAAAACTACTACTAAATGTTGATGAAACTGAAAATAGCAGTTTGTGTGTATTATTTAAAATTACACTGGTAGCTGATAGGTATTGTGAATAGTTGAGTGCTACTATTTATTCCTGATAGAAAATGCAAGTGGTAGAAAAAAGACTGCTGTCATTTGTTCAGCTCATCACTAAGCAGTAAATAATCATGTTCATTGCGAAGAATATTGACTAGGGAATATTTTTAAATTAATGAGTACAGACATACAGTGCCTTTCAATTATTAAACGTTTTCTCTACAGGGGACAGGCCCTCTAGGGAACTGACTTAATGTTTTCAGTGCTTGAGGCCCAAACAGAGTGAAGGGTACAAATATCCCAGATTTCCAACTGCCCTGATTATCTTTGGTAATCATAAAACTGCTGGAGAAATGTCCCATTAAAAGCCAAAGAAAGCCAATTTCCAGATACACCACCGAGCACAAGTGTACTCATTCTGCTGGCCTGTTTGATTGCTGCAGCCTCCTTGTTCCCAACTCAAGTGGCACTTGCTGGGGAGAGAGAGCTGGAGGAAACAGTTCTCCAGAGGCCAATAGACGCCACAGGAGCCTTGTCCAGGCTTCTGGTGAGCAAGACAACCCTCTGCCAAATTATCACCTGAGATTTGGATGCAAGATGATGTTTACTGGGGACATGTCTTATATAGGCATGTGACAGCTTCAGACCCAGGTCAGTGCCCTGGATGCTGACCTACAGGATAGTGAAACTAAATGAGTGACAAGGACAGCCATTCTTGGGTAGATTTTCTTCTTAACTGCCCTAGAATGTTTCTTGTTATGAAGAAAAGAGATACTTATCTATTCAGGGAGAATTGGGGCACTCTTCTGCTGACATAGAGAAACCTGCTAAACCTGATGTCTTAACTAGAAGGCCCTGTAAACTCTTGTCAGGCATCTAAGTCCACTTTGCTGCTCCATGATAACTTCCACTTTAAAGTAGAAACTGGGTCAAGCATCTCGAGTTCTCTCCTTTCTTAAAACAGAAGGAGCATCTGTTAAATAATGGATTGTTTTTAGAAAATGATTTAGTACAACCCAAGAGATATGCAAAAGTGGTTCAGGTAATTGACAACTGATCTGATTTCCTAATTGATCCAGACAGATAGGCTAAGCTTTGAAAATCTGCCCTGACTATAGCCGCATACTAAGGGCTGGCTTCTAATGAATCAAGTAATGGCCATGAAACCTGCCATGGCTTAAACCAGTTAGACCCACAGAAGGCGTCTGATGTGTAGATTATCAAGTCCATAGTTTGGACAATGGTGGCAGCCCATGATGTCACATGTCATGCAAGCTCCGCCAAACAGGGGCATCACAAAGCTCCCTCAGAAATTCAAACCAGAATTACAGGGAAAGGGTTGATTAGTTTGTAGGAGGAACAGAAATGGGATAGGACATGGAGAGAAGGTAGAACACAGACATGATGAGGAAGAGTCCAGAGGTATGTAATAATCATGAGCATGAAGTCACCAGAGTAGAGGCAGCCATGGTTAGTAGAGACAGGAAGTGGAGACAGAGAGGAATTGAATCAGTGTTAACAGTGAAGTGCAGGGTAGAGGTTGCTGAAATTCTACACCTGAGAGAATGTCTGATCTAGGCTCCTATATTCCCTGCAGGCCTGGCACACCACTGAGTGAGACACCACGCTATCCACTGCTTCCCTGATTGTCCTCATGACAAGTTCCCGCAGGGTGAACTCACCTGAATGGGACTCTGTTCTTTGCAGGTCAAAGAGCCTGGCTAAGCATCCCAAAACCCTTATGCTGCTTTCTGGTTAGACACACTCTTTTCACTCTTCTTTCTTGGGGGACATTAAAAAGTAACTCAGGCAATGGAAAAAAATAATGTGAAGATAATCAGCATTGTCCCCTAAAACCTAAGAGTACCTGGCAAGTAGCCCAGAAGAGTTGGTAGAGGAGAAGGTGCTGTGTACTTGGATTATGTCAGAAACTCAATTTCCTAGTATCTTCGTGTCCAAGGATCCCCGCCACCTGTCCCTCAACCCTTCCCACTCCAACCACCTCAGCTTTTCCCCATGGACACTAAGTTTTAAAAGTGCTTAATTTAACAAACCAGCTGTGTTCATTTAGGTACTAAATCATTTTTCCTTTGGAATAGATATGAATTTATCTCTACACTCGGGGTGTATAAATAAAATAATGCTTTATACTCTCTAACTGTACCTAATTTAACTCTGAGTCCTCATTTCATTGAGCTGGGAGGAAACCTAACCTCAGTTGTTCCAGAGGCTCTATGTCCCACATGAGGTCAAATACGAGGGATTGCACCCACAACTGGTCATCTGTTCATGTGTGCAGTTAACTCTGAGGCCTCTCTGGTCCCTTCAGGCCTTTCCTCCATATTTCCTATGCCACATTTGGGACATCAGAATCTTTACTGAGCTGGAAATTCAGTGCTAGGGTCTCTTCCCATTAGTGTGGCCCACAGCCATGCCCACTGAACTCTGTCCCTTGCTGGGGGGCATTGTCTTAGAAAATAGCAGTGGTCCTCTTCTGGGACAGCTGGAAAATCCTTGATTTTTTCAGCTGGGGAGAGGCTTCCCTAGCAAAATGAATCTGGATAATAGGAAGTTGAACAGAAAACACTGCATGTGTAGGAAATTTATAACTTGAGCCCTTGGACATACATTCACAAACATGAGTGTGTGTGAGCCCATGTGCACACTCTTATGGGTTAAATTTGTCTCTAAGACAGTGTTTTTCTTTCTCAGAATTGAATAATAATTACGTTGATTGAGTGTATGTTGTATATGAAGCAACATGGTAAGTATGAATAAGCTGGTGGGATTTTTTGGAATTTCCCTTAGTTGAGTCCCCAAGCAGAGAAGCCATGTAGATTAGAGGCACTCATAAAATAAATTCTGCAAAGCAAGTCAATGAACTGTCCGCTCAGTCTCATTAACTTTAGGGAGACCCCAGATGAGGCGTTACTTCTAACATATCAAGTTGCAAGAAAAGTAAAAGCCTGTAAATGTCTCCTTAATGTCTCTTGTTGCCATTTAATGCTAACGGGTCCTCTTGCAGAAGGAACCAAGTAACCCTGGATTTGGACATGTTTTCTTGTGCCCTCCTGTCTGTTGTCTAGTGTGAAGAGTCCTGTGCTGCTCTCTTTTGTCTGTGTCAGTAACCTTGAAATTGTAGACTTGTCCCCTCTGGTTGGAAGGTGTTGGTTCATCAATCCCAAGGTTTTCTAAAGAGTGCCTTTAGTGGCCTGGAGCCAGGGGTAGAGGAAAGAAAGAGCATAAATACCTGTCCTTGTCCAGGGCTTTAAGTTTATTTCTGTGCACATTATCTCACCTGACCTCCGGTAGCCCTGTGCAGAGTGGTGGAGTTCTCTTCTCATAAATGTGAAGAAAGGAGTTCAAAGAGGTGGAGGGGCTTAACTCAGGGTCACAGAGCAGAGCTGGAACTGGAAGCTGGCTCTTCTCTTTCCTACTCCTGTTCTCTTTGCCTGATATCCCAGCCCCTTCTGAATGGAACTGCTAGTCAGTAGGTATATAATAAGTGTCTTGGTGGAAGTCCAGCTAGGGGTGAGGCCAGAGGTTCACGGAAGGTTCATGAACATGGAGGCTCTGAGCATCACAGGACCGCTTACGCTCAGGGAACAAAAGGCCCCTCAGCTGGGGGTTAAGACATTCTCTGTGGCTGCACTAGAACCTACTCCAACTGCCCCCCCTCCCCAGGAGAGGCAGGGAAATCAGCTCTTGGTTGGGACAGGGCATCTTCTGCTGAACATGGGCAGGGCAGCTGTACCTGGGGAACGGACACAATACAATTGTGGCTATAAGTAGGTAGGGAGGAACCTGAAAGGGACAAGGCAGAAGCCAGGGACTCCACAGCTGACAGAGTGCTCTGTGGGCCTCTGTGTATGCCCCACTATAAAATAACAATGGTACTCAATGTCTGCATAGCTGCAGGTCTTGGAATCATTGGGAGATGGCTCAGGTGTGTGACATTTGGGATATGAGCACCAAGAGGCTTGTCACAATGTTTGAGCTTTCTGGGCACAAGCCTTACACAAGTGTTTAAAATCAGGTATAAAATCTTATCCCTTTTAGAATGTTCTTGCTTTTTCTTCCTTGCTGTATCTATTTTTTTTCCTATGAGCCTCTAGCCTAGGTGTCTCTTACCTCTGCTGTTCACAGAGCAACAAGATCTATTTCTTCCTGAGTTTCCTCAGCTCTGTCCACCTCACACGACTGACTTCAGATGTTCTAAGCAGCTACCCTCCCACATTCTCTGTCTGCAGTTGGTCTTAGAGACCTGACCTCCAACTCTGACCTTCCCAATGGCTGACCAAAGGCAAGATACTTCATCTCTTTGAAGTATTATTTTCTTTGCATGTTAGATATTTAAGATCTACTTCACTGAGGCAATGAAGGTATCTCTTTCTATAAATGATCCAGTGCTGCATTTGTGTTACAGACAAACATAGCCACAGGACATAGCCACACTCTCCTGATGCCTCCTCCCACCTGCCGGCCTCTATGTGTATCCACCTGCCTCCTCTCCCATGACCTGGATCCCAGGCCTCTGAACCTATTCTGGTATTTCACTCCAGCAGGAATCTCACACTCTGCTGGGTCATACTCTCAACATCAGATATAACTCTGGCTAAAACAAAATTAAATCTCTCTTGATGCTGCTTTTTCATCCTGCTACAACATCATTTCTCTGGAGGTGGGGGGAAATTACTAACAAAAAGCTGTCTATACTCACTGACTTAGCTCACTGTTCTTTCATTTTCTCTTGAGATCATCCAAACAAGCTTTTATCCTCCCACTCTAGTCTCTTTTAGATCACCAGAGAGTTACTGCTGCAAACTCCATGTTAAGTTTTAGCCCTCTTCTCCCTGTGCCTCCCAACCCTGTTCACTCCCTGCCCTTGCAACCTTTTTTTTCTTTGGCCTGTGGGACAGGTTTTTCTCAGGCCTCATTGCCTAACTCCACCTCTTGTAGATCTCTAAATATTGCTTGCCTCAGATCACAGTCCTCTTTGCTAATTATATTCACTCCCCAGGAAACTTCTCTGGTCTCATACTTTAAATAGCCTGCGCATGCTGTCAGTTTCTAAAAACTCCAGACTTGCGCATCCAGCTACCTACTCAACATCTCTACTTCTGACTTTCTCTTACTCTCTACTTCCGGCCCATAAGCAAATCCTGTCGTTGTATCTTCAAAATATATTTAGTATTTCACTTTTCACCTCCCTTCACCAATAGGTGTCAGTCACAAAAATTTCTCTTCTTGGCTAGTACAGTTGATCCAAACTGTTCATGCATCTACACTCAATGCCCCACAGGGAATTACTACTTGCTAGCAAGAGTTATCCTTTTAAAATGTAAATCTTATTATACCAGTCTCCTGCTCAAAATTCTCCAAGAGCTTCCTGTGAAATTCTGAAGGATCCATAGGATCCAATCCCTAATTATATCTTTGGCCTCATCTCCTAACACTCAGTCACTCCATTCCAACCCCACTGGTTGATTTTTCTGTTCTTTGAGCATGCCAAGTCATGCATAGTCCCAGCTCAGGACCTTGCTAATCCTTGTGCTGGATGCCTTCTCCCAGTAAGTCAAAGGTCCCTTACAAAAGTATGTTATGTTGCTGAAGTAATTAATAAATCACCACAAATTTAGGACCTTAAAACAACACCCATACATCAGCTCACAGTTCTATAGCTCAGAAATCCTGCATCCCGGGGCTATATCCTATGTATATACCTGACAGCATTGCACAAGATTCTGGGGCTGGAAATTGTGGTTCAGTGGTAGAGCTCCCAGGTGCAAGTCCCTAGGTTTAATCACAAGCACTGGAAACAAAGAAAAGTCCTTCCTTTTAGTTAAGTTAGTTCCAAACAAATTGTAACTCTGATATTTTGTGATAATCTGTGTATGACAAAAAATAATAAAATAACAAAAGGCATAATTATAATATAAGTCAAGATGGTGGTGGAAGAAGACAGGTAGAGATTGGGGGTTATTTTGAATGTGTCACAGAGGGCTTCACTTCATGGGAAATTCATGGGATCTACACAGTTTCAATTTCTGTGCTTTTTTATATGTACACAGGCAAAAAAGAAAAAAAATAATGATCTTGGAAATACAAGTTTCAAGGAGACTGGTGTAATACTAGGCTGGTCTGGGTTTTATTCTGCAGGATGTAGAGACATTGAAATGCCCATTTGTTAGGAAGATAGACTTACAATAACATTAACAGAAATCCAAATAAAAGGGAAGTTTGTCATTAGCCATCTTTATAATAATTTTTATTGACTTTAGAATTCATTTGAGTGGATTTACCTTAATTTACTTAACCATACTCTTATTATTACTTTAAACCCATCTGACATTTTATTATTATAAGCAATACCTCATAAACATCATTTCTCCACTAAAAGATTGCCTCAGAACAGATTATCAGAAATAATATTTTAAAGTCAAAGGTTATAAATATTTAAATGAATGTTTATACTGACAAATTACATTCCAGAAGAACTTTTACTAATTTATATCACCACCCACTAGCAATGAGCAAGTCCAATCATTGAGTCATTCAGCAAATTCTTAATGGGCACGTATTATCTGTGATGTCAGAGAGTTTAATACCAAGCTAGGAAGACACTCAAGCAAAAACCAAATACAATTGGGGATCCTGGGAAAGTTTTCCAAAAGGTCAGGCCCACACAACAGATTATCCATGAGGTGTTTTGTGGTTATATTTTAATAGATGTAGAAGTCAATTAATGGCTTTTGAGCAGTGGTTGGGATAGATAGAATGGTGCTTTGGAAAAATTTATCGACCATCAGTTGTCAGCAAGATTGGTTGGAAGAGTGGCTAATGCCAGTAAGAAGTATATTAGGCTTTGGGATAACAAGTGAAGATTCTTTTAGTGAACTAAAGAAGAACTAGGGAAAACAGAATAGGAGAGTGGTATAAGTCATGTCAGCTTATTGAACAAGTGAGGAAATAATGTATAAGCCATATAAAATGTCATTGTACAAACATGAAGTATATTCAGACCATCAGGGTTGACAATTGCACACTGCAGATGGCTGATTGACTTTGGGGTCTAATTGTGACACCCGTCAGCCTGCTCAATGCCATTTACAACCCGATGGTTAGATAATCATGTGGCCCAATTAGTATGGCTGTGGGAATCTTAATGCTTATAGCCCTAATTTTCTATCTATTTAAAAATATGCCCTAAATGATACTTGAAGGTAGCCTTTTGTATCCTGTGTCTGTAGTGATTTTCCCAGGATGCTATTGGCCTTGCACTATAATAGATTCTGACTGTCTGATACATGTACTCTTGCAATACCGTCACAATTTATTGCTGAAAATGAACACAAGCTACATCAAAATGCTCCCCTACAGCTTTTACCAGCTCTCTTCATGAAGCAAGGAGGCCATAAATCAGGCAGATGTTAAACATCCAAGTTGAAGCTGCAGCTCTTGGTTTGGGCCCAAAGTCTCTGGGCTGGCGCTGGTGTGTGGCTGAGAACGGTTTACACTTGTCTTTCTGCCACAGCATATGGGATAGCACTAACAGAGAATTACAGTCCCAGGGTCCTGAAATCCCACAAAATTAATGAACTGTAATGATTTTACAGAGATGGCAGAAGTAGAAGAGGCATAATTTAGGAAAATGGTTTGTTTGAGTAGCCCTGAAGCCATTGTCTGCTCAGCTTTTTTTTATGGGCAGCAGGTGTTGAGGGCAAACCCTGCCCCAGTGCCATGGGGGTTGCACATGTCATTGCTAAGAGCATTTGAACTAATTAAATGAGATTTTTGAGTATTTAGAAGACTGACTTGGCTTGATTGATCTAGAATCTTGTAAAACCAGGAGCAATTCCTGAGAAACTGAAATCTACACAAGAAAAAAACTCAGCTATTTTTTTCCTGTAGTCCTGTTGATGGCCCATTAATTTCTCTGATCATTTCTTCACCTATTTTCATATAATTTATGATTTCCCTGACCTTTTCAGTATTTTTTCTCCCTTATCTATAAAGTTTTGGGTGCTTTCCAGACATGGTGCACTCTTAAAAATTTGGAAAAACACACACATCTATCATTTATTGAGAACTTACCAAGTTCCAGGCACTTTATGTCTATTAATTCAATCCTTGTATATATATATTAATTCTATAAGGTTTTCACTCTTTTACCTGAGACAGTAGGAACTCAAGCTGATGAAATATTGTCCAAAGTTACAAATTATCCATGGCTTATTTGGCATCAAAACCTACATCTGACTCTAAAACTTACTTTTCTTTTCATTCTGGCCTCAACTTCCCATCTGAAACATAATAAAATAGTGTAAGCCCAACTTTTCTCCCTCAAGAACTTTTTGCAGAGTTTGATATTTTATTACATTTAATTGCACATTTCACATCATTATTGCCCAAGGAGTGGCAAATGCCTTGCTGGGCTTCAAGCTGCAACTCTTCTGGACCCAGAGATCTGTCTGAAGGTTACAGGGAGAGAAAAAAAAAATCCCACTTGCTCCAGGAACAGATTTTGAGCTTTGCCATTGAGTCTGGGTTCTATCTTAGAGTTGAAAAACATCACTAACCGTGTCCCCGTCTTGCAGATAAATCTTCCTGTCATCATGCTTGTCACCAGCCACATCTCACATGCCCTGGGCTGTCCTCTGAAGAAGGATTGCCTCTCCAGGTGACTGCTAGGCCTGAATCACTGCTGCATACATCACCCAGGCAAAGCAGACCAAGCCAAGAGCAAATGCACACACTGAAGATCAATTTCACCAGGTAAACTGCACAATGTGTCGCAGTTGATCCGGTGCTCACAGAGCCACCTCACCAAGGGTGGTCTAGTTGCTTATTAGGAAAAGACAGGGCTTGGAAGAGGAGCTAGGGAACCACCGTGTAGTCACTGGCAAGTCCACAGTAAGCAGGAATGATAAAGTAATGCTGCATAAAAACATTTTCATTTATTTATATAAATTTCAAATACAGTAGAGAGGAAATAGTAAAATGAAACTTCACAGACCCATTACATCAGATTCAACAATCATTAAGATTTGCGTCATTTATTCCTAAAACCCACTTTTTGGGTCAAAACTAAAATACCAGCTCAGAGGCCTTAGGTTTGCCAGAAAAGAGGAAGAGCAAGTGCTGAGGGCCATTACCAAGTAGGAAATTTCCTTGCCAGCGTACCCCATGTTAATTTCGCTGTTGACATTGCATGTTAGGTGACCCTGCCCAAGGACGAGGGTGGATCCAGGATTAGGGTGTATCCTGCAGTTTGAGGAAGTATCCCAATCCTTGGGTTTAGGGCGTTCCCGGTTTAAGACAAGTTTAAGGCGTTCCCAGTTTAAGACCTTGGATTTTAGGGAAGTTCGATGTTGAGGATTATTGCTGCTGGAATTAGGGCGTTCCTGCTGCCTAAGCTCCTGTTGAACTCTCGTGAGATTCAGAGAGCATTTTGGGAAATAAGCCTCGTGGAGTAGGTGATTTGGGTGGCAGGAGAACTGGGATTGCCCGAGAACGTGTGTGGAGGCCGGTGTGAGTTCGGGAATAAAGAATTGCTGTTTGAATCTACAAAGCTGTGTGGTGGCTCGTGATTCTGTGCCCAGCCAAGACTGCGGCAAGCAAGATCAAACTCCAATTCCCTCTACTTTTATTAGCAAATAGACACACATTTGAGAGGAAAGTGAGGAAACAGGAGATGGGCGAGTGAGAAATGAAAGACAAAGACCAGGCAGAGATACACACAAGAGTTTATTTGTCAGAGCTGACAAATAAAGGTACATCTCTCCATAGATGGAGAGAGACAAAACAGGCTTGGGGTTTGGGACTTTTATGGGGAAGGCTCAGAGATTAGAGCTGGGTGGGTCCTAATGCTGGATGGGGAAGGGTGGGGTTTGTATGAGGGAGTGGTGAGCCTTTCTCAGAAATGCAGGAAAGCAAAATTTTTCTTAAAATGGCAACTGTCACTTAAGATGCTAAACAAGGACTTATAACATTTGTGGACTGAAAATGGCACAAAGGAATAAGTCAGCATGGTGTACTGGAAAGTGCACTGGCTCTGTTGCATATTAGGTGTTCAACAAATTGTCATGAACAACATTTGTAATACAGAAACTATGATTTTATTATCAGGACAAGGTCCTTCCCTTAAGGAGCTTTTAATCTTCTTGCATGAGACAGACATTGAAAGTAATAGATGCAACCAGGTTATAAATACTGGGATAGAATTCTCTTTGGAGAAAATCAAGAGGGGTAATTGTATCTAGGACAAGTGGGCTTTGAATTGACCTTTCGAAGACAGAGCAGGTGCCCTCCACATGTGACTTGGGTGCAGGAGGTGGTCATGGAATGGCCATCCAGAGGGAGGGAAGAGCCTGAGTAAAGGCAGAGGTATAACCCTATGGAGAGCTCTCCTGGCAATTCAGGTGGGCACCTCATATGAGTTAGTGGTTAGAGAGCAGAAAGAACTGGCTTTTCAACTTTATCCTCTAAGCAATGGGGATCCAGTGAAGAATTTCAAATAAAGGCTTAGATCTGGAAACTGTGAGTGATGGGTAATTTTTTTTTTTTTTGAGAAAAAGGAAAAATAAGTTCTATTGCTTTGCTATCAGAGGAGAAACACCCAGAGGCTGTGAAATACCCAGAGGCTGTGATTCTGCTCATCAGCAGGAGCAGGGGGCTTTTATAGAAGTGATTCAAGGGCTATATTTCACATGTTCTCTGTTGGAGTTGTAATTCACTTGTTAATTTGGGAGATAGTCATTTCTAAGATCTTCTGGTACCATTCCAAAAGTCTGAATTACTTCACTTCTGTGGTGGGTGTGTACTCAAGGACAGATAAATCTGCTTAGGAGGGGGGAAAAAAGGTAATCCTATTTCTCAGGAGATTAGGGAGGGGAGAGAGATTAGGGAGAGAGAAAATAAGCAAGGGTTACATTCAAAGCATAACGTGGACCACCTTTACATTCTCCTCTGTCAACTTCTACATTCCATTTCTATGAAAAAATGGACAACAACATTATTGGCATCAGATTCGCCATTTTAGGTCGGGAGCCATTTTATCTAGATGTTCCAAAGTTTCAATTCTGAGGCTATGCTGTTTAACTTTTCATAAGAACATGTGCCTGCTAAAAGGATCAACCCCACCCCAGCTTAAACTCCTAAGCAGTTTATAAGATTCCTTTTGCAGGCTATGAAGCTGCTCTATGAGTGCAGTCAGGCTGCTGCTCTCCTTAGATGGACAGCCTTGTTGGTATGCTTCCTGTTACCGACAATAAATCTCTTGCATGATGTTCGTTCTGGTGTGTGGCCCAGTCCTTGAACTTCACATGGACTCTGCAAGTGCCGTTTCAAGCTTCTTGCTGAAAGAGGGTAAAGTTGGAAGAGGTAACCCAAAGTCCTTATTCTCTATCAGGTAGGGTGTGGGCAGTTGAGTGTATTCAGCACTAGAGCAGTATAGAGGTCCACAGTGGCAGATGGCAAGTGACTGGACAAGGCACACATCGGGCAGGGATCATGCTAAGACAACAATAAATAAGACAACAAAGCATTACATTTTTGTAAGCACAAAAGGAATTAGTGTTTCAGTCAGTCTCTGAAAACCATGAAGACAGTAACTCAAAATCATATCAGTGAAAAATAGATCAAGTTTACCAATGTAGGAGGTTAGGAAGATTTTTAGGTCTATGAGATAAGGTTCAAATTAACTCAGGACAAATTTGCTACTCTGGAGTTATTATTGTTATTGGGTACTCCCACACAAGAACACTTCCTTTATAGCCTCCAGCTTTACTTACTTTGGGTATGGCTGACACAAGGGTACATCTTTTTTTTTTTTTTTTTAATATTTATTTTTTAGTTTTCGGTGGACACAATATCTTTGTTTGTATGTGGTGCTGAGGATCGAACCCGGGCCGCACGCATGCCAGGGGAGCGCGCTACCGCTTGAGCCACATCCCCAGCCCAAGGGTACATCTTAAGTTACATTAAAAAAAATGTTTTTTTTTTTTTTCTTTTAAATGTCCATGTAGGACTGTGCTTAGGCTACACTCTCCTGCCAGGTGTTTAAAACCAAGCTGGTCAAAACTGGCCTTGTTCCTATCTACTATTAAGAGTTGCCGCAGTCTGGCTGGGCACAAAATCATGAGCCACTCAAGCAGGAACAAACTTTATTTCCAAAAACTCCCGCGAATGCCACGCACGCACGCATGCACGCACTCCTGGGACACACTACACCAACAGGAAATCCCTCCTACGGAATTCCCTCCTACCGCACTTCCCCAACCAATGGGAACTCTCTCCGGGAGTCACTTGAGAGCTCCAAAGTAGCAGGCGGAGGCGGACAGCAGGGGTCTAATCTCCAATTGAATGCACATCTTAACATAATCATTATCATCTCAATGGCTTGCTGGTGTCACCTTTCAACCAAAAATGCCATGCGTCATTCCTACTTGGCTATGGCTCTCAGCAAAGAGTCAGTAAGATTCCTCAGAGATCACTCTTGGGAACATGTGTGAAGCCCCTTGGCTCCTTTAACTTTCCTCTACCAGTGGTGCCATCTGCCAGAATGGGTCAGGGTCTTGTTAACCATACATGGCTTATCTTGGAAGCATTAGAGACATTTCCCTCTCCAATGACTCTCCTATCTGCAGAATGTGCACTGGTTGGCTTCCTGTTCTCTAGGGTCCTTTCAATCTCCCTGATAGGCAGATTGGGTGACTTACCAGAGTTGCAGGGCCCATCATTTTCTGGGTCCTAGCTGACCTAAGAAAACAAGGGCCAAAATGTTTGCTGCTTTTCCCTTGGTCCTTTTACTTCTTTGAGTTTGTTTTCCCAAGTTTTTGTTTTAACCATCTAGCAGGACACTTTTACCAGCCTTAAAAAGTGGGAGTAACAGGTTACAACCTCAATATCTATAATTTTATAGTGACCCCTTTTATTTACTTGGGGTCACTATTAGTACTGGAATTTAGCCTTGTATCTGTCTGTCCTGTAGGTGATGGGTGATGAGTGATTAATAAAACTAGAAGCAGGAAAACTAGTTAGTAAGAGTGAGTCTAGGAGAGATGATAAAGGCTTATGCTAAGATGGTGGCATGTGGAGACAAAGGAAGAGCCTAGATACCAATAGTCATAAAGTCAACAGGACCTGGCAATTTGTTAGATCTCTGCTGGGGCAGGGGACCCAGAGGTACTCTGAGGAAGGAGGAGTTGAGGCTGATGCTAGAGGTCCGGCTTTGGTGACTGGGGTGGAAGGTCAGGGCAGACTTCATGGAAATAAGGAATTCAGAAAGAGAGCAAATACCAAACTCTCGCTCTAGGCAAGGTTAATCAGAGAACACTTTATCTTACACCGTGATGCTATGCTATCCTTGCAATTCTCATTGGCATTATATTTCAGTTTTTACAACAGGCATCTCTGGAACTTTATGGGCATGTAATATTTGTTTAACAATTGTTTTACAACAATTACTATGTTCTGCTATTCTAGGCACTGTGGATACTATAAACCTCATTAAAGTGGGAAACCCCATGATCCAATTTCAAAACAGAATGGTGACTTTTTAAAAAGAGTCCATCAACTAAAAAGAAATTTCCAAATAACCGGGTTTCCCTTCTAATTACTATTGTTGGGCATCTTCAAAGAGACTCAGAAACAGTTCTCCTTTTCAGCCCTTTTCTCTTCTATCCATTTTTTCTCATATGTTGTAAATAACCCCCCACCGCTCTTAGAACTCCACCCAGCTCACAGCCCTTGTTCTGATCCCTCTTGTCCTCCTGTCCTCTCCCCTTCTCTAGGTCATGCTAAAAAGTCCAAAAGACCTGAGGGCAAGAGCAGCCAGAAACTGATCAGACAGAAAAAGTCAGATCCCTCTTTAGTGATTAGGGAGAGAGAACAGGCTGGCGATGCATACAATTATAATTTTGATTTCATTACACAGAGATGAATAAGCCATCTGTGATGATGGACACCTCGTTCCCCAGTGATGTGTATATCATAACCATTTTATGTTTATTTTTGTTGTAGGCAACTTTTATCTCATGGATGGCAATGCCAACATTATAATGAGCCAGGAAAGCCTGCTTACTGGAAAAGGGGTTGAGGGCAGCTTGGGTTAGGAGAACCGCCTCTGCCAGGAAGCTGGGACTGTCTGTTCTCCTCTGCCTTCACACTTCAGGCTGCTTTTTGGCTCTCATGGGGGTAAGAGAGTAATAGTAAGGCTGTTGGAGTTGAGCCAGCAGACAGCTCCAGCTTGGGGACTGTCCTTGCTGTTGGTAACATGTGCCTGTTCTCTGTCGTGCTGGCAGCTCACACCTGGCCCCTTCAGGTTTTCTGATTTTGCCTGGCCCTTGCCTATGAACTTGCTCTAGTAGCTCCCTGGAGAGACTTCTAGTGGAACTTAATTTCAGATGCTGTTTGCTTATCCAACCTGCAACCCCACCACTGCTGAGATTTCTGCATTTTGAAGGGCATTACCTCCCTGGGACCCTCTGCCCTCTTCTTCTGCCTGACTGCCTGGACTGGAGAGAATTCAGTGATAGGAGATGATAAGACAATTAAGGACATGCCAGGGGAAGGGATTAAATTGGCAAAGTTGGGCTGAAGAGAAGGTATCAGGAGAAATTGTAAAGTATGGTTTGGGGGTTACCTAGGGAAGTTAATGGGGAAAAAAATGCTTGTCAAAGTAAGTCAATCCTAAAAAAAAACAAAAGCCCAAATATTTTCTCTGATAAGTGGGTGCTGATCCATAATGAGCAGGGGGCAAGGGAAGAAGGAAAGAACTTTGAGTTGAGCAGAGGGGAAGGGGGGAGGAGAGAGGAGGGATAGTGTAGGGGGTGAGATGGTAGAATGATGTGGACATTATTTCCCCATGTAGGGGTATGAATGCATGAATGGTATAACACTACATCATGTACAACCAGAGAAATGAAAACTTATGCTCTATTAGTATAAATAAATAAAATAAAAATTATTTTTAAAAAAATGCTTGGGTCTCAAACCAGTTAAATTGAATTGGGGTCTTGGGAGAACAGCCTCCAATGTAGTCTCTGATACTCCTTGCCCTTGGTATTCACACATGTTTAAGAATTTTTTTTTTCATTGAGTGTGGGTGGAACTTAGTGACTTGTTTCTAATATATAGAACAAGGCAGAGGTGAAGACATGTGACTTGGAGACCAGGTCATAAGAGGCAGAATAGCACTGCTTTGGGGAAAACCAAATGTCCATGTCATGAGCAGCCTGGAAGAGAGGCCCACACGTCAAGGAATTCTGGCCATCAATCATGTGAGTGAGTTTGGGAGTTGTCCTTCCAGCCCAGGTAAGCCTTTGGTGCCTGCAGCCCCAGCCGACATTGGTGGCAGCATCGTGAGAATCTCTGAGTCAGAACTACATGGCTAGACTACTACCAGATTCCCAGTCCACAGAAACCATGAAACAGTCAATGTAGTTTCTAAAGCCACTAAGCTCTGGGGTGATTTGTTATACAGAAATAGATAACTCAAGCATCTATACTTTTCCTAGTTGATTCTAAAGTAAAGCCATAGTTGAGAATAATTGCTATCAAGGATGGAATGAGAGGAGAAGCTACAGCTATGGAAGGAGCACATCCCATGTGTCTGTAACTCTGCTAGGCATTTCCATATGGTACATCTTGCTGACATCACAGTATCCTCCAAGAGTTATAGGATACATCCTGGTTTTACAGATGAAGAAACTGAGGCTCAGCAAAGTTGCCCAAGTTAGGAAGACTCACAACCCAAGTGGGCCTTATTCAGAAGCCTGCATTTTCTCTGCTATTTCTAATACAGCCTCCCTGATCCCACAGAGGGAGTAAGGCTCCTGCAGAGCCAGGAGCCGTAATTTGCCTGTGTCGCTTTGTATCTGGATTTGCCTTCTGCTCCAGTAGCTGCTAAGTACTTGCCAGAAGGAGTGCTGATTACATGCTCACCAGGGATGTTATGTGCATCAGCATCTAGCACTCAGTAAACTTTGTGGGGAAAAGCCTGAGGCTAGAGTGGTTTTAGAGAGAAGAGGGAAGGCCAGGTTGTGTAGTCCCACCACTCTGACTCAGTGGGGTCCCTCACTTCATCCCCTGAAAATTTGGGGCCTTGCATCCTGAGTGTCTCTCTCTGATCATTTTATGCCACCATTTGACTACAAGCTAAAACTTGAAGCCTTTTCTGATTCTCCCCGCAATGTACTAAAGCAGTTCAGGGTCCTGGTTGTGCCTAAGTTCCAAGTCACTAAACATATACTGCCTGAATCTATGTCCATCTCCAACCAAGGGAGGAAATCTGCCTTGGATTAAAGATAGTTCTGGAATGATGTTTGAAGAACAACTAGCCATAGAAAAAGTAAGAAAGCACATCTCCTTCATTTGAAACTTCACAGGAGATTTTTTTTTTCCTTTCCAAATCGTTATTATCATCCAGGCTGCATAGTGTTCATCAGGCTTCAGCTACAAAAACCATTCCTAAAAGAAACACATTATCATAATTGAATAATCTTTAATTAGTGATTCCAAAATGAAAAACAGCAAAACAAAACCCAAACTCAGCTCTTAATTTATGTTTAGTGAGGATTACTTAAAGTTAATATCTTGTGGAAATAGCTCAGTAAATTTAATTACTCAGCAGTGGTGTCCCATAAATCTGGAAGTAAGCAGCAAAGTCAATTAGCTCCTCCAGCCTGGCTCACATTATCTTCACCTTTGATGGCAGTTTCTGGCTAAGTGTCTTTAGTGACCCAAAGCTGTTTCGTCTTAGTGCTCAAGTACACGGAGATACTTTGAAAGGTAGTGACAGAGGCAAACATCACGTTCCTTCAATGGCCATCCATCACTGTGGGACAGAGAGCAGTGAAGCACAGCAACCCAAGCAACTGGGGACGTGCAAATCTCCAGAAGTGGAAATCAATAAGGTGAGAATAGAGAGAATAAACCGCCCAAGAGGTCAAGGCTATGTTCGCTCCCTGATCCCACTTTGTCTCTGTCCTTCAAGTCTGGATGCCATTTAAAGAATGTGTATTTGTAATCATAGTAACACCATGATATGTACAAAGATAAATGTTTTTTTTTAATATGGAAAAACATAAAAATTAGAATTACCTGTAATTCCATTACCTCTAGATGATTGCTTTCAATATTTTGGTGTTTTCTTTTCTGATGTTTTTTTTTCAACAATCTGTATAATTTCCTTTCTACAATCACATCATAAACCTTTCTTCCTGCCATTTAAAATCCATCTAATGGATGGTCAGTAATTTATTATAAGACTAAGTGTTAAGCAATTTCCTATTATTGGACACACATGTTGTTTTCAGTTTTTCATTATACATATGCTGTTCTACAAGTTTTGTTCTACATAACTCTTTGCCCTTTTCACAAATAATTTTCTTAGGGTAGATTCCAAGAAGTGGACTTTCTGGGTCAGAAAACTGCATATTTTCAGTCCCTTTGGGCATGTAGTTAAAATCACTCCACCTCTAGATACAGGGCTGCCTTGTTTGGTTGAGCGGATTAAACACTGCACAAAGTGTTTAATCCTACCTGAGAGGATGAGTTGGGGCTGAAATTCACTCTGCATTTCCCTTGTTCAGCCTTGCTCCCTGCAAGTGCCACATAACAAAGGGGGAAAGGGATGCTTTCAGCTTTTCTGCACAGCTCCACCAGATTGCTATGTCATACCACTCAGCTGCAGGGGAGTAAGGCCAGGGCTCCAGATGTCAAGGGGAGGGGACTTTGTCTTTCCACCTGGTCTTCCCATATAGGTGTCTTTTTTTTTTTTCAACTGGACACAGGTACTGTACATGCTAATTGGAAGCTGGCTTAACAGTATAACAAAAATAACAATATTTCAAAAATTGACAAGTTGATAAACAAAAATTGATATCTTATTCAAATTTATGTTGAATGTCTCTTTCAGTGGTGTGGGTTACCAAAAGTCTCCCTTCAAGCCACCTCCATGTCATGCATCTTCTTATCAAAATCCCTTCAAATAATTGTTCTCTGGATCACAGAATTCTCCAAATTGGGCTTTCAGTCATATCACTGTCTCTGCAGCCCTGATGCCAGCAAAGTATGTGTTTCTTAGCAACTTCCTCTCTGCTCTGATATCCACTTGGGCAAAGCCAGTTTTGCAGGAAAGCTAATGTCATGTAGCTTATGCTTCAGGGGCCCTTCTTCCACCTTGGGTCAAATATAGTATTGGTCCTTTTTTTAGAGAAGGGTTACCCAAATTGTATAAACTTCAGACCCTGTAATACATGGCAAGGGCAATTCCATGCATTACCCATCTTTATTATTCCAAGTTCTAAATTTCATTTGAGTTTCAGGAGCATGAATTGAGGTCTTTGGAATTCATGGGCATAGGAAACAGCTATTTTGAATATTTTCTTTAGACTAGTCAGCTCTTTTAGTTTCTTCTTTATACTTTCTTCTCTTGTCACCTCAAGAGGACAAGCATCTCTTCTGTTCACACAGGCCTCATCCAGGAACCCGCAGCTTCGCATTCCCATTCATGTCATCATATTCTTTTGCCAGAATCCTCAATTCAGTCCCTGGTTAACAAAGTTGTCAGTGCTCCTGATTATATTCATGCTGACTTTGAACCTCTTGGCAACCACAGACAACCCCTCAGGCTACTTAAATATATGCACATTATTAGACCAATTTTTTTTTGAGACATCTGCTCACCTGGTGGTGCTAAAGGGTCTAATTTTGCTTTGTAAACATAGCCAGAGATGTTGGATTTAAAGGTATTTTAGTCAAACTGCCTGGTGTTACATCCTGTCTTTTCCCCCCTCTAACTTGGACACATTCCTTGAACTTTTTGATTTTCTCATTTTTAATATGAGGATAATAGCAATACCTACCTTACTGAGTTTTCTGAAAAGTAATGACACGATGCATATTAAATATTTAGAAAAGTGCCTCTAATTTACTTAGTTATTACAATAATAATTATCATTGCTTTAAAAGCTGCAATAGTTAGAATTATGGTTTGGGAAGAGAACAAAGATGAGATCTGTTTTATTCAATACCCAAACGGTGGCTGGCACTTAATAGAGGAATAGTAGATGTTAGAGCTCAAATGAGTGGAAGAATGAAGTATATAATTCTGGAATTTGCTGCATTTGAGTTGAAGGGCCCCAAAGAAATTGAGGTTTGGTTCAAGAGATTAAAGAAGCAGATGGTGGATGCAGTTGTTTATGATTTAGTCAGGGATTATGAAAACCTTCAGGTGGGAAAAAATCAAAACTAAGACAGGATTGGCATAAGGGAATTTGGCTGTTTCCTCTAGACCCAGGAAACAGCTACTATAATGCCAGTTTAGCTGGCAAGCAATCCTGTGCTGAAACCTGGCCAGTGGGAGAAGGTGGGAATGAGTGGGGGGAAAGGGTATCAGCATCAGAAGACCTGCCTGAAAACAGGGCTTCTCAGCCTTAAGCCTCCAGAATTGTGGCCCACAGAATCTGAGATTTGGATAGGGTATTCTGTGAGCCCTCTTAAAATTATATGCAGGAGGGGACTGTCCAGGACAGTGACTCCCTAAACTGACATGGATGACTGGAAGCCCAGCCCCCTCATCAAGCTGACTGGGGCTAGGAAGAAACAGAGCTGGCATTTTACCTGTATAAACTGACAAACCAGTAAGCCCTGCAGAGATTCAGTTGGACAGAGGCCATTCTTTTCTGCTGGTTCCTGTCATTGACAGCATCAAGTTGATCCTGGCAAGCAATCAGCGAAGCTCGTGAAGACCTGGAGCCAGCGCAAGACTATGATGAGGCCCCAGGCCATCTGAGCCCCCAGGGTGCAGAGACACAGCAGTCCCCAGCTGGTCCTGAATGTGGAGATGTGCTCAAGCCACAGCAAAGTGTATGTGGCAGTGATGGTACCACAGCCCTGGAGCTTGAGGCCCAGGAGTACAGCTGGGCATCCATGTCATCATCCTCAACCAGGCCATGGGTCATGTGACAGCAAAACGTGTGTTTGACATGTATTCACCTCATGAGGATCAGGCCGTGGTGCTGTTCTTCAACATGGTGAAACCTGGCAGAGTGCTCATCTGTGCCATCAAGGATGAGGGCTCCTGCCCCTTAAAGACACAGACAGGGCTCTGCTGAGGAGCCTGGGCAGCCAGGCCAGCCCTGCCCTGGGATGGGGGAGGATACCTGGGCCTTTGTGGGACAAAAAGGAGGTCCTGTCCTTAGGGAGCAACATTCTAAGTTGCCTGCCCTTTCCTCCTGGGCAAAACCAGTCCTGCTGAAGACAGAGGTACCACTGAGCTTGGCTGAAGGGACAGAGTGACACTGAGAAGACACAGAGCTGAACTGGTGCCGCAGGTGCTTCTGCAGCAAGGTTGAAGGATATGGGAATGTGTGCAAGGACCCACTGAGGTCAGCCCTGATCCGTTCCCTGACAATAAGTCTTCAATATACCTGTAGCTGTCATTATAGGAAACCGGCCCACGTAATCTGTACAGGATGCTTCGCTTTCTGCTCTCAGCCCAGGGGATGTCTCCAGAGACAGTAACAGTTTTTGATGGTGGCTAGTATGAGGAACCGATGGATGTGGTGTTGTTGTTTGGCCTGAGAGGCATCCAGCACACCCCATCAGCATCAAGAATGCCTGTGTGTCTCAGCACTCCAAGGCCAAGCTCACTGCCACTTTCAACCTATTTCCAGAGGCCAAGTGTGCTGTGGTTCTGGAAGAGGACTTGGACATGGCTGTGGGTGTTTTTTCAGTTTCCTAAGTCAATCCATCCACCTGCTGGAGGAAGATGACAGCCCGAGCTAGAATGACCAGGGTTAGGAGCATACAGCTGAGGACCCAGCACTATTGTACCATGTGGAAACCATGCCTGGGCTGGGCTGGGTGCTCAGGAAATGTTGGTATAAGGAGGAGCTTGAGCCCAAGTGGCCCACTCTGGAAAAGCTCTGGGCCTGGGACATGTGGTTGAGGATGCCAAAATAGTACTAGGGCCAAGAATGCATCATTCTCATTTCCTGATCCTACTACTTTGGCATCATGGGCCTCAACATGAATGGCTACTTCCACGAGGCCTACTTCAAGAAACACATGTTCAACATGGTTCTAGATATCTAGATTTGGAATATGGACAGTCTGAAGAAAGAAGCTTAGAAAGTGGAAATTTACAGGCTACTCAACGAGGCTGGAGTTCTGGACCACAGCAAAAATCCTTGTGAAGACTCCTTGATGCTGGATGCAGAGGGCCACACCTATGTGGCCTTTATCCAGATGGAGTAAAATATGACTACATCACCTCGACTCAGCTTGCCAAGTGCCTGCATATTTGGGACCTGGATGTATGTAGCAACCACCAGGCCTATGGCAATTATTTCAGAAGAAGAACCACTTCTTAGTGGGGGTGCGTACCAGCCTCCCTTTACTCACTGAAGGAGCCACCATCAGTCACCTCAATTTTCATGGAGCCACCCCCAAAGGAGGAGGAAGTCCTGGAGCCACTGAACAGACAGGAGACTCCTCTAGGACCCTGCAGGGCTGGGTACTGTGTACCTCTAGGCAGGCTAGCCCTTTGCCCCATCCTGTAGGACTTTATAGGTGCTGGTAGGGGCTAGGGCTTATTTGTTCTTAACATGAGATTTAATTACTAACTCCAAGGGGAAGGTTCCCCTGTCTCAATACCCCTGTTCCTAAAATTAAGGTCTATTTATTTACTTCCTTATTGGAGAAGGGCAGGAGAGCACCTGGGAATCTTTAGGATACCTGGGAAACTGATCTTGACTTTTGTACATCCCTCCTCCCAGGCCTGGCTCAGAATCTAACCTATTTACTGAGTGTCCTAAGGGCCTGGGGAAAGGGCCAGACCTGTGGGGCTTTGGTTCCTTTTTGGCCAGGGATACTGCCCCAAGGGTGGGACTGGCTCTTACTCGGGAAGTTGCTGTGGCCAGCCCATGAACAGGCCCACATGGGGAGCTCATGTGCTGACAAAAACTCACTCAGAGACTCTTCGACACTGGACCAGGTCCCCTCTCAACCTCCTCTTTGTCCAGATTTATCAAGCTGGATAAGGTGGTCATTGATTAAAAAGGAGAAAAACCTCAAAAAATTATATGCAGGATTGGGGGAATGTCTCATTATGACTATATACATATTATTCTGAGGATCTCAATACTTTTGACAATTCTCAAACATACCAATATCTAGAAAGAATTAAAAATACTCTGGGTTCTGCTCAACATTATGGAGCAAGAAGGGGATGGTTGAGGATCCAGAGTGGCAGCAGAGGGAAATCAGAGTCAGGACACTGAGCTCTGAAAGCAACATTTCATTAGTGGCATCATGGCCCAGAGGAATAACTCCCAAAGTCTGAGCCCCGAGTGCAGCTGGGCTTTCACTTTTATACATAAGCAAGTTTGGGGTCCATCAAAGCAAGAGAGTTGGTGCAATTCAGTGGAGGGTGCAGTCTACATTCCTTTCATGGGTGCACACTTATCAACAACTTGGAGACTCTTAGCTCATGTAGCTTAGGGATTTTTATTGCTTTAAGCCTAAAGGGAGATTGTTTTATCCTTGTTGCTTTGTTTCCTGCCTCTGCTACTGCAGTTATCTTTTACAGGTACCTGTTAGCCACTGCAAGCCTCTGCAGTTCAATGTCAGTAAGCAGAGCTGCCAAGCCACAGCCTGTGAGCTCTTGAACTACTAAAGTCCCCATTTTATTCTATCACACCATGAGTGTGGAAGACAGAGTGGCAACATTCTGTGTGACATCTTCCATCACTCTGCCCCTCATGTAGGAGAAAGGCTGTTTTTCAGACCTAAATCTACTGTCCTCTCCAGAATTGCACCACTGGGGTCTCCCTGAGCATTAGCCAGTCTTGCTATTTTTCCTGGGATATTAACCTGACACTTAGCTTCTGCATGAGGTTTAAACCAGGCCACAACCATGCCCTAAAGGTGCCTAGCTAAAAGACAGAAGATACACAGAGGAAGCATCCAGGTCTGAGGAAAAAAATGGATCAATGTCCATGTTTACCTCATGGCTTAGTGGGAATGACATACATTCCTCCTTCCTTTACTTGTTTTATTTTAGAAGACCTGGGAAGAAAAGCTCCATGTGATGACATTGAATTTTTGGAAGATATTTTTAAGATGAATAGCTCCTTACTTTGATGAGAATATTAAAAACTTCCCCCTAGTTATTAGAGACACTGGAGTGTTCAAGACTTTGCCAGTCAAGGGTTGGGTTTTGATGGAGATTAGGCACTTAAGGTAGGGTCAACAAATGGCTTTCAGCTTTGAAAAGCTGTACAAAGAAAGAATAACTTTACAGAATAACCTTCTATAGGTCCAGTCTAGCTATGGGTGGTTTTTTTTTTTTTTTTTCCTAACAAGCTTCTTCGAGTCTTGTCTTAGAATCTCTCTGAGGTTTATTAACACAGCAGTCAGGCTGGAGTCCAGCAGTTGGCCAGGTGGGTTCAGCCTCAGTGACCTGCCACCTTCTTCCATGGCCTGCTTACCTGGCCCTGAGATGCAGGAGGTGGGAGCTGGCTTTGAGACTGAAAGTGAACCAACTACTCATTTGACCTTGACAGCATTGGAATATATCTTGAAATAACTGCTATTTTTTCCTATCAATACTTTTTAAACATTATTTTTTATTGTTTTTGTTGCACTGGGAATTGAACCTAGGGCCTGGGCAAAGCCTAGGCAACTGTTCTACTACCGAGCTACATCCCCAGCCCAAAAATTACTTAAAAGAAAAATGTAACTATCAGATGTGAACGACTAGAGATTTTATCAGGCTGACTGTTCTACACATCAGGGGGATCATGCTAATTCCCATCGTCTTTTTACATAATACCACCCCACCCTCCAAGTACACACTTTAGGTCAGGGATTTTAATATTATACCTGGTCTCCCAATAAAGAACAAGATTCCAATTATCCTCAGTGGTATTGACTTTTTGTATTAACAACAAAGAATGAAGATAGGGACACTCAGATCCAGTTCTACTTTTTAATTCATCCTCAGCAGGAGAAAACTTGTCAACTTTTTGTTGAATATGCACAATTCATGGTGTAATAAAATCTCAATCTTATCATTATTAGATTTTTGGCTCTTTCACAAATTTAGCCCTCTAAATTTGTACTCTATCCTGAGAAAAGAGTTGGCAAATAATAGATAGTCATTTCAAGTCTCAACACAAACTCTCACTTCAGTAACCAGAATCAATCTGATCCATGACATGAATCAATGTCTTCATTCAGAGGGGAGATGGTTCCTCTTTTCTGGGCTAAGGTCAGCAGTTGGCAGCTGCCTGCCTTTAAGGCTCTGTTCTTTCTGCCACTCACCTTCTTGTAGACTCCCATGCTGCTATTTCATATCCTGCAAGGGCTGAAAGGGGCAGAAAGGCCAGAGGAGGTAAGAGGAAGGGAGAGCTCTCACTTGGCTGAGTGGCCTTTGTTCTTCATCTGGAAAATGGTTAAAGCTCCTCCTCTCTCTCCTGTGGTCTGCAGATACATCCATCACTGGGGGCCTCTCATATGCAAGTCTGGAACTGTGGGTGCTGCCTTCCTTTTTTCTAAGTACACCACCTTCCTTGTTTCCCTAGCTCACAGTGCTCATGCTTGCCCACAAAACTTGATCGCTCATATTCCTTCCCAAGTCCATATTCAGAGACTTCAAACTGATAGCTGGAATCTGGCCATAGTGGGAATATTTACACTCAGGAAATTGGTAGACGCAAAAAGACAAAAGAGCAACAACAAGATCAGAGCTTTTCTTTCCTTTTTTCCACCGCAGAATTGACCTTAAACATTTACCAGCACACCACTGGATCTACCTTGCCAAGGCTCAAGCTATTAGAATCTCCTTCTTCTCATAGGTAGTCTTCTTGGGTGGAATTTAATCAGCTCTGACACAGGTCTCTCTCCTGAATCTACAGAAATTCTTATCATCTCTGTCTTGCCAAACTCTAGAAAAGGTAAAGGCAATAACAGCCATTTTCTCCAAAGAATCTATTCATTTTCTACACCTTCAGAATTCATTCCTTTTTATAGCCTTTTATCTTGATGAATGGGCCAACTATCATGGAACCAGTTGAATTGATCATTTCTTTTGTAAACTTTTCATCTAAGGAGGCTATCTCACATTTATTTTGGTACTTGATGTGGATGAGCCTTGTTTTAATTCCTCTTCTTTATCTACTTGTCATTCTGGGCCACATTATGATCCTAGGGCTTCAAAAATGCTGGAGAAACAAGCACAGTCCCATGTCATAGGCACTTAGAATTTGTGTAGTCCAATATGGTGGCCACTAACCTCCTATGGCTAAATTTGCATTTAAATTAAAGTAAATAAAACTTAATTCCTCAGTTGCACTGGCCACATTTCAAGTGCTAAATAGCCATATGTGGCTGGTGGTTTCTTATTGGATAGAACACTTCCAACATTGCAAAAAGTCATTTTGGCCAGAGCTAATTTATCAGGACATTGCCATGAGACGTTTAAACTGGCAGAGATCTAATATGATAATGAAGGCGAGCTCTAATTCAATATAAATGCCAGTGCATATTAAATTAAGATGCTCAGAGTTTAGTTTGTACAGGCCATAAAGCATTATGAATTAAGATTCCATTATCAAGCACTAGACAGGGACAAAGGAATGAGATCGCTTCATCTTGTGACGATGCGCCATTGAAAATGGTACTGGCAAATGTCCTTGGCAAATATCATGCAATGTATGTACTCTGAACTTTGTCACTTGCTTTTAAAACATCACTGTCTGACTATGTCATCCTTCAGTTTCTGTCAATCTACCTAGAGTTGGAAATTTCGATGTGGGACTGAGAAAAGGGAGTTGAGGGGTGTTGGCCTAGGCAAATTGAAAGCTGATAGTTTTAGTAGAGCCTAAGTTTTATGGCATCCAGGAAAAATGCCTTCCCTACCAGGCTTTAGAAATTTTTCTTGTTATGTAGAATTTTCAGGATTATTAGATTTGACTTAGGGAGCTTGACTTGCACCATCATTATCTGTTGATCATAAACCTAGTGAGTGGATTCTTACAGTATAGGCTGTGGGCTTTCCCCAAATCACAAGTAAGGGGACTTGACATTCATGATTCAGTGTACGGATATGAATGAGTGTATGTTTTGAGGTAGTTATGTTAGATCTGATCACCAGTTTTGAGGTCCAAGCAATGGGCCATGCCTGGGTAATACCTCAGAGCTATCACCATAAAAATTACAGTGCAGTACCTTGAGGCCACTGTAGATGGAAAGCTTGAGTGAAAAATGGCTTTGGTCTTGAAAGCGGCCTTCTGAGGGCAACCCGTCAAGTCCAGTGCTGGAGGAGCCTCTGTGAGTGGTGAGAAATCTTTATAACCTGGAGCAGAGACAGCAGTGAGGCAGTTTTGCTGAAGTATGTAGGCTTAATGGTCTCTATATTGTCATCCTGAGTTATGAAGCTTTTCCAAGGCTGATGGCGGTGCAATGCCTGATGGTAGAAGAGGAATTCAAGGTGGGGAAATGTGAGACTCAGGCAGTAAATCAGAGGGCCCACTCAGACATGGAGGAGCTGGGTTTGGCCTGGGAAGGCATGCTTCCCCTTATATACATAGAAGTCTTTCAAGGAAGATCATTAAACCACTGAAAGCAGGAAGGAAATGGCCTAAGGACAACTTGGAGGCTGATGGGTGAGTGGAAAATTGTTACTTTTTTGCCTTGGGATGCAAATTTGGAATGATCAGTTTGAATTTTTAAGATACCATGAAGACTCTTCTATGTTCATGTTTTGGAAGTGCCATACTTTTCTCTGTCTTTTTTTTTTTTTAATATATAACAAGACCATGGTTACTCTTAGAAAAGTCTAAAAATAAATCAGGTTGTTTGCCTTGAATTTTTTTCTCATTTAATTTTTAAGAGAGAACGTGTCAGTATTTTCCTGAAGGAAGCTTTGGGAAAACACCTCAGCCAGGTCCCTCCAGGTTCCTGCTTAACCTGGAGTCGTAAGACCAGAATTGATGACTGACTTTGGGTAGAGGTATACTAATTTGATCTAAGAACCCAGTAATGAGTAGGATTTTCTTAGGAAGAGGGAAGAAGAACCAGCCTATTTGCAGGGGGACTGATGTGAGCCTCAGCATCCTGGAGTGGCACCAGGAATATACTGGAAGGGTACCTTAGTCTTATCTCAGTTACAACTGAGAGGTTTCTCTGGGCTTGAGCAGTTCTGGGAATAAGACAGAATGCTGACCTTCTCCCCATGGTTGGGGTTCCTCTTAATATCCAAGTCTGCTCCTGGAAGGATCTTCTCAGTTTGCCATTTTCCATGGCCATATTCTAGATGGAAACTGGAAAAGCAACTTTGGGGTTGTTGTCAAACAATGTTGGCAGCCCACTTCCTGTTCATACAAGTTCTGAGGTCTGAGAGTTGCCTTAGAGGTTGACTAATTAGTAGGATTAGGGTTTCTTTGGTTTTATAGTTTCCTTTAAAATTTTCTTTAAGCCGTGGGTCTATGTATTTCCAAAGCCTGCGATCTTAACTGCACAGCTCTACTTTGAGCCTAAGAATTGCTGTCTCCCAGCCAAGGGCATGCTCTCTGATGTTTCCTACACCACTTACAATGCTACTTACACCACAATCCAGTGTTATCCACTTCATCTTCACAACCACCTCAAGACATAAGTACTATTATTATCCTGATTCTACTGCTAGTGAGACTGATTCTTACAACAGTTAAAACATCAAATAAAAAGCAACAGTGATATTCAGGTTCTCCTTCCTTTCTAGGTTGGGCCACGCTCTGGCACTCAAATTCTCTAGGGAACTCCTAGGAACATTCCACACAGTCCTGATCCATCTTTCTCAGCAAACCAAGTGCTGTGGAGCTTCTTTTATGATATCCCCTCTGTCCTTGATCTGAGAAACTATGGAAGCTGAGCTCCTCGCACTGGACCTTCCAACGAAAGAATGCTCTTCTTGGAAGTGGTCAATAGTGTGTGAAACTCACAGTGCACCTGGCCCCGGTGCCTGTCAGAACCATAGGGAATAAATCCCTTCTCAGCCTAGCAGTAATCAGCTCATGCCTTGGATCGTGAAATTTGATGAGCCCTTTTATCTCAGCTGCATCACTCTGAATGTTATTATGAACAGTAAAATTTACTAAACCACACCTCTGTCAGTGTGACCCTGATAGAGGACTCAGTGACCTCCAGGGAACATGTGCGGGGTTGGATGCCTACTACACGAGAAGCTTTGCTTTTTTTTCATATTACTTTGCGTATACAGACCACAACAAATCTGCCATAAAAGGGAACTCATTTTTGAGGGAAACCCTAAGGGTCATTGAGGTTGATTTTTGCACTTTAGTAATATACCATTTACATGGAGGAGGGAGATGGTATAGGTATGTGCAGTAACCCAGGCCTTAGTATTTGCAATGCAAATTCTGTCTCAGATTATAAAAAGAGCCACATTTTCTACTCTAGAAATGAGCTGCATGTCTGTTTCTGGAAATAGCCTATAGTGATTTCCCAAACTGATTTGCAAATTAGAATAGTCTAGGGAGCTGTTGAAAGCACATATTCCCAGCCCCTGTCACATACCATTTATATTTGAATTCATATTTCTGAGAGTTCAGACTGGGGGTCTATTGATCACTCTGGACCTGTTCTGGAAGGCACTAGTGTGCCTCTGTCTGATTGCCCCACGGATCACACATATCAGGGCTTAGATTCCCTGGTCTTTTTCAATGAACAGAGAGCTTCCAACTTGAGTAAGGGAGATTTATTTTAAGGATTCAATAGGGCATCATGGCTAGGGGAGAGAGAGAGAGTCCTCCTGGACTATCTGGGGACAGATGAGTGGGAGTTGAGAGTTAGGACAGAGGTTGTCCTCTTGTTCCTCCAAGGCCACAAGTTTCTACCTGGCTGTTTCAAGCGCCTCACTCTTGGCCAATGCATGGTCTATTCAAGTAAGGTGTCTGCCACACTGACGGGTTTCTGTGTTTCATGTTCCAAATTCTTGAGAGATAAAAGGTCACCCGTCTGCCAATGGTCTGGCTTTTTCTATGTCCTTTGTTTACTCCCAATCTGATTGGAACTGAGGAAACCAGGTCCATTGAGATTTTAGATTTTCCCCTTCCAAGTCTCTGAAGATCTGCCTCAGTCAGATACACAGGAAAATAAGAATAAATGAAGCCTAACAGCTTCATTATACCATAGAGGACTGACATCTACCATTCTAACAAAAAACATGACTAACAGGGGCCAGATGCAATTAGGGTGGCGTGACTAGCATGTTCTCTTCTGGTAGTCAAGATGCATCGAAGGTCAAGTCAGAATCAGTTCTTTTTATTGCTTTACCCTTCACCCATGAATTCACCAAATGGGTATTTATTGACACAGAATACTTCCATGAACAAAATAGGCAAAAATCCTTGATCTTGTGGAACTTGCATTTTAGGGCAGAGGTGGGGAGAGATGTGTGATAAGCAGTAAAAAATAAACACAAAAATAATAAAAACGAATAAGTAAATTGTGCTGTGTTGCAAAAAGTGATTAGTTCTTTTGAGGAAAAACAAATATATCAGAATAGAGTGGGTCGGAATACCAGGGAGGAGGATTATAATTATAAATAGGGTGATCAGCATGGCCTCATTAAGGAGATGATAGTTGAGCAAGATGGAAGGAGACATTGATATATGTTGGGAGAACATTCCAGGAAAGAGAACAGTTGAAGAAAGAGCTCCAGAGAGAATGCTGATGTCACTGGACTGGGTGAATGAGGAATATAGCAGTAGCAGAGGCAAGATTTATACAGAGAGAAGTCAAGGCAAGATTTTAAGCCAAGGGATGACATTATCTGATTTATGTCATTAATTTTTGTTTGTCTTAAACTTTGTAATTTTTATAATTGGGTACTCATCAGTCTTTTATGGATATACAACTCATTTACCTCCCTACCCCCAAATTCCAGATAGAGTACAACCAGGAAAACTTCCAGTTACATAAATGTTTTTTAATTGAAGCATGACTTAACTGTGAAGCACAAATTCATGAACATTTTCCCATGAATACTCTCTTGTGACTGCCACCCAGATCAAGATACCAAACATTCCCAGCCCCTAAGATTCCCTTATCAGTTCTCAATCCTTAACCTTACCACCATTATCCAAGGGAGCCACTATCCTGACTTCTATTATCACAGATTAATTTCTTCTAGAAGGATTCATATAATATGTGGTCTTTTGTGTCTGGCTACTTCAGCTCACTATTTTGCAAGATTTATTGATGTAGTTGTGTGTAGTAGAGGCTTGTTGTTTTTATTGATTTAAATAATGGTATACACACACACACACACACACACACACACACACACACATATATATCTCCTGTTGACATTGTGTTGAACATTCATGTGCATGACTTTGTAGATATATGTACTTAGGATTAGTTCCTCTAGGAGTATAATTGCTGAATAATAAGAAAGACAAATATCTACCTTTAATAGGAATTTTTAAAAGTGTTGAACTGATTTTACTACCTCCTTGAATGTATGAGAGTTCCAAAACTCCACATCCTCACCAACGCTTAGTATTGTCAGTTTTTAAATTTTAGTAATTTTGGTGGTTATGAAAATTAGTCCTTTCCTAATGAATAATGTTATTGAACACGTTTTTATATACTTACTGGCCATATCATCTTTTTATAAAATATCTAGTTAAACATTTTTCTCTTTTAAATTTTTTAATTTTCTTATTGTTTTGTATGAATTCTTTCAACATTTAAGATATAGGATTTTGTCAAATATTTGCATTTCGAATTTCCTTCTGGTCTGCAGCTTGTACCTCTCTCAAAGATGTGCTTTGATCAACACTCTTAATTTAGTGATATCTAATTTATCATTTTTCCCATTTATGATTATGGTTTGGCTTTTGCATTTAGGTATATGATCTACCTTGAATTATTATACATGTATGGCATGAAGCAGAAGTCAGAGTTAATTTTTTCCCATAGGATATCTGATTGCTCAAGTGTCATTTTTTGGGGAAAGACTATTCTTTATTTACTGAAATGCTCTTCTTTCCCCTCCCTCCCTTCTTCCCTCCCTCCCTCCCTTCCTTCCTTCCTTCCTTCTTTCCAAGCTTTAACAAATCAAGTAATCACATATATGTAGGGCTAGTCTGGTCTCTCAAATGATTTTTTGTTTTCATTTGTACTCATATCATACTGCCCTAATTGTTTTAATTGCACAGTAATTCTTGAAATCTGGTAGCATGAAGTTCTCCATCTTGATTATTCCTTTTCAACATTGTTTTAATTATGCAAGTTTCTTTATAAACTCACAAATTTTAAAAACATCTTGTCAATTGCTAGAAAACAATATTGCTATGATTTTGATTGGGTATGAATTGAACCTATAGATCAATTTGGCAAAAATTAGTATCTTAATGTTGACTCTTCCATTCAATGTACATTTTTATCCATTTATTTAGGTCTTTGATCTCTTCCAGCAATGTTTTGTAGATTTTAGTGTAAAGGACATCTGTTGTTCGAATTTTAGGTATTTGGTGAATTTTTTATGCTGTTGCATATGGTATTTTTCATATAATTTTCTAATTTTTTGCAAATATATATAAACACAAATTTATTTTTTGTATAATCTCTTTGTATCCATCAACTTTGCTCAATTCACCTGTTCTAATAGTTTATAGAGCTTCAGGGGATTTCAATATACACTATCATGCTTTTGCAAATACAAAAGTTTTACATATTCCTTTATAATCTTTAAATTTTGTATTTCTTCTTATTATCTGATTGAATTGCTAGGCCAGTACAATGTTGAAAAGAATGATGATATTCAATGTCCTTCTCTTATACCTGACCTTACAGGAAAAAAATTCACTATTGGGTATGGGGTTAGGTGCCATTTTTTATTGTAGTTTGTTTTTAAATTTTCTTTGTTTTGTAGTTACCTTTTGTTTTGTAAATATTAATGAAGTCCCTTTCTCTATCTACTTTATTGAGAGTTTTAATTCTTTTTTTTTTTTAATCAAGAACTGGTTTTGAGGGTTGGAGATGTGAATCAGTGATAGGGCTCTTGCCTGGCATGAGCTAAGTCCTAGGTTCATTCCCTAGCAGTGAAAAAAAAATCAGTTTTAAATTTCATCAAATGAGTTTTCAACATCTATTTGAAAAGATTGTGTTTTTCGAATTATTCCAATAATGTGATGATACATTGATGGATTTTCAAATATGAAACATTTTTTTCTTATTTAAAAAGGGATTTATTTTATGATTGTGTTGAAAATAGATTAGAGGGGCTGAAGATAGGAGCTAGGAGAGGTTCTGTCAGGAGGTTATAATAACCATCCAAGAGAGAGATGATGGTGCTTCAGACCAATGTGATAGCAACAAAGGTATTTAGGAGCTGTCAAATTATGGTTATGTTTTTAAATAAAGAATTTCTAGACATATGGTATGTGAGGAGTGTGAGAAAAACACTAGAGTCAATAAAGAATTTAAAATTTTTGGCTTGGGCAGCTGGAAAGAGAGTTGTCATCAACTGTGAAAGGAAAAGATGCACTTGAAACAGGTTTGGAGAGCAGGGCTTAGGTTTCGAACACATTACAGGACAATCTGGAGATGTCCAGTTGGCAGATGGATCATTGCTCTGGAGTTAAAGAGAAGGGTCTGGGCTGCAGATATGAATTTGAAAGTCATAAAAGACCAGAGGGGATTTAAAACACTGAGCCTGGAACAGTTCATCAAGGGAGTGAGTAGATAGAGAAAAGTGCTGGGGAGAAAAGAAAGGATCACAAAGGAAATAGGTATTTGATGACTTTTTATGCTGTTGCATATAGTATGCACTGGGATGGGGAGATACCCAAAGACAGCAAGCTAACCAGGAAGCCAGTGAATCCAAGAGGAAGGCATGCAAGTCATGCCAAGTATGGCTGTTAGATCAAATTAGATCAAAACTAAAATTTTATCATTGGATTTAAGAACACAAAAGACAACTGGTTACCACAATAAGAAACATTTAGGTTCTTATGAACAGAGGTGGATCAGGACAAATTCTAGTAGCATTGCCACACAATGCCAAGAACCACAACCCTCTTCCAAGGTCAGGCCCTAGCATTAGGTTGGGCTCATCATAGCTCAAGTCTCCTTCCCTGATGTGAATTAGCTCACTCTTAACACCCCCATTGTTGCTTCTTTCAGGATGGCTTTCACAGATCTCCCTGCACACTATTAAAGGGGAGCATAGCAAAGATGGGGCAAGGACAGAGGAAACCATTTGTCTTCAGGCACCAGCCTATGTGAGTGTCAGCAACCCCTTAACTGCAACTCTTAGTGATGTGGCAGCAGAGAATGGCAGGAAGGGCATTACTTTGTCCCTGGGCATTTTATGTCACCTTCTTGCCACTGCACCAAGCTCCAGCATCTGCTAAGTCCACGAGCCATGATGTTTCTAACTGGACTCCAGGATTTTGAGACTTCACCCCAGTGACTTCTCAGCCTTTATGTAGATCAAAGAATACAAGTAGGTATATGGGAAGATGGCATAACCCAACTCCCCCAGCTCTGACTCATTCAATATGTATGGGATCAGGTAAGAAGTGCTGGATTAAGTGTGTAATGGCATGAGGTTAAGATGTCACAGCACTCTTTTGACAAGGGCATCTGGACCACTTATATCTCCCTCTTTCCAGCACACTGCCACCCTGGGCACTGCCAATGGTTGCTTTTATGGCTTTTTTCCCTGAGCATCAAGGCTGATCAGCTCACATTTGCATAGGCTCACTTTTCCTTTACTCAGGTTAATTAAATTAGAGAGGTTATAGCCAAGTTTTGCTGGCCATGGTGTCAGAATTTTAAAGAGGATTTAATTTCATAAGTTCTAGAATTTTTAAGTTAATAACCCAAATGAAAGTATTTTGTTGAACAGCAATTGATGAGGCTTGTAAAACTTGCCAGGGGAGGGGATCCAGTACTCCTTGACACCGCTGTACATCTTCTGGATGAGTCATGAATCTATCAGTGGAATTCAATTGATTTGCTCTAAATGAAGTTGTCAATCTGCCCTTCTCTGGATCCCAAGTATATTTGAATATTATAACGTAAATTACAGGGTTGCAGTATCATACCACTGTTGTTACTTGTCAAGGGTGACCAGAAGGAAGATGCTCACAGATCTGGCTTTGTGGGCTACATGTCATCCTCTTCATCGTCTCTGTGTAAGTTCTGCTAGTTGTTCTCCCCTGGGCTCACTCAGACAGACCGACTTTGGAGAGATGCTCTGTTTTCGATATCCTGTTGAGCTGTGGGAAAATCTGGGTCCCAAGTAGCCACAGACTATAAGACCCACCTTTACTGCTTCTTTTGATCAAGAAACCTCCTCCTTTACTGTGTCCAGATTCTACTGGTTCAGCCTAGGTGTCCCCATAATAAAGGGACCAAAGGTCACTAGGATAGTCACTTATCTGCAATTCCCAAAATGAAGGATTCAGGTAGGACAGCGGAATATCTTCCTCTGATGTCTGCATCCCTGGAAAAGATGGTCTAAGTAGTGCACACGCAAATCCCTGCTATCCTAGTATCATTTCCAAATATGTCTTCATTTGCGTGGTATAGTAGCAAAAGGTTTGGGAATGAAATCAATGAGGATTCAAAATTCCAATTTTTCCACTTACCTTGTGACATTGGGGAAATTATTTTATTCTTTATGAGCTTGAATGTCCTCATTGGTAAAAATGAGATAATAATGCATTCTTCACAGTCTTAAATGAACCTGAGCAAAGAAGCTGGCACATGGTACAGGCTCAACAAATGTTCATATCTTTTTCTCTGAGAGATTTAAAAGGCTAAGTAAGAGACTCTATGAAATTCCAATCACACTGGGCAATAGACCTAAATGGGGGCTTATAACTTAATATTCTCTTTCTTAGATGCTGTGAACATGAAGGGCTGATTTGTTCAGTGCTAGCTGAGGTGGCTGTGTAGCAGAGAGCATACCTGCTTGGCCACAGCCTTTTGAAGAAGAGACCAATCCTAGGTCTCTGTGGAGCGGTACTTGGCTCCTGACATAAAAGATCCTCAGGGAATTATTTGTGAAGTGAATTAAGTTCAGAATCATCCAGGTTTGAAATCTTAGCCTCCTATGTGACAATGTTTCAATTTAAACTTATTTGTTCACATGGAAGCACAATCCAATGGAGCAATTGTCCTCTGGGTGTTTAAAATAATACTTTATATGGAAAGATAGTTATTTTATTCAGCTTTTTTGCTATTGTGACTAAAAGGATCCAACCAGAATAATTGTAGAAGATAAAAAGTTTATTTGGGGGAGGGGGCTCACAGTTTCAGAGGTCTCAGTCCATAGATAACAGGCTCCATTCCTCAGGGCTTAAGGTAAGACAGAACACCATGGTGGAGAGGGAGTGTGACGGAGGAAAGATGCTCACGTGGTGATCAGAGAGCAGGGAGAGAAAGAGTTCACTTGCCAGATACAAATATATAACCCCAAACCATGCCCCATTTCCCACCTCCTCCAGCCATACCCTACCACTTCAATTACCACTCAATTAATCCCTATCAGGGGATTAATCTACTGATTAGGTTAAGGCTATAACCCAATAATTTCTCCTCCAAATCTTCCCGCATTGTCTCACACGTGAGCTTTTGGGGGACACTTCACATCTAAACCATAATAATGGTTAAAATGGGTTCCTACATACAGTTTGGTTAATCCCCACTATAATGTGGACAGGCTGCCTGCAGCACCCCAGTCCTACCCACAAGGAAAGGCAGCCTGGGCAAGGAGAAGAGGAGGAGCCAGTCTTCTGTATAGAGCAGTGAAATTGGGCCTTTGTTCAGGCTTGAATCCCAAAGTTCTTTTAGTTTTGCCTTTAGGTCACTGGAAGCTCCCATGTTGTTCCTGAAATCCTGATGAACTAGTGGGATAGTTTTGTCCCTCAGGAGACCTTCAGCAACACCAAGAGATATTTCTGGTTGTCACAATGGCAGGGTGAAGTGCTCATGGCACTCAGTGGTAGAGGTCAGGGATGCCTCTAAAAAAGTGCAGAGGGCCAGCTCCAGCAACAGGAATTTATCCATCTAAAATGCTCCAAAGCTCATAATCATAACACTAGTCACAAATATGACTTTGCCAAAGATGAGTGAAAAATGTTTAAATGGTGCCTGAAACATAGTAGGCGCTCAAGAAAGTTTAGTTATCATTGATTGATTTTTAGATTTTCATAAGATAAAGCCTGGTTATTGTCATGTATTAGGAACACTGAAAACATAGGTAAAACATTCTTCATAAGTAAAGGAGAATATACAACTATCCAGGAGGTCAGAGAATGTTAAGTGACAAGCTGATTGCCAGTAAGACCAGCAGGGCGAGGGCATTCCTGGCAGAGAAGAAAATAGATGTGTAAAGAGGCCTGAGAGGGCTGGCATGTTTGGGGAAGTATACATGGTTTTGAATTTCTTGGTCTTAGGTATAGTGAATAAGAGGCAAGAGATGAGACAGGGCATGGGAGCAGGGACCAGTTCATATGCTCTGATCAGGAACTTGGGATATATTCTATCGGGAATTTAAAGCCACTGATTTATTCAGAACAGAAGTGAGACATGATGCCATTTTTAGAACACCCTGGAAGCAGCGGGAGGATAGATGGGAAGGGTGGGCCTGGAAACAAAGAGATCATCCAGGAAGCAACAGGGCACTGGCAAAGACAAGGAGAGAGGTAATCCACAGAGGTTTTAGGAGCAGAACTAGGAAGAACCAGCATCTGACCTGACCTGAGAGCCAAAAGAAGTGGAATCTGGAATGAATCCAAACAACAGGGCAGATGCGGGTGGATCCTTCCTGGGATGGAACATTGGAGGGACAACAGGTTTTTCATGGGATGATGAGCGAAGTGGACACAAAGGGGAAGGTGCCCCCTGGAACAGGTGGGAGGTCAATCATTGGCAAAGTCACTCTTGTTTAGGAGGAAGTAGTGACAAGGGAGCTTTAGGGATCTGCGTTTCTTTTTTCTTTTTTTTTTTTTTTTGAGAGAGTGACGGGGGGGGGGGAGAGAGAGAGAGAGAGAGAGAGAGAGAGAATTTTTTAATATTTATTTTTTAGTTCTCGGCGGACACAACATCTTTGTTGGTATGTGGTGCTGAGGATCGAACCCGGGCCGCACGCATGCCAGGCGAGCGCGCTACTGCTTGAGCGACATCCCCAGCCCGGGATCTGCATTTCTAAGGAAGGCTGAGAAGGAGAAACCTGTGAAAAAGATGGAGCAAGAATAGCCAATGGCTGAGGAGAATGAGAGCAAAGGGTGGTCACTAAAACCAGAGGACACCATTCAAAAGCAAGAAAGTGCCATTGAGAAGCCAAGTAATGTGGGGCCCAAGAGGTTCTCACCAGGTCTGTCAGCAGGTGGTGCTGATCAACTTGGTGACAGAAATTTAGGTGATGAGACCAGTGGCCAGATTGCAGAAGGTGACAGGGCTAAGCAGGACAAGGACACTTTGAAATCAGATTGAAGGATAAATGACTGCCTTTTGAAATGGATGTTTTAAAAGCTATCTGCAAATGCAAGGTACCCAACAGGGAAATCTCTAAAGCAGCCTGCTATGATAAAGAACAGAATCCCAACACGGAGGAAACTCTTGGGTAGATGATTTCAAAAATGAACCTCTATTAAGTGCATAAAATGAACAACTTTTCTAAGCAATTTTATAAAGTAAAAGAACATTAGAATTTGTTGCTGGGTGCAGTGGTGCAGACCTGTAGTCCCAGCTGCTCAGGAGCCAACGTAGGAGGATCACAAGTTCAAGGCCAACCTGGGCAATGTAGTGAGATCCTGTCTTAAAATAAAATAAATAAAAATTTTAAAAGTTTAGAATGTGTTTACAAGTTTCATAAACTCTAACCACAAGTGTGCTGTAATATAAGACTTATAGTTTTTAGGAACATGTCTTTTGGTAGGCAAAACTTCTAATAAATGTATTTTTCAGTGGCTACTGTAGTTTATAAATGTCTGGCAGCAAAATCCCCAAATTTCAAGCCAGAAACCCTTGAAGTATCAGATCTTCACAGCTTTGATATGTTGTTTTGAGATTCAGAGGGTCACATAAATTGCTTTCCTCAGCTCACAAGAGTAAGCTCATATTTTGTAAGGCACATTCAGAGTTCTCTCTCAATCCTAAATTCCTATAAAAATCCCACAGGCAATACTTTCTTTAGACCAAAGGCACATAAATTTTTCAGAATGCTGATAGATAAAATCACTTTCTAAAAGCAATAGGGACTGGGCATGTAGCTCAGTGGTAGAGTGCATATTAGGGATGCACAAGGTCCTGGGTTCAACCTCCAGCATAAAACAAAACAAAATAAAATAATAAAGCAATAGCAGAAGGTCAGGGAGACAAGTAAATATATCTCATACTTTAAAGTTATTTTAAATAGCCTAATTCCAACACCAGTGATTCTAATACCAATGCTGTGGACTTTTTCCCAGTGACGTGGCATGGGAGTCTCTATGAAGAAGGTTGTTTTTGAGCTAATAGTTGACCAATGATTGGAATTTTTTTTTAAGTTGTAGATGAACACAATATATATATTTATTTATTTAGTGATGCTGAGGATTGAACCCAGGACCTCACACATGCCAGGCAAGCGCTCTACCACTGAGCCACAACCCGGCCCCAGTGATTGAAATTTTGATGGAGAAAGAACCACCCAAGTGAAGGGAATGGCATAGGCAAATTTAGAATCTGGAATATAAAAAACTAGTTGAAGGTAGAAATTTAAAATATGGTGTTTACAAAGGAAATACTTATGAATAAAAGTAGTAGGAGGTAAGCTAGAAAGGATGATTAAAATCAGAGTTTTGAGAACAAGATTAGAGCTTTGAGGTTTTAGAAAACCAGAATCATGTAATTTAGTAGGGTGGGAATCAGTTTCCTTAAAACTATTTTTGTAAGTCTCTGTCAAATTATGAAGTCTAAACTCCCACAGCTTGATGAAGCAGAAGCAAAAATGCAGACTCTAAAAGGGGTAGTTAAAACCCGGTTAGTGGGGGACAGGAAGATTGTGGACCAAGGGAGCCTTAGTCTGCGATGGGCTCAATGAGCAAACGGAGGGGCCCTAGGTTGGAAGCGGGTGTAGTCATACTGCCTGCGCCAATCAGTGGGGCTAGTGTTGGCAGCAGCTGTCACCCTAAGCCCTGCCTGAACTGGGGCAACCTCGCTTCCACTTACCCTAAGCAGCCCTGAAAAGTGAGATTTCCTGCTGGCATTTATTACTTCTGAATTGAATATGGTTCCTTCTCTGGAAACAAAGATATTTCTGTGTGGTGATGTGGACTGGCAGATTTTATAGCATTCTCTGGGTCTCTCTTTATTACCTCTTCCATTTTATGAGACCAGGAAAAACTGTTCAGAAGTTAAGTATAAGTTGAGTAAAACCAGTAAATTAGATTTTTGAGGTAGATTTTTATTATTTTATGTGCCTGGTTCACTTCTGCCCTTAGGGAAATATTCACTTTTCTATTCCAAATGGTAGTGGTATGATTTTTCACTCACGTTGCTCTGATTCACAAAGCCACAGTTGTGAGCATGTGACCAGAGTCTGACCAATCATGGTGTCCCATTCTCCAGGCTACAGTGATTGGACAAAGGCATGGAAATGTGATGGAAGCAGGGCCAATCAGAGTCCTTCTCTGGGAAATTCTGACTCTGTGGAGAGGATATCTAGAACTTTGTGCAACCAAGATCTTTCCTTACCTTGAAAGAAGCAGAGCTGAGAGGGAAAGAGACCTGGTAACTTTCCTGTGAGCTCCTAGATCTCAACCTAATTCCCACCGTCTCATCACCCCCTCCCCTCCCGCATCCTTTTCCCTTTTGCTTGAGTTGGTTTGAGTTGTATTTGGTCTCTTAAAAACAGTCCATAAATTCAAAAATATTCTTTTGACTATTTATTTTACTTTTGGCTTTACTTTCACAACTTTCTTTATCCCAGACAACCAACAAAGCTTTCTGGAGGAGAACCTTCCATGGTGTTAATTTAAGCTCAGGCCAGTGGTTTCCTTACAGATGTGACAACTTTCCCAACATCTTGTAATTCTGTGTTCTCAGTTTCATGGAATTACGCACCCCTAAAGAAGTCTCAGAATACTTGGTAACAATATCCGTGTTCTTTGTGTTAGTTTCAAAACAATAAAAATAGATTTGCAGAATAAATCTGAAAAACAGATGAAAATATGGTAATACCATACATTAAGTACTAAAAAGAAAAGTAGTTCAGAGAGAAGGCATTATGTCTAAGAGTATCATTAAGATGTTTCATTATGTAGTAAACACAATGCAGTTTCATGTCCTGTCAACTTATGTTTAAGACTGTGTGTGTGTATGTGTGTGTAAAATTTTGCTAACATTGAAAAGCCTCAGGCTCAGCATCAGCAAAGGACTCCTGGCCACTTGCCCACGTTGGACCTCCGGCTGCCATGCCCAGGTAGGACCACTGTATCAGCTCCTGCACAGGACTCCTGGCTGTCCACCCACAGAAGAATCCTGGCAGGTTCCCACACAGGGCACCCAGCTGCTGCCCACACACAGGACCTCCAGCCACCACTCTGGTGTGGACCCCATCTACCAATTTGGGGCTTCCCCAGTCGTCTTCATCTTGGGACACTGCAACCACTACCACAGTCCCATCCACGCAGTAGCCTGCACCTGGGGACACTGCAAAGGGTCTGAGACCAGCCACAACACTGCATGCCATAGAACCGCATCTCTGAACAAGCAGCTCTGAACAATGCCCGGTCCCACCCAACCTGACACCCCATCTCTGAAAGCAGCCACATTCATCTTAGGAAACCTTTGTTGCCAACTTTAGTTGGGGAAACTCCCAACTTGGGATATCTACTGGGGCCTAGAAGCAATATCAAGGTACCTGTAGTCCCCAACTCCCCTCTCTCCCTGGCACCCACTAACCTGGCACAGTGCTTGTGGCTATAGGGCCGGTCTGTAGCCTGTAAAGCCTGGTCCTGAACTGCCCAATACAAAACAGCTCTCCGTGATGGGTGTGCAGCCCCTAGAGCACAGCCCACAGGACCTCTGGAGAGAGAGGTTCCTGACTGGGAAGTAGAAAGGGAGGGGGTGAATGAGATACAGTTTAGAGACTAAATTAGAGACCAGGAATTGTGAGGTCTATAGGTGAAATAAGGAGATAAGACCAGACACCCACATCCCATGAGCAGGCCCCAAAGGAGATCCTTGAGGTGTATCTCCCATTGGGGTCTGGCAAGTGCTATACCCCACCTCCAGGAACTGCCCCTAAGACTAACCCTCCCACCCTAATAATCCTCACCAGCCTGAGGGTGGAAATACCAGCAAAAACCAGACACCACCTATTGGTTGAGAAGGGAAACAGGAAAGATACTGATCTCCTACAGAAACAATCATTGTATCCTCAGCACCACATACAAAGATGTTGTGTCCACCAAAAACTAACTAAATATTAAAATTCTCTCTCTCTCTCTCTCTCTCTCTCTCTCTCTCTCTCTCTCTCTTCCCTTTCTCATATCCCCAACATCTGTGAAACCAAGTACTTTTCATGAATTAGGCTACTGAGGACTGAGATATCTGAATAGTATATTACAGTTGTGTTGTAAATTCTTTTAACTCCTAATTTTACACTTTTTAAACTTTTCTTAATATTTATTAATATTTATGTTTGTTTGTCTGTTGTAGTCTCTCTATTGTCTTCCCACTTACTTGTCTCCCCCAAATCATTTTCTCTCTTTTTTTCCATTGAATAAAACTTTATTTTTTTATTTATTTGTTTTTTTATTAGTTGTGCATGACGATACAATGGTCTTTTTCTCTCTTTTTTTTCCTGCTACTATCCAACTTCTTTAGATTCCTCTTTTATGCTTCCTAAGATCTAATAACTCTACATTCTCACCTCCTACCTCCTACACCCCACCCCCAGTTCTCTCTTTGTCCATCATCAGAAACTGTAGACCCTTTTGAAAACTGACTGATTATATTGTAGATAATAATTGAAACCACTATTTCTGTATATTGTGACCAAACCATAAATGTCTTAATAGCAACTATTTGGTTTAAGCTGTATATTGTTTGTATTGGGATCTATTAATATTGTCTTCCCTCTTAAAGGAGAGGTATTGGAACCCTACAGGGACACTATAAGCCTATATATAGGGTAAAAACTGTAATGACACAGATCCCCAGTGCTAGAAGGGAAGACACATGAACAACATGAAAAAACAAGGGAAAAAAAGTGACTCAAACAAACCAAGATACTACATTATTAGAATCCATGGCCAGCACAACAGATGAAATTACAGAGGAGTTCAGTAAATACATAATTAAAATGTTCTGTGAATTAAACGATGATGTCAGAGGGCAAATATAGGCAGCAAAAGATCATTTTGATAAAGAGCTACACAAACAAATACAGGAAGCAAAAAATTACTTCAATAAGGAGATAGAGGTTTTGAAGAAAAAGCAAACAGAGATCCTTGAAAAGAAAGAAACAATAAACCAAAATTAAAAACACAATAGAAAGCATCACCAACAGATTAGATCACTTGGAAGACAAAACCTCAGGCAATGAAGACAGAAAATATAATCTTGAAAAGAATGTTGACCACACAATGAAGATGGTCAGAAATCATGAGCAGAACATTCAAGAATTATTGGATAACATAAAAAGACCATATAAGAATTATTGGGACAGAGGTAGGCATAAAGTTATACCAAAGGAATGAACAATTTATTCAATGAAATAATATTAGAAAATTTTCCAAACATGAAGAATGAATTGGAAACTCAAATACAAGAGGGTTACAGGACACCAAATATACAAAATCACAACATATAATAACTAATAACTAATACCAATGCACATTATAACAAAAATGCCTACCATACAGAATAAGGAGAGAATTTTAAGAGCCACAAGAAAAGAATCAGATTGCATATACAGGGAACCAATTAGGATCTCTGCAGATTTTCAACATAGACCCTGAAAGCTAGAAGATCCTGGAACAACATATAACAAAATCTGAAAGAAAAATGATGCCAACCAAGAATCTTACATCCAGCAAAATTAAGCTTTAGATTTGATGATGAAATAAAAACCTTCCATGATAATCAAAAGTTAAATTTACAATTAGAAAGCCTGAACTACAGAATATCCTTAGCAAAATATTCCATGAGGAGGAAATGAAAAGCAACAATGAAAATCAGCAAAGGGTGGTATTACACTAAAGGAAAAACCAATCAAAGGAAGAAAACAAGTCAAATTAAATACAAAAAAGTAAACAAATATGAGTGGGATACAAATCATGTCTCAATAATAACTCTGAATGTTAATGGCCTAAACTCACCAATTAAATGACATAGACTGGCAGATTGTATTCTTAAAAAGACCTAACAATATGCTGCCTTCAAGTGACTCATAGGAAAAGAAATCCACAGACTGAAGGTGAAAGGTTGGAAAAAAAAACATACCACTCAAATGGACTGTGGAAATAAGCAGGGATTTCCATCCTCATATCAAATAAAGTAGACTTCAAGCCAAAGTTAATCAAAAGAGACAAAGGACATCTCATACTGCTTAAGTATGATATATGATGATTTCATACCAACAAGACATAACAATCATAAATACATTTGCCCCAAACAATGGAGCATCTGCATTCATCAAACAAACTCTTCTCGAGTTCAAAAGTCAAATAGACCACAACACAATAATTCTGGGTGAGTTTAACACACTTCTCTCATCACTGCATAGATCTTCCAAATGAAAGCTAAACAAAGAAACTATAGAACTCAATAATACAAATAACAACTTAGACTTAACTGACATATATAGAATATTTTATCCATCAACAAGTGAATGCACTTTGTTCTCAGCAGCACATGGATCCTTCTCTAAAATAGACTGTGTATCATCAATAGACTTAAAAATAAGAACCATATGATCATCTCGATAGATGCAGAAAAAGCATTCGACAAAGTACAGCATCCCTTTATGTTCAAAACTCTAGAAAAATTAGGGATAACAGGATCATACCTCAACATAGTAAAAGCAATCTATGCTAAGCCACAGGCTAGCATCATTCTGAATGGAGAAAAATTGAAGGCATTCCCTCTAAAATCTGGAACAAGACAGGGATGCCCTCTCTCACTACTTCTGTTCAACATAGTCCTCGAAACACTGGCCAGAGCAATTAGACAGACGAAAGAAATTAAAGGCATAAAAATAGGAAAAGAAGAACTTAAATTATCACTATTTGCAGATGACATGATTCTATACCTAACAGACCCAAAAGGGTCTACAAAGAAACTATTAGAGCTAATAAATGAATTCAGCAAAGTGGCAGGATATAAAATCAACATGCATAAATCAAAGGCATTCCTGTATATCAGCGACAAATCCTCTGAAATGGAAATGAGGACAACTACTCCATTCACAATATCCTCAAAAAAAATAAAATACTTGGGAATCAACCTAACAAAAGAGGTGAAAGATTTATACAATGAAAACTACAGAACCCTAAAGAGAGATATAGAAGAAGATCTTAGAAGATGGAAAAATATACCCTGTTCATGGATAGGCAGAACTAACATCATCAAAATGGCGATATTACCAAAAGTTCTCTATAAGTTCAATGCAATGCCAATCAAAATCCCAACGGCATTTCTTGTAGAAATAGATAAAGCAATCATGAAATTCATATGGAAAAATAAAAGACCCAGAATAGCAAAAACAATGCTAAGCAGGAAGTGTGAATCAGGCGGTATAGCGATACCAGACTTCAAACTATACTACAGAGCAATAGTAACAAAAACAGCATGGTACTGGTACCAAAACCGGCGGGTGGACCAATGGTATAGAATAGAGGACACAGAAACCAATCCACAAAACTACAACTATCTTATATTTGATAAAGGGGCTAAAAGCATGCAATGGAAGAAGGATAGCATCTTCAACAAATGGTGCTGGGAAAACTGGAAATCCATTTGCATCAAAATGAAACTGAATCCCTTTCTCTCGCCATGCACAAAAGTTAACTCAAAATGGATCAAGGAGCTTGATATCAAATCAGAGACTCTGCGTCTGATAGAAGAAAAAGTTGGCTATGATCTACATACTGTGGGGTCGGGCTCCAAATTCCTCAATAGGACACCCATAGCGCAAGAGTTAATAACTAGAATCAACAAATGGGACTTACTCAAACTAAAAAGTTTTTTCTCAGCAAAAGAAACAATAAGAGAGGTAAATAGGGAGCCTACATCCTGGGAACAAATCTTTACTCCTCACACTTCAGATAGAGCCCTAATATCCAGAATATACAAAGAACTCAAAAAATTAGACAATAAGATAACAAATAACCCAATCAACAAATGGGCCAAGGACCTGAACAGACACTTCTCAGAGGAGGACATACAATCAATCAACAAGTACATGAAAAAATGCTCACCATTCAGAGAAATGCAAATCAAAACCACCCTAAGATACCATCTCACTCCAGTAAGATTGGCAACCATTATGAAGTCAAACAACAAGAAGTGCTGGCGAGGTTGTGGGGAAAAGGGTACACTTGTTCATTGTTGGTGGGACTGCAAATTGGTGCAGCCAATTTGGAAAGCAGTATGGAGATTTCTTGGAAAGCTGGGAATGGAACCACCATTTGACCCAGCTATTCCCCTTCTCGGTCTATTCCCTAAAGACCTAATAAGAGCATGCTACAGGGACACTGCTACATCGATGTTTATAGCAGCACAATTCACGATAGCAAGATTGTGGAACCAACCTAGATGCCCTTCAATAGACGAATGGATAAAAAAAAATGTGGCATTTATACACAATGGAGTATTACTCTGCATTAAAAAATGACAAAATCATAGAATTTGGAGGGAAATGGATGGCATTAGAGCAGATTATGCTAAGTAAAGCTAGCCAATCCCTAAAAAACAAATGCCAAATGTCTGCTTTGATATAAGGGGAGTAACTAAGGACAGAGTAGGGACGAAGAGTATGAGAAGAAGATTAACATTAAACAGGGATGAGAGGTGGGAGGGAAAGGGAGAGAGAAGGGAAATTGTATGGAAATGGAAGGTGATCCTCATGGTTATACAAAATTACACACAAGAGGAAGTGAGGGGTAAGGGAAGAATAATACAAGTGGAAGAAATGATTTACAGTAGAGGGGGTAGAGAGAGAAGAGGGGAGGGGAGGGGAGGGGAGGGGGGATAGTAGAGGATAGGAAAGGCAGCAGAATACAACAGACACTAGAATGGCAATGTGTAGATCAATGGAAGTGTAAATGATGTGATTCAGCAATCTGTATACGGGGTAAAAATGGGAGTTCATAACCCACTTGAATCAAACTGTGAAATATGATATATCAAGAACTATGTAATGTTTTGAACAACCAACAAAAAAAATAATGATAAGTTATTGATTTAAGAGGATGAAAGTTACCTCTGTAATCCAGATTTTTCTTAATATAGATTGAATTCTAGCATTCTATCAAAAAAAAAAAAGGAAAAAGCAGCTTTACATGTATGAAGACATGAATTGGTGTGAGCATATTTTATATACAAACAGAGATATGAAAAATTGTGTTCTATATGTGTAATAAGAATTGTGATGCATTCTGCTGTCGTGTATTTAAAAAATAAAAGCAATTTAAAAAAATAAATAAAGATTGATAAAAAAATAGACTGTGTATTATGCCACAAAGCAACTCTTAACAAATACAAAAAAGTATAGATATTACCCTGCATTCTATCAGATCATAATGAAATAAAATTAGAAATCAATGAAAAAAGAAAAAAAATGGAAGGTATTCCAACACCTGGAGACTAAATAATATGCTATTGAATGAATAAAAATTACAGAAGACATCAAAGAGAAAATTTAAAAATTCTTAGAAATAAACAAGAAAAGTTATACAACATATCAAAACCTCTGGGACACTATGAAGGCAGTATTTAAAGGAAAGTTCACTGTATGAAGTTCATTCCTTAAAAGAAGAAAAAGCGAAAACATAAATGCCATAACATTACATCTCAAAGCCCTAGAAAAAGAAGAACAAATCAACACCAAGAGTAGTAGAAGACAGGGAATAATGAAAATGAGACAGTGGCTCAGGAGGCTGAGATAGGAGGATTGCAAGTTCAAAGCCAGCCTCAGCAAAAGGCAAGGCACTAAGCAACTCAGTGGGACCCTGTTTCTAAATAACATACATTCAGGGCTGAGGAGTGTGGCTCATTGGTTGAGTGCCCCCAAGTTCAGTCCCCAGTACCTCCCCCCCCAAAAAAATAGAGCTGGAATCAATGAAATAGAAACAAAAGAAATAATTGGAAAATTGACAAAAACAAAAAGTTAGTTCTTTGAAAAAAAATAAATAAAATTGGCAAACCCTTAGCCATGCTAATGAAGAGAAGGAGAAAGAAAACTCAAATTACTAAAATCCATGATGAAAAAAGAAATATGATGACAGACACTACAGAAATATAGAGGATAATTAGACATTATTTTGAAAATTTATACTCCAATGAAATAGAAAATATGGAACCCACAGGAAAATTTCTAGAGTCGTATGATTTACCCAAACTGAACAGGATTATATACACAAGTTAAACAGATCAATTTCAAGCAATAAAATAGAAGAAGCTATCAAAAGCCAACAACAAAGAAAAGCCCAGGACCAGACAGATTCACAGCTGAGTTCTACAAGACCTTCAAAGAACAATTAATACCAATACTCCTCAAATTATTCCATGAAATAGAAAAACAGGGAACACTTCCAAACTCATTCTATGAGGCCAATATCACCCTGATTCCAAAACCAAGCAAAGACACATCAAAGAAAGGAAATTTCAGACCAATATCTCTAATGAACATAGATGTAAAATTCTCAATAAAATTCTGGCAAATCGAATACAAAAACATATCAAAAAGATAGTGCACCACAATCAAGTGGGATTCATCCCAGGGATGCAAGATTGGTTCAATATGTGGAAAACAATAAATGTAATTCATCACATCAATAGACTTAAAGATAAGAATCATATGATCATCTCAATAGATGCAGAAAATGCATTCTACAGCATCCCTTCATGTTTAAAACACTAGAAAAACTATGGATAATAGGAACATATATCAACATTGTAAAAGATATCTATGCTAAGTCCCAAGCCAACATCATTCTAAATGGAAAAAAATTGAAAGCATTTCCTTTAAAAACTGGAACAAGACAGGGATGCCCTCTTTTACCACTTCTATTTAACATATTCCTTGAAACTCTAGCCAGAGCAAGTAGACAGATGAAAGAAATTAAAGGGGTACACATAAGAAAAGAAGAACTCAAACTATCACTATTTGCTGACGACATGATTCTATACCTAGAGGATCCACCAGAAAGCTTCTAGAACTAATAAATGAATTCAGCAAAGTAGCAGGATACAAAATTAACAACCATAAATCAAAGTTATTTCTGTACATCAGTGACAAATCCTCTGAAAGAAAAACTAGAAAAACTCCATTTACAATAGCCTCAAATAAAATAAAATTCTTGGGAATCAACTTAAGAAAAGAGGTGAAAGACCTCTATAATGAAAACTACAGAATGCTAAAGAAAGAAATTAAAGAAGACCTTAGAAGATGGAAAGATCTCTCTTGTTCTTGGGTAGGCAGAATTAATATCATCAAAATGACCATACTACCAAAAGCACTATAGAGATTTAATGCAATTCCAATCAAAATCCCAATGACATTCTTCACAGAAATAAAAGAAGCAATCATGAAATTTATCTGGAAAAATAAGAGACCCAGTAAAACCAAAATAATCCTTAGCAAGAAGAGTGAAGCAGGTAGCTTTATCATACCAGGCCTTAAACTATACTACAGAGCAATAGTAACAAAAACAGTGTGATATTGGCACTAAAATAGACTTCTGGACCAATGGTACAGAATAGAGGACAAAGAGACAAACCCACATAAATACAGATATCTCATACTAGACATGGGTGCCAAAACATATATTGGAGAAAAGATAGCTTCTTTGGCAAATGGTGCTGGGAAAACTAGAAATCCATATGCAACAAAATGAAAGTAACACCTATTTCTTACCATGCACAAAACTCAACTCAAAGTGGATTAAGAACCTAGGAATTAAACCAGAGACCCTGAACCTAATAGAAGAAAAATAGGCCCAAATCTTCATCATGTAGGACTAAGCCCTGACTTCCTTAATAAGACTCTTATTGCACAAGAAATAAAATCAAGAATCAATTAATGGGATGGATTCGAACTGAAAAACTTCTCAGCAAAAGAAACAATCAGTGAGGTGAATAGAGAGCCTACAGAATGGGAGCAAACTTTTACCACACACACATCAGATGGATCACTAATCTGTAGGGTATACAAAGAACTCAAAAAACTTAACACCAAAAAACAAACAAACAAACAAACAAAAAACCAAATAACCCAATCAACAAATGGGCCAAGGAACTGAACAAACACTTCTCAGAAGATGATATACAATCAATCAAATATATGAAAAAATGTTCAACATCTCTAGCAATTAGAGAAATGCAAATCAAAACTACTCTAAGATTTCATCTCACTCCAGTCAGAATGGCAGCTGTTAAGAATACAAACAACAATAAAAGTTGATGAGGATGTGGGGAAAAAGGTACACTCCTACATTGCTGGTGGGACTGCAAATTGCTGTAACCAATATGGAAAGCAGTGTGGAAATTCCTTGGAAAACTGGGAATGGAATCACCATTTGACCCAGCTATTCTACTCCTCGGTTTATACACAAAGGACTTAAAAACAGCATACTACAGGAACACAGCCACATCAATGTTTATAGCAGCACAATTCACAATAGCTGAATTGTGGAACCAACCTAAGTGCCCTTCAGTAGATGAATGAACAAAGAAACTGTGGTATATATACACAATGGAATGTTACACAGCATTAAAAGAAATTAAAATAATGGCATTTGCAGGTAAATAGATGGAGTTGGAGAATATTATGCTAAGCAAAGTAAGCCAATCCACAAAACCAAAGACCAATATTTTTTCTGATATGTGGAAGATGATCCATAATGGGGGTGGTGGGTGGGGAAGCATGAGAGGAATGAAGGAATTTTAGATAGGGCAAAAGGAAGGGAGGGGAAAGGAGGGATCGTAGGGGTAGGAAAAATGGTGGAATGAGAAGGACATCATTACCCTAAGTACATGTATGAAGACACTGATGGTGTGACTCTACTTTGTGTATAACCAGAGATATGAAAAATTGTGCTCTATATGTGTACTATGAATTAAAATGCATTCTGCTGTCATGTATAACAAATTAGAATAAATAAATAAATTTAAAATTTAAAAAATGGAAAAAAGTCATATTCAAGATGATACTAGAAAAAGAGGTTGACCAAATTACCTTATGTGTGTACACAAATATGGCATAATAAATGTGACTACTTTGTTAAATTATAATTTAACAATAAAAATCTTTTAAAAGAAAAAAATCAGGTCTTTTCATTAGAAATTTTTATGTGTGTGTATGTATCCTCCTAGTAATACATTTGCATGGCATTTTCAGGTAAATTGGATGGAGTTGGAGAATATTATGCTAAGTGAAGTAAGCCAACCCCAAAAAACCAAAGGCCAGATATTTTCTCTGATATAAGGAAGCTGATCCATAATGGGGATGGGGGGGTGGGGAAGCATGGGAGGAATGAAGGAACTTCATGCATGTACTTAGAGTAACTCTGAACATACATGTACAGAGTTCTCAAAAGTGTAATACACTCCCTGGTCATAAGTGTTACTATCCCAGTCCTAGCATGCTCAGCTGTGAGTGAATTGGGGAAATGGATAGGAGGACCCAGGAGAGGGTCCCTGAAATGAGACCATCCAAACCAATCTCATCACTCAAGGTCAGTGACTCTGGGGGGCAAGGTGTGACAACAGGAGTAACTAGGCACCTGGGCTGGTGTTTGGGGTCTATGATAGCAGCCCAATGGTTCAAGCAGTTCTTCTCTTTGGAGCAAGACTCCAGGTGGCAGGTGGCAACTGAGGCAAGATGTGTCAGTTTACACCTGCACAAAGCTGGTGGGCATAGTGTTATGGCTTAGATATTAAGTTTCCCCTAAAAGCTCATGTATGAGACAATGCAAGAGCATTCAGAGGTTAAATGACTGGGTTAAGAAAGCCTTAACCCAATGAGTAAATTGAGCCCCAGGTGGGATTAACTGAGTGGAAACTGAAGGCAGGTAGGGTGTGGCTGGAGGAGGGAGGTCATTGGGGGCGTGACTTTGGGGTATATATTTTGTATCTGGCAAGTGAAGTCTCTCCCTGGGATGTCTTTGGCCACTGCCCTGTACCACACCCTTCCACCATGATATTCTTCCTCACCTTGAGCCCCAAGGAATGGAGCCCGCTGTCTGTGGACTGAGACCTTCTGAAACCATGAGCCCTCAAATAAAGTTTTCCTCCTCTAAAATAGTTCTTGTCAGGTCCTTTGGTCACAGCAGCAAAAAAGCTGACTAAAACATACAGTGACAGCAGGAGAGAAAAGTGGTTTGGGAAGGAGATAGGGTCTGAGTTGCAGTCCTCTCCTCATACTGCTCAGCTGTAATAATGTCCCATGAAGTCACATTTGGCAAAGCAACTCCAAGCCTTAGCCAGCCACCACCGTATAACTGCTGCCTGTAAAGTCTCTGCCCCTGTGGAGCGGAAGGTCTGGGCCCTCTTTACAGGTTAGCAACCTCGACCCTCTGGGGTGCCTGCTGAGGGGAGGGCCCTGGAGGTGGGGCAGTGGACAGAAGCAGTTGGTGAATCTCAACTGAAGCCTGGGGATCAGATCACAGTCCATGCATGTTCCACTCACCCTTTTGTCCTAAGGATTTTTAGAGCTGGTAAACAGAGCACGTGTTCATCGGATGGTGAGAGGCTGGAGGGTGGGAAAGCTAGAAGGGGGAGACCTCTTTTTCTAGGCTCTGTCATCACAATCTCTGAGATAGAGTTTACTATCTCCATTTTACAGATAAGAAAACTGAGTCACAGGGAGAGAATAAGTAATTTGCCCAAGGTACCACAGAGAACAATGTTCCCAGGACTCTGTCTTCTCTTCACACCAGCATTCCACAGTGTGTAGCATAGTCTCTGTCACATGGCAGGCCACAGACACTGCTACCAACTGATCGATTTCCAGGTTGGTACTTATTTGGAAGAACTTAATCAAGTCTGACTTCAACACAAAGCGAGCACGGTAGGCACTTATAATATGAAGCAGGTTCTCCTGTTGGTGGACTCTGGGTCCTTTCCGTTCTCTCTCCACCTTTTCTCTCTCTAGTCACTGCCCTGTTTATTTCCTTCTCTTCTGGATGGAGAACATAAAAGTAAAAAAATTCCAAAGAGGAAGAGGTTTTCTTAGAGGAGAAGTTTGAGGCCTTTGCTAAGTTAGGTGTTTGTGAACTATTGACGTCATGATCTTTAGGGTTGGATCATCGAGAACTGACTTCAAACAGGGATAGAAAAGAGGTGTGGAACCATTGGAGTACCTGGTGAGAAATTGAATTCACAGAGGGGGATTGAAGTAGAATATGTTCCTTTCAGTCCCATTGATCTTCCGTTCCATCAGGGCCTCTCCTGCAGGCTTCATTTAAGGATATAGAATTATAGGAATTAGATATGTTACTCTATCTACAGCAATGGCAGGATCATTTGTCAATGAAAAAATCCAATTGTAGAGCTTCTGGAACACTCTTTATGCCTGACTTGTTTCTGAGATCTTTTTAATTGGATTTGAGTTTTTCATTTTGTTTCTTTGGACAAATTTATTAACCCCTGTTCCGCTGGGCTGAAGGAAGACATGAAAAGCCATGTTGACTGTCAGAGAATCCTGAGTAAGATGTAAGAGCTAGAATTTATACCTGCCCTGTGTAGCATGAGTGTGCACATCTGCTCCCTCCCATCTGCCTCAGCACTGCTTGGGGGAAGAGGATGATGAGATTCATTGACTCTTGCTCTCACTAAAAGTTTTCTAAAAGTGCTGCATCAAAATCAAAGGCTGAAAAAAGAAAAACTGAGACCCAGGAAGGAAAAGCCATTTGTACAAGGTCACAGTGAACAACAACTGAGTCAGGATGGGCGTCCAGATTTTTTTTTTTAATCCCAAACTCATACTCTCAAGTATTTTGTACTGAATAGGAGGAGAAACATGGTTACCAATGATCCCCAGATGTAGGTCCACTTTTCCTTAGAAACCTCTGGCTCTCAGATAGCTCATGTTGAGCATCATCACCTATCTTTGGACTCCTTGGAAATAGGTCATCATCCTCTCTGATAGTTAATTTCATTTTATGTTTCAGCATGGCTGGGCCATGTGTCCAGACATTTGGCCAAATATTATTCTGGATGTTGCTGTAAAAGGGAGTTTTTGTTTTAAATTGAGTTTAATATTTTAATTGATGGACTTTAATAAAGTAGTCTGCCCTCCCTAATATTGGTGGGTCTTATCCAATCTGCTGTAGGTATTTTTTTTGGGGGGAGTGGGGATATACCAGGGATTGAACTCAGGGGCACTTGACCACTGAGCCACATCTCCAGTCCTATTTTGTATTTTAGTTAGAGACAAGGTCTCACTGAGTTGCTCAGTGCCTCTATTTTGCTGGGGCTGGCTTTGAACTTGTGATCCTCCTAATTCAATCTCCCAGCCACTGGTATACAGCCATGCACCACTGGTATACAGCCCCGCACCACTACTCCCAGCTTGCTGAAGATCTTAATAGAGTGATGTCTGACTTCCCCTGCACAAGGGAGAATTCTGCAGCAAACTGCCTTCAGACTTGAACTGTAACATCAGCTAGCCTCCATAATTGTATAAACCAATTCCTTAAAATAAATCTTTATCTTTATATATACACACATTTTACTGGTCCTGTTTCTCTGGAGAACTCTAATACCTGTTCCTTCTTAGACTTTTTCTTCTCTTTCTCTTCCTCATTCTTCCTTTGCCCCATCAAGTAGCTTTCTCAGTTTGGGATGGCAGCTTCAGGCTCTTTTCTCTCTCACTCTTTCCCTGGGAGAATATACCCATTCCCATAACTTCACAATGGATGTGAGTCACTCCAACACCTGAGTTCACAGCCCTGTTTTCTGTACCTCCAGATCCCGTGTACTTACTGCATCTATGTACAGGGTGATGTCTTCAAACTCGGCAGCTGATCATTCAGCTCCCACATCATTAAGCTCTCGTCCCACTCATGGGATTCCTCAAACCATTCAGGATTAAACCCTTGGGGTTTCTGAGCTCTTCCTTCTCCCTGGCCCCATATCCAGCTGGCCAGCCAGCATTTCACATGTCTTTCATCTAGCCTTTTCATTTTCAATGACTCCACACGGTGTGGGCCTATTTGTTTTCTAGAAGGGTCTTCTCAGCTCTAGGTCCACTCTTTTTTCCAGTCCACCTTAAAAAAGACATAGCAGATTAGCTTTCTTAAAACACAGTTGTTTTCATCTCTATTTCTAGTTTGGCAGGACCAAGAGGCCTGATCCTATCTTTAACTAAGGTCCAGCTGAGGCTAGACCTGAAATTGATCCCTTGTTTGAGAATTTGGTCCAGTTCAACTTCTCACCATATGCTGGCAAAACCCTGGGAGTCAAGACCATAAAGGCTCTTAACCTCAGTTAGAATTCATCTGTGTCAATGGTCTCTTTTCAAGAGCTGCAGAAATCCTAAAGAAAGTTTAGATTGGATTGGACTTGGCATCCTAAAAAGGGATACATCAGGGTCCAGAACTAGCACCCTGAGTGATTCTGTCAACCACTGAGGGCTCTTTTTCTATTATCAGCCTGCTCAGGCTGGCTCCCTCTTTCTGTGGTTCAGACTGAGCTTGTCTCCTTGGAGTCTAAACTCAGATGTAGATACCAAAGTAGGGCAGAGTCCATGAAGCATCTCCAAAGAAAGTAAAGAATTTGTGTACTTCTGAATGATACTATAGCCTCAAGAAGCTTCATTTAGCTCATAAGGACAATAGCTATTGCAGAAGTGGTTAATCGGAAGTATCAATATCAGAAGGAAACTATTACGGGTTTTCTTTGGGGGGAGGGAAAAGTGGTGCAGGTAATGTTTAATTTTTATTACCTTTCAAAGAAAACATAAGAACTCTGACAGCCCTTTGAGATGAACATTATTTTTACTAAATTGAGCCAGAGTTATATGATGATAATAATAATAACAGCTATTATTTATCAAGTATGTAATGGTGCCACCTACTGTGTTAAACACTTTGCACAGCAAATGCTTCTCACAACAGCCCTCTAAATTATAAACCATTATTACTCCATTTTACAGATGTAAACTAAGATGTAAACTTGGGAGATATGTCCAAGGTGATGGCTAATAAGTAGCAAAGTCAAGCTCTGAACAGATAGTCTGACTCCAGAGCCCATGTTTGGAACTTAAAATCCTAAGATATAGGGAAGGAAAGATATTGGGTTGATTCTTCTAGTTGGGAGGTAAACATTCACAGTGATATTCTTGTCACATCTTTAGATCACAGAGAATGAGTCTTTGCTGAGTAGGGCTGATTTACATCTTTAGAAAAGGCCTTGGGAATAAAAGACTCTTGTTCTTTACAGACATGTGAACCGTGTTATATGGGCTAAAATTTGATGATGTGATCTGATTCGATGTTGACTGGCTCATTTGATTTGGCTCATTACTGTAACCCGGCAATACTTATCAAGCACTTACTGTACATTGGACATTGTGCAAGAGAATGAGGGTAGAGGAATGGATAAGGCAGACCTTCCTCCTGTCTCCATGGAGGAGCTTTGTTAGGAGAAAAGCTTTAAGCTGTAGCTTAATAAGAAAGGATTCTAAAAGTAATCTTCTGTGTGATGGTTTGGATCTGGAATGTCCCCCTTAAGGCTCCTGTGATAAAAGCTTGTTCTCTAGTGCAACAATGTTCAGAGGTGGGGATTTGGAGAAGTGAATGAAACATGAGGGTTCTGACCTCATCAATGGATTAATCCATTGAGGGATTCATAGCTGAATGAATTATTGGAAAGTGGTAGAAACTGTAGGAGGAGGACCCTAGTTGGAGGAAACAGATCCTTGGCGACTATGTCTTGTACTTAGCCTCTTCCTCTGTCTTTCTCTTATTCTCAGCTGCTATGGGATGGGCGGCTGGGTTCCACTATGCTCTCTCTGCCATGATGCTCTACCCCACCACAGGCCCATAGCAATGGAGCCAGCCAACTATGAACTGAAATCTCTGAAACTGAGAGCCAAAAGAAATCTTTCCTCTTTTTAATGGTTTTTCTCAGGTATTTGTCATAGGGATGAAAAGCTGACTAATATAGTCCATTTGGCTGAGCAGATCACCTGAAAAACTTTGCAGGAGTCCTTTAGCTTAAAAATGGAGTGTCAAAAAGAGGACATCAGATCTCAGGGTGAACTCTGACAGCCCACAGGGAGGGGATTGGTTTTGGGCTGTGTTTTGCTCTGTTTTGTTCTGGGTTACCATAGAGTGGGATATCTGTGGGTTATTATTGAAAAAGTGTTAAATATCTTGAAGGCACCTTCAAAAACTGTCTCTTAGACAGGCAAGGTGGCACACACCTGTAATCCCAGCAGCATGGGAGGTTGAGGCAGGATGGTCACAAGCCTAAGCCATTTAACACAATCCTAAACAACTTAGTGAGACTCTGTCTCAAACTACAAAATAAAAATTAAAAGGTAACTGGAGATGTAGCTCAGTGATAAAGCACCCTGGGTTCAATCCCCAGTACCAAAACATCAAAACTGTCTCTTAATGTTGATTCCATTGGCCACCAAGCCAGCACACATTTTTATAAGAGTGGGACAACTTGGAGAAATCTCAGAGGAAGACTCCTAGAGCACATAGAAATAACAAACAAGCAAACAAAAATAGCCCTTGAGCTGTTATTAAAGTTTAGTGAACCCCCAACACTTAGGCATTTTGCTTACATGGGTGTAAATGTTGACTTGGGCTAAATTTTGTTCCATTTGGGCACAATCAAAATAATCCTAATTAGACACTGGCCCAGTTGGAAGAATTCTATCTGAACTAAAAAGGAGTTATTTCTCTAAAATGGGATTCCAAATTTGAGACTCATAACAGGTGACTCAGAACTTGCCAACATACAAAAGGGCTCTCAAATTTGGAATAGAATTAAAGCCAAGACAAATTTTAGTATATCCCTGATGGCTAATGGGTTGCAGGTCTCTAGGCTGCTCTCCATCAGGCCACAGGGCGAAAGAGAGTGGTAAGAATAATTGGGAATAGATGGAAAATGTAAAATCTGCTAGCAGGAATTTGGAAGGACTTCCTTCAATGGTGCCAACTGCTAGGAGCAGATAGAGCAGAGACATCATGATGCTGAGTCTAAATTCTCTTGATGTAGAGATAACTTCAGTGGGTGTCCTGCATTGCATTGATGAGGTGAAGATTCTGAAGCTGTCCAAAGGGAGTGACACATAGTTCACAATCCTGAGCATTTCCCTCGGCACTGCTGGGGCTTTGAGTCAAAGGATTCCATCTAGACCAATGAATGTGGCTGGTACATTTGAAACTGTAATTCCTGCTTCCCCAGCCATAGTAGTCTTAAGAAGGACATCCAAAGCATGTGAGTTAATAACAATTTGAATAATAACATAAAACACATTTGACAATAAGTTCCTAGACAGTAGATTTGCAGGGTCCCCAAGTTTCTCTTCCCTGGCACTGATTCTGGTAGCTTCTGTGCTCTAGTTGGCGCCATTCAAGTTCTCCTGCAGCCACCGATGCATAGTGTGACCCTTGTGCACTCTGGAATCATATCCCAGTCCCTAGAGATGATAAAATTTCCACTGCTGACCCTGGGTTTGATTGATTTGATGACCACTGATTTGAGTTCAGAAGAGAAGGATTTTGAGGGAGGGGAGAAGGAAAGGAGATAAAAATTCTTGTTGCCTTGGAGAATATCCTTTTGCAATCTTTCTTTTAGTCACATTTTTGTGTTTTCTTCCTCCTGTTGTCATCTTCTTCTTCCTAATTGGATTAATTTGAGAGAAAGTCCATATGGCTTTCTTTCTAGAAGTTGTGGTAAGGTGGGCCTGGGGCAGCATCTTGCTGGGAAAGAGGCTCCCCAGCTGGTGACCTGCAAGCACAGCCCAATGTGGAGCAGAAGGAAAGAATGCAGGGATTTTCTTGGACCAGCTGTTTGAGGCTCAGGAGGGAAGTCACTTTTTTTTTCTCTCCCTGTTCAGTCTCTTTTCAGAGTAGAACAGGCAGAACCAGAACTTAAGTCAGGGATCCAAGATGGCGGGCCAGAGGGAGGCAGCATCCTGTGTCCCTCTGTGACCTGGGTTTCAAGTAGTGGGAATACTGCTTTGCTAAGAGTGATAGAGGACCCCTCCACAGCTGATCCTGTGCAGGAATCACAACCACTGTGCCTCAGCATTAGGAAGTGACTCCTGACTCCTTGCCCATGCAGGTCTCATGGGTGCCTTAGCAGGACCACCAGCATCAGCACCTGCGCAGAATTCCCAGGCGCATGAAGGACACTCAGCTGCTACCTATGTGCAGGAACTCCGGCCACCACTCATGTGTGGGCCCCCATCTACCAACACGGGGCTCCCCTGGTTGCCTCCATCTTGGGCCTCGGCAGCTACTGCCATAGTCCCCCACTCGAAGAGTCTGCTTGCACCTGGGGACATCACAGGCCCTGAAGAAAGCTGACAGCCACAACACTGCATGCCAGAGCTCATCTCTGAATGCACAACGACATTGCCTGGCTCCCCCCACCCGACCCAACACCCCATTGCTGAAAGCAGCTGCCTCTATATTGGGTCACCTCCATCACCATCTTTAGTCATGGCAACTCCAGTTTGGAACACCAGATAGCCAGGTACCCATAGTTTTCTAATTCCCCCCAATCCCCAGAAGCTGCTAACTCAGCAGAGTGACTGCCCAGTTCAAAACAGCCCTCTGTGACAGGTTTGCAGCCACCAGAGTGCAACACACAAGACCCCTGGAGAGAAAGGTTCCTGATTAGCAAGTAGAAAGGGAGAGGGTGAAGGAGATACACTTAGAGACTGATCTAGAGGGCAGGAACTGTGAGGAGATAAGACCCAGCGCCCATATCATAGGAGCAGACCCCAAAGGAGATCCTTGAGGTGCAGTCTCCCAAGGGACCAGTGGGTGCCATATCCCATCTCCAGGTGCCCTGCACCCAAGACTAACCCTCATACCCCATGTTGAGGGTGGAGACACCAACTAAGAACAGACAACTTCACCTACTGAATGAGAAGGGAAGCAGGAAAGACACTGATCTCCAACCAAAACAATCCTTGTTTCTTCCTTTGAGATTTTTTTCTTTCTTCTCCCTCTTTATTGTCCCACCCTCACATCTCCAACATATGTAAAACCAAGTATTTTGCATGAATTAGGATATTGAGGTCTGAGATGACTGAATAGTATATTACAGTTGTGTTGTATATTCTTTGGTTGTTGTTTTCTCTCCAATTTTTACTATTTTAACATTTTTTATTTTCTTAATATATATGTGTGTTTTGTGTACTCTACTGTCTTCCCACTTACTTGTCTTCCCAAAATTGCTACCTCTCTATTCTCCTGCTACTAACCTTCTTCTTTAGATTTCTCTTCCACACTTCCTAAGATATAATAACTCATTATCCTCATCTCCTACCTCCTCAGTATATCTTCCTACACCTCACCGCTGGTTCTTTGTCCACCATCAGAAACTGTAACCCTTTACACACCTACTGATTATATTGTAGATAATAATTGAGTTTACTATTTCTGTACATTGTGACCACACTGTAAACATCTTAGTAACAACGATTTGTTTTTAGATGGTATTTTGTTTATATTGGGAATCTGTTAACATTGTCCTTCCCCTCAAAGGAGAGGTATTGGAACCCTACAGGGGTGCTATAAGCCTATAGGGTAAAAACAGCAATGTCTCAGATCCACAGAGCAACATGAAGAGACAAGGGAAGAAAGTGCCCCAAACAAATCAAGACACCACATTATTACAATCCATGGCCAGCACAGCAGAAGAAATTACAGAGAAGGAATTCAGGATGTACATAATTAAAATGTTCTGTGTATTAAAGGATAATATAAGAGAACAAATATAGGGAGCAAAATATCATTTTGACAAAGAGCTACATAAGCAAATACAGGAAGCAAAAGATTATTTCAATAGGGAGATAGAGGTTCTAAAGAAAAACCAAACAGAAATCCTTGAAATGAAGGAAACAATGAACCAAATTAAAATTTCAATTGAAAGCATCATCAACAGAATAGACCATTTGGAGGACAGGACCTCAGACAATGAACACAAAATATACAATCTTTGAAAAGAATGTAGACCACACAGCGATAAAGGTAAGAAACCATGAGCAGAACATTCAAGAAATATGGGAGAGGGCTGGGGATGTGGCTCAAGCGGTAGCTCGCTCGCCTGGCATGCGTGCGGCCCGGGTTCGATCCTCAGCACCACATACCAACAAAGATGTCGTGTCTGCCAAAACTAAAAAATAAAAAAAATATTAAAATTCTCTCTCTCTCTCTCTCTCTCTCTCTCTCTCTCTCTCTCTCTCTCTCTCAAAAAAAAAAAAAAAAAAAAAAAAAAAAAAAAAAAAGAAAGAAGAAATATGGGAGAGCTTAAAAAGTCAGGATGTAAGCCTTGGGGAAGAATTCACCTGAACTGCTTCCAGCCAGCTCATCAGCTAAGGACTGAGTTCAGCCAAATGCCCAGGGCCATCATGTATGTTGAGCATTTTGTGATTTGGGTCACAAAGGTACTGGTTTGAGGGAATCAAAAGTGAAGAATGGATCCACTTGATGTTCTTTTAATTAGGTTGAGTCTGCCCTGAGGAAGGGCCAAATCAGCACTGTGAGCCTGGGGCCATCTGCCCAGTGGGGCCTCCTCTCCTTAAAAGCCCTTACCAGGCATGGGGGTGTGTGCCTTTCATAGGTGTTTTTTGTGCTGTTGACTGCACTGAGTATTTTGTGCCAGTTGTTGAAGGATTGAAGATTCAGAATCATAGCTCTCTCTCTCTCTCTCTCTCTCCCTTTCCTTCCAACTCTAGTCATAAAATACAGCTATTACTTTTGCCATGAAGGTCAGTCTTAGCCTTCCCATGGAGGACAGACTGACTGTTGGAAAGTCTGACACATTCTGGTTCTCTTCCTTTATGTGTGTGGCAGGAATTCTCAGCAGTATCATGTGGGAACATGTGGATTTGGAGAACCAATTCTTGGAGATCATGGGACAACATTCCTGGGAGAAAATCTAGGTAAATGAGGGAATAGAAATAAGCCATGCTGGGGGTTGGGAGGCTTTCTTCTTTGGGGCTTTATATATGCCATGAGAACTTTTACATGATCAATACCTTGAAGTTATCTACTTCTTAGAGCCCCACAATACAAAGAAAATGTTTCAAATGTATGGCATCTCTTCAGGCATATGCTTTTATGCTTCATTTTTGGTTATAAATAAGGGAGGCTGGTCACTGGAAGCTGTTGTCTAGGAACCTTATATTTGGACAAGCATCTCTCATTCATTCTTCCCCAAACAAGTGACAGGCAGGTCTCAAATGTCCACTCAGACTTTTGATAGCATTCAAGAAACATTCTCATTAAGGAAAAAGTCTGAGAAACTAAGGAGTATCATCTGATTATAATTTAACATGATCTGCAGTAGAAAACAGCGGGATTTTGTTGAAGAAACTCCTTTTGATTGATGTGTGTCTCTTCTAGTTCTGAACATTTCAGTCACTGTCTTGTAAAAAGAATTTTATTGATTTGAGGCTTGGCAAAGAGAAATGATGTACCCTTCAGCCCAAAATTGCCTTGTAAAGAGCATACGACTTTTTTTTTTTTTTAACTCTTTCAGAAATACTTTGTGCCTTCTCTTTTTTATTGCTCTAAAACTTCATGATGATATTCCTTGGTCTTCTCCATATATTAGGTTCAGTGCTTAGTGGGCCTTTGGATCTTAGAGCCTATGTCCTATAGTCTAGGACATTTTCTTCTTTTATGCTTCTTTGATATTTTGTTCCCCTCTCTGTGTACTCTGTTTTATCTTTCTGAAACTCAGATATTGGATTTCCAAACTCCTAACTTCTTCAAAAATTTTTTCTTTTATGGTTTCACAGACTATTATGGTTTGGATATGAGATGTCCCCTCAAAAGCTCCCATGTTAATGCAGGAATGTTTGGAGGTAGAATGATTACATTGTGAGAGCTGCAGCCTGATTGTCCATCCTAGTTTGAATGGATTGACTGGGTGTTAACTGTAGGCAGGTGAGGCATGGCCGAAGGAGGCTGAAGGCCACTTAGGACATGCCCTTGAATGTACGTCTTCCTTGAAACCTTTTCTTCTGACTCCCCCAATTTCCTAGTTGCCATGAGCTGAATAGTTTTCCTCTGCTGGGCCCTTTGGCCATGATACTATACTCCATTTCACTTTGGGTCCACAGCAATGGAGTCAGCTGACCATGGACTGAACCTCTGAAACCAAGAATCAAAAATAAACTTTCCGCCTCTCAGTTGTTCTTGTCAGATATTTTGGTCCCAGGAATGAAAAGCTGACTAATACAACCCCCTGTAACTTTTATTAATTAATTATTTAAAAATTCTTCTTCTTCTTCTTCTTCTTCTTCTTATTATTATTATTATTATTATTATTTTGGTACTGAGGATTGAACTCAGGGTTTAACCACTGAGCCACATCCTCAGCCTAGTTTTATTTTTTATTTTTTTGAAGACAGGGTTCCACTAAGTTACTCAGGGTTGGTCTTGTACTTGGGAACCTCCTGCCTCAGCCACCCGAAGTACTGGGATTACAGATGTGCAACATCATGCCCAGCTATTTTTTAAATTTTTAAAACAAACACAAGCTTATATAAAAGTCATAGATACAATAGGCAGAGTTTTTTCCTAGACCATTTAAAAGCAAGTTGTGGACATGATATATTGTGATATCTGAAAGAGTCATTCAAGACAAAAGTAATAATGGAGATTTGTCCTAAACTGGAGGGGACTAAGGAGTTATGACAACTAAGTGCAAGCTGGGGGCCTGGATTAAACCCTAGACTTCAGAGAAGGAAAACTGATAAAATTAGAATAAGGATTATAAATTAATTAATTAATAGTATGGTGGCAATGATAATTTAATTATATGTCTTTGATAATTGTACTCTAGCTATGTAAAACATAAATTGGGGAAGCTGAGTGAAAGGTATACGGTAAGTCTAAGTAAGAATTTACTGCTTTTTTGTACGTCAAATAATTTTGAAATGGAAAATCCAAAATTTTTGAATAGAATAATTTAATCAGGGTTTTGACTTTCTGTTAAGCAGCCCTGAATTGTCAGCATAGATTAGTCTTTCTCTGGTGTTTTAGTCAGCTTTTTTGGTGCTGCAACTAAAAGAACCAACCAGAACAAATGCAGAGAAGGAAAAGATTATTGGGGGGCCCACAGTTTTAGACATCTTGGTCCGTAGACTGCTGGCTTCATTCCTTGGGGCTCAAGGTGAGGCAGAACACCAGGGTGGAAGAATGTGGCAGAGGGAGGTGGCTCACATGATGATCAGGCAGCAGAGAGAGAGAATCCACTCACCATATACAAAATACATACCCCAATGACCCACCTGCTCCAGCCACACACCACCAGCCTTCAGGTTCCACTCAGTTAATTCCTCCATGGGATTAACTTACTGATTGGGTTAAGGCTCTCATAACCCAATCATTTCTCCTCTAAACCTTCTTGCATTGTCTCACATGTGAGCTTTTGGGTGACACCTCATATACAAACTATAACATCTGGCATTTTTTATTTTCTCCAAAAAAAAAAAAACTTATTAGCCTCTGGAGAGGGTGAAGGAAGGGCCTTTATTCAATATGCAGACTTTCATGAATTCTCTCATTTTCATCTAGTGCTTTACTCATTAGAACCTTGTGTCTCCAGACCCAGAAATGCATGGTTCATGTACTTCTTGTTTCCTTCAGTGGGCATCAGAGGGCTGGCTACCTGATTCCATGGGTAGGATAAAGGACAGGACTGGGGTGTAAATGCTTCTCATGAAGACTTCTGCCAATCAACTTGTCTTTGGCCCTGCTCCTCATCCTTGCCTTCAGTGGTACCTGGTGCCTCCAAACCCAGAATCTTTTGGGAGCTTCATGGCACAAATCAGCTTGCTTCTCATTAGCTGTCCCTCTGAAAGCAATTGGGTTTTGACTTTCTCTAATGAGTTATCACTCGTTCATTACTTCTGGTCACCTTGCTTCCTATTCTCTCCCTTCTCATTCTCTTTGTCCGTGTGATTTATTCCTTTAGATTTCTGTACTGTCACTTTAGAGTCATTTCAGTGAGAAGATAAGATAAATACATACTTTTAATTTCCAGACTTTATTGGAAATCCTAAGAATATTTTGTAGTATTTCTCTAAGCAAGATCCTCATGCAAAATGGATTTTAGTCTGACACTTGTGACAGTCAGAATTTGTAAGATGTATATGAAGATTAGACGAGATCGGGCGCGTTTAGGGTGGTATGGCCGTAGCCAACGAAGATTAGGTACCTCTTTCAGACACTTGCAAGCCTGAGGCTCTGGTTTTTTAAGAAAGGTCTTCTGTTCATGTGACTTAAACTAACATAGGTTTCATTTCTGCAAACAGTATACCCAAAATGTTCAGGCACTAGACCTCGAGTTGTGTTGTGTCATTTCCTTCTGGAGGTTTGGCTCACAGGGCCACTTGACTGAGACTGAAAATGTGGCCACTCTGAGAAAGTGTGGAAAGTAGAAATTAGGAAAGATAACATGGTTAAGAGTGTACATGCTTTGGAGCTAGACCCCTCTGGGTGCAAATTCACCCTCAGTACTTTCTTTCTACATATTCCTGTTATTTGTCCCTTAATATCTTCAAGTTATGCAGATATGAAATGAATATAATAATACTTCATTGATTCATTGTGACAAAGAACATAATAAATAGAAGACATAAATGGTGTAATTGTATTATTGTAGCCTACATTTTAAAATGTTTTACTGGGCTAGGGATGTGGCTCAAGCGGTAGCGCGCTCGCCTGGCATGTGTGCGGCCCGGGTTCGATCCTTAGCACCACATACAAACAAAGATGTTGTGTCCGCCGAAAACTAAAAAATAAATATTAAAATATTCTCTCACTCTCACTCTCTCTTTTAAAAAAAATAAAAATAAAATGTTTTACTTACTGGTTCTTCCAATGATGATAGAAGCAAATGGCGGGGGGTGAGGTTCAGTGTTCATTCAAGACGTGAACTATGGTAATCTTGCCCTTTAGAACAAAGCTGGAAATCATGGAACTGATACTGCCTTCTCCCAACTCCTTTGATTTGTTTTTGTTGTTGTTGTTTGTTTGTTTAAAGATTTTTTTTAAAAGATGGACACAATATCTTTATTTATTTTTTATGTGGTGCTAAGGATAGAACCCAGTGCCTCACATATGCAAGGCAAGTGCTCTACCACTGAGCTATAACCTCAGCCCCTCAATTTGGTTTTGAGTGTGAATTGTTCAAGCTGCAGATGTGGCCTTCCCCTCTGAGTGCCTCCCTGTAGTAATATGTTGTTTCCTTAGCAAACCAGAGACCTGATGGAAAGTTCTATGCCAAAAATGTCCATTATTATTCTCCTTTGGATAATCCCTGCCTTATTCCTTTGGACATTAAAACCCGTGTGTATCTGGCCCAAGTTCTTCCTGGTATTATAGATGCCAAGTCACACCCTAGGGAAGTAGCAGTATGTCTGCCCTGGGCAACTGCCTTTGAGAGGGGCCATCAGATACACAGGGAATGTTGTCCAGGACCTTGGAGAGCGCTCAGTCCCTCTGTCTCTGTCAGTTTCTGTCTCCACCTCTCTTTCTCTTTTTCTGTCTCTGTCTCCTTCTAGTGTAATTCATAGAAGGAGAGGTTCTTCAGCCCAACCCATGGGATTATCTGTACCTGTTAGGGGATCTCTGGATCATGCATAGGTCAGGATTTGGTGGACTCTGCTCTTAAATTTAGTGGGTTGTCCCCAGGGAGATCCTCAGGCCCATCTCAGTGCTGCCAAGTTCCTGTTATAACAGTAGGAAGAGAGCAGCTGTCGCCTCCAGGACTTTTGTTCCAGAAATTCATAACAGCACAATCCCCAATTTGAATATTCTTTTATAAAGGGACTTAGAAAAGGCATTTTACAGCTGGCAAATGTTTTAAACATATCAGGGTGTGTGTTCACAAGGAGTCCTACAGAAACCAAGAGGGAAGCTGGGTATAACCAGAGCCTTACAATTTCTTTGGGAGCAAAGTAAGGGAAGAAAAGTGATGCTTAGGGGCTGGGGCTGTAGTTCAGTGGTAGAGCATGTGCTCACACTAGGTTCAATTCTCAGCACTACATAAAAATAAATACATAAAAGATCATGTTTATTTACAACTAAATTTTTTACAAAAAGTGATGGTTGTCTTAGCAGACAGGAGAAGATCCAAATGGCTTCTTTTATAAGCTTATTTTGGTGGTAGCAAGGATATGGGGAAAAGGGTACACTCATACTTGCCAGTGGGACTGCAAATTGGTGCAATGATTATGGAAAGCAGTGTGGAGATTCCTCATAAAACCAGGAATGCAACTACCACTTGACCAGGTTATCCCACTCCTCAGTATATATCCATAGGAGTTAAAATCAGCATACTACAGTGACACAGCCACATCAATCTTTATAGTTCAATTCACAATGGCTAAGCTATGGAATCAACCTAGAGGTCCTTCAACAGATGAATGGATAAAGAAAATGTGGTATATATACACAATGGAATATTACTCAGCAATAAAAAGAATGACTTTATGACATTTTCTGGTAAGTAGATGGATCTGGAGACTATCATGTTAAGTGAAGTCAGCCAATCCCAAAAAATCAAAGGTCAAATGTTTTCTCAAAAAAATTTCAAAATATGTTGAAAATTTTTGTAGAGTTATTTTTAAGCCACAGAAGATGATTATTGGGTACAAATGAAGCTTTAAGAATCTCTGTGCAACATGAGCTCAGGGTTTGGGCTTATAGTACAAAGGTGTTTTGCCATAGTTCCTTCACTGATGCAAAACCACTGGGTGGAGTCTTCCTAGTAGCTCATTGCATTTAAGAAAGAACACAACCCTCTTTTTTTCTGTATGAAGTTAAAAATCAAACACAATTAAGGAAAGATATGAATAAGCCAGATGAATCCATCTTCACTGACTATACTACCCAAAAGAGATGAATCTAAGAAGCATCTTGAATTAAATAGATGAACTTGCAGAATTTAATATGCAGGACATTCTTTTTTGAACTGATTCCTGTGAGGAAGCATTAGAAGATTCAGCTGGCTGCCTAAGTAGGCTTCTTGGAGTGGACCTCAGTGAGGACATCTTTGTCCAGCATCTTCCACTTTTGGAATTGACTTGCTTCAGTACCGACGGATGTGCCTTGGCTCTAGAGTGTGGAGAAACATTTCCTAAACCAGAAGGATGTGGATTTATAAACACATCAAGATAGGACTTCTAAAATGAGATCCCCAGCTTTGTGGTAAATGAATACTACGCCCAACTACCTGGATCACCTCCCTGCTAGTGTCTTCCCAAGTTCCCTTGGGGGATTTGCAGGGTTGCCTGATTTTGTGGGGCATTCTGCAATAGAACTAGAAGAACTGTCCCAGTTCCATTGGAAAAGATTCTTTTCTGGTAACCCAAGCCATAAATCAGTCAAACTATTTAAAAAGTTAGACCTATTTTCAAAGCCCTGAACAGGACTTCTTCAATTACCCCATCTCTAGGCTCCATGCAGAACTTCGCATTTGTATTCGTCATTAGCATGGTACAATGTCACAGCCATAGCTCGTCTCAATAAGCTAAAGTGCATTTGGAGATTAGTTGTGTCCTGTGAAAAATACAGAAGATTCCCCAGCGCCCTTGACAGGATTTGGGAGTCGCTCCGGGTCTTATCTGTAATATGTTTGCCAAACATCTCGGAGGGTGAATGACTTACAGGGGATGAGAAGTTGCCATGGGGTGGAATATTGATTCTTGTTATTTTTGGTTTTTCAAAGATGTCATTTTCTGACCTTGTCTCTAAATCTAAATTTAGGAACTTCTCTGACTAGTCAGAAGAATTATTTTTCACAGTGTGTTTCACAGGTCATTGGGCAAACAATTTGTTATAATTCTACTTAATTGAGCTGTATACATATAAAATCAATAAGAAGAAATCAAACAATTCCAAAGTTTGCCCCCCATCTGTTGACTCATAGAAGTGCAGCCTCTCAAGATTCTCATGTCTCACTTGGCGTAGGGGCCAGAGGAATCTTTAGGAGGTTTCAGGGACTAGTGCCATCCAGATGTGCTCACGATGAAATGTCCATTATCTCCAGTGAATCAGAAGCCTGAGGGAATTTGACCCTGGTATTTGACAATCTGGAGACTCCATGGCCTCCCTGCAAGGCTCCTTTGGATGGGTCTGCTCCTTGGACATACAGTGACCAAGTGCACAGAAGGACCAGGAGTCTATGAAAACATTGCAAATACAGTTGGAAACGGTTGGCTTTGCCTTCTCACAAAAAGAGGCTGACGTGCAGAAAGCCAAAGAGCCCAGCAAAGAGAGCTCCAGCCCTCTTCAGCCCACCCCATCCCTACTGGGATTGTGTCTCCCTCTGATACATTTGGGGAAATCTTTCTGCAGAAAGATTTATATATAATATATCAGAGGGAGACACAATCCAAGAACTTTGACCTTAAGCCCTATGTAAGAATTTTATCCAAGTTATTGGAACCCTTTAAGAGAAAGCTTTATTTTCAAAGCTTTTACTGATTTTCTATATTGTTAAAAGTTGAGATAGAAGGGGTTTTTTTTTGGGGGGGGGGATTCTTTTGTGAAGGAAAAGTCATTCTGTGGGAACTTTAAAAAGAACCCTTATGTTTGGAATGGTTTTGGACTCCTCTTGCCTGTGGCAGTTGGTCAATCTCTCCCTATTGCTGATGCGCTTGGCATATTTTGAGCGACATGAGGCAGGTATTTTGTAGAGTGCTCCTCTGCGAGAATTTGTCTGGGATTTGCCTCATGATTAGACAGGGGTTATGGCTTTTGAGGAGGAAAATCATAGGGGTGAAGTATCATTTTCATCACATCATATCAAGGCTGTGGAATATCAACGTGATTCTTGATTGTTGATGTTGATGTTGATTGCCAGACTGAGGTGTATTTGTCAGATCCCTCCACTGAACAGCTACTCTGTTTTTCTTCTTTATTACCATACTGCACCCTTTGAAAAGAAGTCACTAAGCACAACCACACTCGAGAAATAAAAAGTTATGTTCCTTGAGGGCAGATTATGTACAGAAATTATGTGGAATTCTTCTTCCCTCTCCTCCCTCCCCAGCATTTGTTAATTTTTTCAATCACTTATTTTTTTTAAGTATGGTCTCGTGGATACTTATTTTATATTTGGCCACAGATCAGTATGATTTTGTGATGTTGTTTAAATTGTTCCAGATTGACCACTGGGAGTTATGTCTGCTGGCTCCTGAGCTTCATTGACATGCTGCCGTTATGTGCATTTTTTAGGACTGTCACGCAACATTTTGGTCAATGACAGATCAAATATGACAGTGGCTCCATAAGATTATAATGGAACTGAAAAAGTCTTATTACCAATGATGTAGCCATCATAATGTTGTAGCTCAAGACATTACCCAGGCGTTTGTGGTGATGTAAACAAATCTACTGCACTGTCACTCATATGAAAGCAAAGGACATAAATTATGTATAGTACATAATACTTGATAGTGATAATAAATGACTGCAACTGGTGTGTGTCTCTTCTAAACCATCCTTTTTATCATTATCTGAGTGTATTCCTTCTACTTATAAAAAAAGTTTACTATAAAATAGTATGTTGTGTTCTACCAACCTAAGATTTGGTGCTTCATATATTTGGTGTTTACTGTGTCTCCTGTTTATATCAAAAGGCCGGTTGAGTGAGTGAATTATACCATGTAGGTTTATGTAAGCTAAATCATTGACACAATGATAGAACTGCCTAACAACATGTGTCCCTGTCATTAAGCAATACATATTTCCTTATTTTCTGCCCTTAGAAGGTACTATGGACTAAACCATACTTATTATTATTATTTTCATTATTATTATTATAGGGTATTTCTTGCCCTAGTCTTAGAGCCAGCCCTTTCTTCAAGAAATCCTTCTTCCTTTTGTTGGAGCATCACATTAGAAACAAAGATCTGAAATTTGTGTAATGTAGTTTTAATTTACTCATTTTTCATTGCATATAGTACGCTATTATAAGAATATTCCACATTTTATAGTTTATTTATCTAGTTTACTGTTGAGGGACACTTGAGTTATTTTATATTTGGGTCATTACAAATGCTTCTACTATGAGTACTCTTGTGCACATTTCCCTATATATGTATTCCTGTAGGGTATATAGCTAGGAACGGAATTACTGTGTCACAAGTTCTGCATATAATCAATTTAAACAAACACTGCAAAACAGTCTAGAGGTAGGAAGAAGGAAGGAAAGAAGGAAGGAAAGAAAGAAGGAAGGAAGGAAGGAAGGAAGGAAGGAAGGAAGGAAGGAAGGAAGGAAGGAAGGAAGGAAAGAAGGAAGGAAAGAAGAAGGAAAGAAGGAAGGGAAAGAAGGAAAAGACACAGAGAGAAAGATTGATCAATCTTGGTTCTAGATGGCTGCTCACTATGGGAATATCATTTCTTCCAGACCTTCTCAGCTGGCAGAGCGATTGTAAGTGTGCCTAACAACACATACGGAACAAAGATCTATAAATATTTCAGTATGTAACAATCTGTATATAATTAAGCATAAGTTCTTACTGATGTCTCCAACTCTAATCCATGACCATATGGATCATTATGGCCTCCTTCCTCGCTTATCTTTAAATTGACACTCCAACAGGGAGAAATCTGGCTTTTTGGGAACTTTATAGGAAGATAAGAAAATGGCAACATTTTGGTAACAATGTTTCAGGCATCTCTGTGTTTGTCCATGTTCTTGCCTTTCTGCCAACGGTTTTATAAATGTGTGTGTGTGTGTGTGTGTGTGTGTGTGTGTGTGTGTTTATATATATTTCTTTATTTTCATATCAATAGTACATATTCTAACATACTGCGTTGGAATGTGCTTTCTCCACCATGTAATTATATGTCAGAAGCATATTTTTGTGTTAGTAAATTCTGGTGTGCATCTTTGTTTTTAATTAACTATTTAAATGAATGCTTTGGTTGATCCCAAATTTGTTAGTATTACAAACAATGCCACAATGCAAAATCTGTCTGACATTATCTCTGTAGGAAATATTTCTGGAAGTAGAATTTATTCTATGGAAATAAGCCTTTACATTTTTCAGAGCACTTCTAGGAATATATCATGTCATTTAGGCTGCACTTCCAGTGGTCAAACTAAATCTGATTGGGGGCGGGGGAGGGTCCCTACTGGATCTGTCTTGCTGCCACAGTGGAGAAGGGCTGTCAGAGGGGCTCTGGTCTGTTTTAGCCTCTGCCACTGGGCTCATGCCTTCACCCCTGCTGGCTGCCTTGGATATCACTGTCCCTTGGTCACACCTGGGATCTCCCTAAAGTCAGGATCCTGGTTGGTCGTTGTATTTGACTTTCCTCTGGCCTGTTTATCCTTATTCTGGGGACAACTGCTCCAAACTTCAGCAAACCCTAGTTGCCCTCTTTCCCTAGAAACTCTTCTCCCCCTGAATTTCTAGGTCACTTCAACTTGACCTAATTGATCACTGCTTGCTCATGTGCAACAGCCTCTGCTTTATGCCTGAAACACCATTAACACATTTCTTTTAATACCTGGGACAGTTGAGCCAATTTTCAGATCAAGCAAGAATGAATAGAAATTAGATTATAATATTCACTCAGAACTTGAAACTGAACCCAGGGCAAGACTTACCAGAAGTGGAAGGTAGAACCTTTGTCTTTGACATCCCTATATGCTGATTCCACTAATCCCTGCCCCAGTATCAACTGCTAAGCTACTTGCTGAATAGACCTTCGAGGCCTTTCTTACAGATATTTTCTTTAAAGAAACTCCAGAGGATTAGAAGTATTCATGATTCAAGGAAGTGAAGTTAAGATGAAATGGCCAAATAATAGGCAGCAGAGCCTGGGACCCCTCCTAAACACGTACCTCCTGGGAGACACTTGTTTCCTTCATGCATTTGTTACAAGGGTTAGAGAAGAAAATGCAGAGGATTTGGCAAGTAGTAGATATTCAGGAAATAGCAACAGCCCCAAATAGCTAATACTTATTGAGAGCTTATCATGCCCCAGAAACTATTCTAAGTGTTTCACACGTGCTAGCTCATTCTATCCCCACAACCACACTGTGAATACTATTCTTTTTCCCAGTTTTACAGATGAGGAAACTCAAAGACAGAAGAAAGCTGGAATGGCAACTGTGTTGGAAAACCAGCTAGTGGTCCCAGAGTGATTACATCTGACCCTTCCATGAGGGGTAAGAACGATTTCCTATTTAGTGAATTCACTCTGCATCTGATTTATCTGCAGCCAATAGCAGTCACTGAAACAAAATCCCAGCTGTCCTAGAGGGTCCCTCCAGTGATAGGTGTGTTTTACTTCATTAAGCTGAGCCTCAGTTTACTTTAATATCCATATATCTCATGTTATACCCCACAATATCTGAAAAGGCAGGTATATAGCTCATTATCAAAAGAAGAAGAAGAAGAAGAAGAAGAAGAAGAAGAAGAAGAAGAAGAGGAGGAGGAGGAGGAGGAGGAGGAGGAGGAAGAGGAGGAGGAGGAGGAGGAGGAGGAGGAGGAGGAGGAGGAGGAGGGCGGCGGCAGGGAGGGACAGGGGAGAGAGGGAGGGAATTGCCATAGCTGTTCATAAACACCCATAGTCCAGAGGATCATGGGCCATATGAGTTGTTTTTTCCACCAGGCCACACAGAGTCAGCCTTAGACAGATGCTCAGAGGTTGGTATGCCCTGGGCCTGTCTCAGCTTCCTTTACCTAGCCCATTTCTCTCTCTCAGATTCTGGTTTTATTTTGCTGATGCTCCCTGTGGTCAAAGTCAGAGCCCTCAATGTGATTCTATCCTACAAGAGCAGAAGGGAGAGCCCCTATGCTCCTCTATGCCAGCGTAGGCTCTGTGGCTTCTGAGACTTGCTAAAATTTATAGTAGAAGGAACATGCAGGAGTCAGACTACATAGCTCAAATGCTGCTCTGGCAGTAACCAACTGTATGGCCTTGAGTAGTTACTTAGCCTGGCTGTGCCAAGGATTGTTCATCTCTAAAATGAGGATAATAAAAGAACCATTGCATAGAATTTTTGTGAGTTTATTTGTAAAATATTTATGGTAATGATTCTTTTGTTGTTATTCTTTTACTTGTTTTTGGTACTAGGGATTGAGTGTCGTGGGAGTCTACCACTTTGCTACATCCCCAACCTTTTTAATTTCATTTTGATACAGGATCTCATTAAGTTGCCAAGGCTGGCCTCAAATTTGCTGTCCTCCTGCCTCAGCCTCTAGAGTCTCTTGGTATAAGGATGTGACACTGGGCCTAGCTAGAGTAGTGGGACATTCTTAATTGTGGGCATTTCCTGTCCTGTACCTAGGGGGCCTTTGGCAGTGTCTGAAAACATTTTTGGTTTTGGAAAAGTGTTGTTGGTTTCCATCTAGTGACTAGGAACCAAGGATGCTCAAACAACTTATTGTGCAAAAGACAACCCACAACAAAGAAGTATCCAGCCCCAGTATTAATAGTATCAAGGTCAAGAAACCCTTATTTAAAACAATGCCTTATTCATGATCAATGCTACATAAATTAGTGTAAGTTTTCTGGGTTATGCTAAAAATTCCCTTTCCACTCAGATGAAAACAGAAGAGTATAAAGGGAAGAAAAGGGACCAATGTCCCTGTTGTGCCATGTGTCTGGGATGTGTCTTTAACATATTCAGCCCTTTGCCTGGCATGTAAGATACTCAGGAAATAAGAGATTTAGGACAATTGCGTCTTTATCACTGGTCACGGTGGGAGTTGGTGTTGCTTTGTATTTTCCAAAGGCTTTGATAACAAGATGGGCGGGGAGAGTGTTGGATACAAGAGTATTGAACTTGGCATTGGGATGGGGTGTCAAAGGTGGCTCTTTTCCTTCTCGACTGGTAATCAAGAAGGGACAGTTAGGCTGCTTGGCCTTACGTGGATTATTGAGGTGAGGATCTTAGAGCATAGAAGACCAAAGCATGCTGACACAATTTGGGGAAGGTGTTAGAAAACTGTTTTTGTAAAAAGCCACATAGTAAATAACTTGAGTTTTTAGATCCAAGAAGAAAAATTAAGGATATTATGTACATAATTATACAATAAGAGAAAAAAACTATAGATTATTATTTAAAAAAATAAAACTTTATGAACCCTGAATTTGAACTTTATATAATTTTTATAAGTCATAAAATATTCTTCTTCTTTTGATTTTTTAAATCAACATTTAGAAAATATAGAATCCATTCTTAGCTCCTGGACATACAAAAACAGGTGGTGGGCTGGATTTGGCTGTGGGCTTCAGTTTGCCAACTCCTGGCTTCAGCCTCATCCTTTCAGCCTGTGACTGTTTCCCTCTGTCACCAGCTCTAGTGCTGTTCCTTAAAATGTGCTTTCCACAGAGACTGGGCCATTTTATCTTCCCCCCCAGCAGTGTAGAAGGGTTCCAATTTACTGGCTTTCTAGATGATAGAAATAGACATCTCAGATGTCTATTTTCTAATGTTGGGGCCTTTCCTGCAGGTTCTGCAAAAATTCAACCAATTAGTTGGTAACAGAGTCAGAATCTAAAAGCTGTGTGGGGAAACCCATCAGGCTGAGAATGAAGGGGTCCCTGGTGCCTTCAATGGCACTTCTCCCAAGATGTGCTCCCTGCAGCCCTCCCTTCAGTGCAACTGGGAATCACAGGCTCCTCCCGCGTCCTGTCTTCTAGATACTTTAGGTAAGAATGCCATGAGGGGCATCTCTACTTTCTTCCACTTACAAATGGAAGAATGATGGAGAAAAATAAAGAAAAGATGAAGAAAAACAGTGAAGAGATGAAGAAAAACAGTGAGTCTGGATCTCATTGGCAGGTAGGAAGGAGAAGAAACAGGCCAGATTCAAGGGAACCATTTTATTGATCATAAATGGGAACTTCTATCAAGGGCTGTATGTTTTCTTTCACATGTGGAAGCTAAAAAGAAATGAAAGGAAAGGTGTATGTTGGGGGATCGCATGAAGAGCAAAGGGAGATCAGTAGAATAGAGGATGGAGACCAAGGTATGGGAAGGGAGAGGGAAGGGGAAAGTGCTAGTGAGGGATATTGGCCAAATTATATTGTTACATTGTGCACATATACTAACAAATCCCACCACTGTGTACAATTATAATGTATCAATAAAAAAAGAAATGAGGGCTTCTTTCTGCAGAAGCCAGAGGGCTAGAGAATCCCCTGGGGTAGAACATGTGGACCAGCAGGGCACAGCAGGGATAGATCCGAGGCAGACAAAGGCCAAGTTGGGCCCGGTCTGGAGTTACGTGATATGCAGAGGAATGGGCAGGTTGAAGGTCTGAGAGCAACAATTACAGCTCAGCCTCAAAGCATGAGTCTGAGGAGCAGGACCAGACTGGTGATTGACAGACAGAACAAGGCAGGGTCTTGGCAGCTCCAGAGGCAGGCTCACAGGCCTTCACATTCAACCAGCCCATCCTCCATAGCCTGTTGCTCCCCCTCCTCAGACTCAATGCCAGCAGTAAAAAACACAAAACACTCACTTAATTCTAGCTCCCTGAACATGGTGTGTCTTCTCATTACATCTTCCCATCATTTGCACATGCTATTTTCAGCAACCTGAAAATTTACACTTGTCTCTGCTCCAACCCTAGAAAACTACATATTCTTCAAGTCCTACCTCATACATAACTTCCTGGAGAAGCCTTCCTAGTGCTCTCCGATATGCTTTTCCCCTCATGTCCTTGCCCAGAGGCACTGTACCCAGGATGGCCTTCATCTTACTGTCTGGCCCCTGGATAGTGAACATGACCAGGGCGGAGAAATAGCTTTTTCACAATTGTGGTCCCTGCTCCTCACAGGCAGTACCTAGTGCCCTAGGAGATTGTGGAGAGCAGTAACTTGATCATAGTCTCTGACTGCCTCAGAGCTGTGGCTATGCTTTGCTCTAGGAACTTTCTGTGCAAAGGTGCAGGACAAGATTGCCCAGGAGCTATGGGGATGCCCTGCCTGAGGAAGTTCTGTGCAAAGGCATGGAATTATATCAATCTTGACCTTGAGCTCAGGAACTAGTTGCTGGGGATAGATATTTCTGAGCATAACAAGATAACCCTAACGTCTTGCCAGTCCTGCATCCTTCAGGTTGCCTGCTTTATAAAAACTTTCCCACAAATAATCTTTTGATGATAAAACCTATACAATAAATTTGATGTGCTAACTCTGGATCACTGTTCCTCCATCGGAGGTCAGCATCCCACTTGGTCCCAGCTTTCTTTTTTAAATGTTTGTGTGTCATTCTTAATTCCCCATCACCCCTTGCCAGTTTCTAGGGTTCAGCCACACAGGTTGCAGCAGGACATGAAAGGCTATTTTGCAATTAGTCTGGCTCCTGGGGGAACTGGACAGGGATTCAGTTATTAAGTCTGGGGTCCCAGTAGGGGCTTTTCCAGAGCAGCTGATTCCTCAAAAATGGAAAAGTGGGTTCCTCAAAAAAAAAAAAAAAGTCAAACACTTGACCCAGCAATTTAAATCCCAGACACATATGTATCCAAGAGAAATGAAAATATGTCCACACAAAAACTTGCTCACAGATGTTTATTGCTACCAAATATTTATAATAGCCCCAAAGTGGAAGAAAACTTAATGTCCATCAAGTGATAAATGGTATGTCTATCAAAAGGAATGAAGTTCTGATGGACCTTGAATACCTTATGTTAGGTGAATGAAGACAGGTACAAAAGGCCACATATTATAGGATTGTATCTATATGAGATAACCAGAATAGGCAAATCCATAGAAGCAGTAGGTAGATTTGCTGCTTCCAGGAGCTGGGAGGGAAGGGAGTGCGACTGGCTACCTAATAGACACAAGATTTCCTTTTGTAGTAAACATGTTCTGAAATAGCAGTGATGGTTGCACAACATTGTGAATGTACTAGAAGTCACTGAACTGTACAGTTTTAAAATGGTGAATTTCGTGTTATGTGAATTTTACCTCAATCATAATAAATAAAAAAAGAGAGTGAGGTCATCTCTCAGCTCTCTGTGCATAGAGAGCCCCTGGCACAGCAGTGATGCTTCTGATGTCCTTGCCTGCTGGCTCTTTCAGTTCCTGAAGCCTGGTGGGCCTGAGTCCAGGTAGGGCCTCTCTCCAGAAGAGGACAAAATGCAGAATTGGACTCTCTCCAGTTCCCAAAGCAGGCAGGAACTTCTATCCCATGACACCACCAAGACAGATATTTATATTTTTGAAGTTCACTTGTTATTCTGATGGACTTCCACGTTGGCATTCAGTGTGTGCTTGTCTGCTGGATCTAGAGGCCCAGAACTTGCATGGGTAAGGGCTCCAGGGCCCAGAAGGGAAGCATCTCTCCTCCTTTGCATCACCAGTCCCTCCAGCCATCTGCACAGCCTCTCCCGGCCTGCAATGGGGGCCACCCACAGTTTCACTCATTCCAAGGACATCGCTGTCCTAGGCCCTGAGTTTTCAAGGATAAATAAGACACAGTCCCTGCTCTCCAGGAGTGAGTGTGCAACACTGGTATGATGGGGGTGTGTGAATCCATTGGCAAAAGGGCTGAAGTAGGGACACATGAGCTGGGTGTGGAGGGATAAGTAAGAGATCCTCAGGGAGGGCAAGGCAGAGAGAGTTTTCAGAGCCAAGGACATGTGAAATAGCCTGGAACCTTGAGGGAAAGAATTAAGAATGGGGCGTAGGAGTGGTAAGTGGTGACTGGATAAAGCTAGGTAGGGGCAGGTCTTGGAATGCCTTGTTCACCAGCCTTGGGAGGGAAGCTACTCGTGGATTTTTGGAAGGGAAATTCCATCATCAGGTTTGCATGTAGAAGGGGTACAACCTCTGAGAGCCAAGTAGAAGGTGGATTGGAAAGGGAGTTGGAGAGGAGAATATACAGAAGGCTACTGCAATGGTCTGTGCAAAAAATGATGAGAGGGCTGGGTTGTGGCTCAGTGGTAGAGCACTTGCCTTGCATGTGTGAGGCCCTGGGTTTGATCCTCAACACCACATAAAAATAAGTAAATAAAATAAAGTTATTGTGTCCATCTACAACTAAAAAAATAATAATAATGAGAGCTGGATGAAGTTCATTGGTGGTGGTGGTGGTAGAGGGCACAGAAATAGAAATGACTGGGACAGGAGGCTGAGTAGCTGAGGATGGTGCAGAAGGGTGGGATCCGAGGAACAGAGAGTAGCCGTGTGAGACTCTGGTTTCCTTGTTTGGGTAGAGGGTCATGATGTGAGAAAAGGAGCAGATTTGGGAGAAAGATAACAAGCTATGTTTGGAACAGGATGAACTGAGAGCCCAAGGCATGTCCAGGAGGCTGTCAGGGATTGGGGCTGAGGTTTAGGGACATGTCTAAACATGGTGGGATCCCTGCACAGACATCCCATGTCTCTCCAGGAGTTCAGTGTTGAGAGCCAGGGCCAGGGATTTGCTGGTACCTGCTCCTGTCAAGGTTCACTCTGGTTTTGACTCTTTTCCCCTGTTGGCATGCAATTTCATGCTTTTCACTTCTCCCTTTTAATGGGAATTCATAAAGTGATCTTCACCTTCCAGTGGGGATTGAGATTCTTTTCCCCTCTCTCAGCTCTGACACCTGCTACTGTTTGGTTCACTGTGAAGACAGAGTGACAGGGTGGCATGCCTTTGGCAGTGCTAAAGAGGGGTGCAGGAAGACCTGGAGGGGTATCAGGAACAAGGTGTTAAAGTGACTCTCAACAGCAGGGAGCTGGTGAAGACACACTTCATATGCCCCAAGCACACGTGCCCCAATGTCTTTGCAGTGCCCCAAAATAAAGTTGCCACCTCTGTCTCTGGAATACAAGGCTCTGCAGCTCTGAGGTCCACCCCTTCACTGCAGCTCACCCCGGGCATGTCTTTTTCTGCAGGCCACTCATGATATGAGTCTCACTGGGATAAAATTAAGGTGCTAATAGGCCATGTTCCTATCAAAGGCTCCAGGACAATATCTGTTGTCTTGACTGTTTTAGCTTCTAGAAGCTGCCCATCTTCCTTGGCTTCCTTTCATCTTCAAAGCCAGGGACAGTGGGTTGGGTCTTTCTCACATGGCATTGCTCAGACCTCCTCTTCTATTTCCCTCTTCAACTTTTTAGGCCTCACATGTCTTGGTTTCTTTTGTGCTGCAATAACAGAATACCTGTGATGCAATTGATTTGGCTCATAATTTTGGAGACTGGGAAGTTCAAGATTAAGGAGCCATATTGGATGAGGGCCTTCTTGCTGTATCATAAATTGTGAAAGCCGTCACATGGTGAGAGGGTAGGTGACAGAGATCCCAGGAAGGGGCCAAACTCATTTTTTAACAAACCAACTCCTGAGTTAAACCCACTTCCTGGGAGATGACATTAATTCATCCATGAGGGCAGATCCCTCATGACCTACTCACCTCTTCAAGGTCCCACTTCTCATCACTGCTGCCTTGAGGATTAACATTCCAACACATGAACTTTGGGAACCAAAGTTCAAACCACAGCACCATGTGATGACATTGGGCCCATTTGGAGAATTTAGGCTGATCTATTTTAAGGTCAGCTAGTTTGCACTTTTAATTCCATCTGCAAACTTAATTCCATTTTGCCATGTAACATGTTCACAAATTCCAGGAATCATGATGTGGATTATCATTCTGTCAACCACACCATCATCCAAGGCAGAGCTCAAGCATATCTCTTTCCAGGACTCTCCCCTATTGATTGCAGGTAGACCAGACTCTTGAGGCATTGCTTGGATAAAACCACAGTTATTACATTCCTGGTGTCCTCATTCTCTGCCCTGACTTCTTATTATGGTTCTTCTCCTTATTATGGACATTTCTTAAATGTCCCCCAAATACTGTGTGTTAAAGGCATGGTCACCTTCCTGTAATACTATTGGGAAGTGGTGGAACCTTTAGGATGTGGGGTCTAGTAGAAGGAAGTCAGGTCATTAGGGGCATGTCCTTGAAGGGGATATTGGAACCCTGGCCCCTTCCTCTCTCTCTGTATCCCCACTTCCATGAGTTGAAAAGGCTCCTCCTCCATGTGCTCCCAACAAAATAGACTGTACCCCTCCAGGCCCAAATTGATGGGGCCAGATGACCAGGGAGGAAAACTTCTGAAACCATGAACCAAATCAAATTGTTCCTCCTGCTAAATTGATTCATCTCAGGTATTTGGTCCCAGGGATGGAAAGCTGACCGGCTCTTACCTTCCTTTCTTTACTGAAAGCTTCCTGAGCCCAGGGACAGGGTTGTATGCATTTTGTGTTACCCATGCTGCCTGGGACATTGACATATTCATAGAAGGTGTGACATGGGGAAAACGGGAGGAATGGCCAATCATATAGACTTCTACTTAACATGTTCAATTCATTTGAGATCATCAAAAGTACTGATCCACATAGTAAGAAATAATACTAATATGTTGCATAGCCATCTAAAACACCCAAAGAATTTTAAAATGTAACTTAAAAAGACCTACGCATAATTAGGTTAGAATTATGCTGGTTAATACAGTAACATCTAGGCAAATGTGGCTTTATTTAAATTTAAATAAATCAAAATCAAATTATTATATATTCAGTTATGCACATTAGTGACATTTCAAGCTCAGTAGCTACATGTGACAGGTGACTAGCACATTGAACATTGCCAATACAGAACATTTCCGAGGCTGCTGAAAGTTCAATTGTGTAGTGCTAAACTGGGATAAATTAGGTTGGAGAAGAGTTGGAGGTGGAATAGGGCAGGGAGAGGTTTATACCTGCCTTCAGATCTTTGAAGAATTATCATGTATAATAGTTACTAATTTTTTTTCTGTGTGTCCAGTGGGTAAAACATAAGGAAGCATTTTCTTTTTTAAAATATTTATTTATTTATGTATCTTTAGTTTTAGGTGGTACATTAGTTTGTTTTTAATGTGGTGCCGAGGATCAAACCCAATGCCTCATGTATGCTAGGCGAGCACTCTACCACTGAGCCACCACCCCAGCCCCAGGAAGCATTTTCTTGTAGATGAAACTAGCTGTTCCTGTAGGTAGCTTACTACCCCTCATCACATTCAAATATAAGTTAGATTATTACTTTATATTTCTTATTTATTTATTTATTTTAATTAGCAAGTAAAATTTGTATATGTATGGTGTAAAACCAATGTATTGCTATATGTATACAGTGTGTAATGGTTAAATCAATCTAATTCACATGTATTACTTTATATATTCTCTCTTTCTCTGTGATGAAAACACTTAAAATCTACTTCCTTAACAATTTTCAAGTATACAACATATTGTTCTTTACAATAATCACCATGATGTACAATAGATGTCTTGAATTTATTCCTCCTAAGTGAAATTCTGTGTCTTCTGACCAAGGCTAGATCAATACTTTTATGCATACTGTAGTCAAAACATTGAATAGGTCAGAACTTCAATGTCCTGTATTAGTAAGCTTTGGCTGCTATAACAAAAATACCACAGGCTGGGCGGCTTACTCTATATACATTTATTTTCTCATGGTTCTAGAGGCTGGAAGTCCAAGACCAAGGTGCCAATAGGTGGTTTCTGGTAAAGCCTATCTTCTTGACTTTCAGATAGCCACCTTCCTCTCTGTGTCCCCACACAGCTGAACACAGGAATGAGATAGAGAGCTAGATCTCTGGGATCTCTTCTCATAAGGACATTAGTCCGACATTCTTATCAGATTATAAATTCACTTAACCCTAATTACCTCCTTAAAGGGACCCTCTCCAAATACAGTCAGACTGAGGGGTTAGGGCTTCAACATGAGTTTGAGGATGGGGTATATAATTCAGTCTATATCATGTACTTTGTGATACTGTTGAGCTTATAAGTAATGTTGGTTGAATAAAGGGAAATTGGAATGAACTGTATTGTTTTAGGCAGTATCACATGAATAGTATTGGATCAGTGAAAAGTTCATTAATTCACGGATTCCTTCATTCAGTAAAACTTAGAATGAGGCTGTAGGTCTCTGAGGAATATAGCAGTATGTCAGACAATTTGACCTAGAGCCATACAAACCCATAATATTTGGGGCTGTCTGTGTCCATTTCTTTTAGGATAGATATTCATGTTTGAGCAATATTTTTGTTAGGGGATCTTGACTATAATAATACTAGCTAACATTTATAAGGTACTTTAACTATACACTAGCAATATGCTAAGCAGTTTTCGTGTATTTTCTCATTTAATTCTAGGATAAGCCTACAAGGTAGATAACAATATTATGCCCATTTTATGAGTGAGGGCATTTGAGCTTGCAGTGGTTTCTCAACCTGCCTAAGGTCACAGAGTTTGTAAGTAGTAGAGTCAGAACTCAAAGTTGGGTTGCCAACGGCCGCCTGTGCTCTTTGTCTCTCCTGTGCCTCCTCTGTCATGAGGAATGGTCCCAGGAAGGCCAAAATAAAGGGACAAGCTACCTAGTGACCCAACCCAACCTCTCTAGCTAGTGACTTGAGGCCAGTCCAGAGGAGAGAGAGCTATTGGAGTAGAGACAGCACAGAAATCCCCTGGTTCTGGCTTCCCGCAGGGCCTGCCGCTATGGTGGATTTCTCTTCCTCTTCAACTCTGCTCAGGCTGCTGTGAAGCAGAGCCATCTTCTAGTCCCAGCTTGTTTGCCAATTTATTATCTTGCAAACAAATCCTGCCTGGTAGTATTGTTGCTGTAATGGGAAAGAAGTCCATCTATTTTCAATTCTGCAGTGTGGGCAGACTTTTAAAGGGTCTGTCTGTTTTCAGTTCACATATTAATTTCCCTCCTGCCATAACTCCAAATAGCTTCTGCTCCTAAATGAGGGCCATTTTACTTGAGTGGGAGGAGTGGAGTAATATTTTGTTGGTGCATATTTCCCAAATGGGACTAAACTTTGTCCTGTCTCTAGATAATTAACTGAAGGAACCTTACAAGATAAAAGTTCAAATCCTTTATTTTGTAAAAACTCTTTGCTCAACAGAATTGATAAGAGACATGCTGTGTGTGTGTGTGTGTGTGTGTGTGTGTGTGTGTGTGTGTGTTAAAGCTATTGAGATCTCGGGACCTTCTTGGGACAGCAGTGTTCCTTACTGGATAGATGTGGAGTGTCAGTGACCCACAGATCTTTCTTTTTATCTGGGAACACCACAGGTCTTGGAAGGAATAAGACCTCCTTCCCCGTGCTCTTGAGGATGGACAGAGGCATGTTTTTCAACATCTCCTTCTCATTTCCCCCAAAGATTTCTGGCTGAGACCCTGCCAGTTAGCCATCCTACCTTGCAAGGCTTTCTTTCTTTTTCTTTTTTTTTTTTTTAAAGAGAGAGTGAGGGGCTGGGGATGTGGCTCAAGCGGTAGCGCGCTCGCCTGGCATGCATGCGGCCCGGGTTCGATCCTCAGCACCACATACCAACAAAGATGTTGTGTCTGCCGAGAACTAAGAAATAAATATTAAAAATTCTCTCTCTCTCTCTCTCTCTCTCTCTCTCTCTCTCTCTCTCTCCCCCTCTCTTTAAAAAAAAATAAAGAGAGAGTGGAGAGAGAGAATTTTTAATATTTATTTATTTATTTTTTAGTTCTCGGCGGACACAACATCTCTGTTGGTATGTGGTGCTGAGGATGGAACCCGGGCCGCACGCATGCCAGGCGAGCGCGCTACCGCTTGAGCCACATCCCCAGCCCCTTGCAAGGCTTTTGCTGATATCTAATCCCTAAAATCCACATGATGCTATGGTATTATCTTATGTTTAACAAATGGAAGAAAAAAGATCTTCTAGGCCTCAGTGGGCAGACCCAGTCAGTTAAGCTGTTGGGAGGCCAGGAAATGAAATCCTAGGATAATTCAGGAATTCTGCAGCCACCTCGTATCTGCTGCCCTGGCCTTGGCTGCTCTGGTGCCAGAGCCTGTTAAGGATGCTGGAGTTCCATCCCAGGAAGGAAGCTTTAAATGTCCCTTTTCTCTGCCCTGAAACACTGTTCATTAAAATCTGAACATTTTAATCCTGTTTTAGATTGCATTTCTTGATTTATCTCTCCCCTCCTCATATGGGAACCTAGTGACTTTCAATTAACATCATCTGAGATGAGATATGTCTGTGTACATAGCCAGGGGCTTAGATGTGCTTATTATTTGCAGAGTGTGTTTTGTGCTCTCCCAGGTTTCTCTTTGCCTACATGATGCTACTTAAAATCCACAGTGTGTATCTTCATACTCTGAGTTTCATTTGCTTGCAGACTTCTGGGCCTTCAGATCCCTGTGTTACCTGTCAGGCAATGTATTATTTATAGACTCACCTGTTCTTAAGTAAAAAACCAAATAGAGATTAATTCATTTTTTAAAATTGGAGAGTGGGGGTAGGTGGGAAATCATAGTTCTAAGTTGTAAAACTGCTGCTCTGGTTACCCATGAGTTATTCCAGAAATGTCCCTTGAAATCCCACTTCCCCAAAGCAAGAGGAGACTTGCCTCTCCTCCATAGGGGACCCAGAGCCCTGCTGGGGTCCTCTGCTAAAGACACTTCTCAGTAATTTCTGATGTTTCTGTTGTCACCCAGTTGTGAGATTTTTGTTTTGTTTTGTTTATTTATTTATTTTGTCTGATAAGAATTGGTCTGTAGTGAGAGCAGGGTTGCATCATTGCATTTCATGTTGCTATAAGAAATTTCCAGAATTTGGAAGATGAAGCACATTGCATGCTATTAGAGAATCCTGCAAAGATTATATTATTATCAGATTTTAATCCTTGCTATTATTGATTAGTTTTGTTCCTAAAAGTTTTTTTTAAATATTTGAAGTAGCCTTTTGGTTGAAGATTATTCCTAAACTCTTACTTGTTACTCTACTGCATCTTTCTCCTAGTGCATTCCCCCCTTTGAGCTTCTTATTTGTACTGAGGCTTGAATAACATCTCGTACTGTGGTTGATTATTCTCCCAGCATGAACCAGGTGCTGTTCTGACTCAGAGCGATATGACAAACAGCCACAGCAAATATGGCAAGAAAACCCAGGAAAGCTTCTGACAGGAAGTGGCCATTTCGAAGTTAAAAAGACTACAAAGACATTAAGGACTTTGTAATATAGTTTAAATGATTTAAAGTATGGTCTCTGAGGTTAGGAAAAGCCCTACCACATATCAGTTAACTGACTTTGGACAGGCTATCTAATATCTCTAAATCGAAGTGGCCTCATCTGGAGAAAGTAAGGAGGGGGAGGGAGGAGGAGAGGGGACTTGTAAATGAGATACCACATTTTAACATTGGCTGCCCTCCACAAGTACTATTATTACCGAGTTTGTGAACCAACCTTTACAAGCATAACACTGACTGGGGAACAGTCAGAAATCTGACATAGATGCATCTGTAGATAGATGCACAGGATGGTTTGTGTTGAAGGCAGCCATCTCCACAACAACAACAGTGCCCTCTACTTATCAGGTCCCCTGGCATATCACCTGTGGCACCCTTTTGCTTCAGTTCAATAATTCCCTGGCCATTTCAGGTGCTTTAATAAGGATGAGAAAAAGTTTTCTTCTTTTTAATATGAGTAGCTTTTATTCATTTTAATTATACATATAATACATGAATATATTATCTTTATAAAAAATTAAACATTACAGATAAAGCTGAAATCCTCTTTAAGCATAATCTTGTTTTTATCTCTACTCCAGAGGTAGCTCTTTATTATTGGTTTGATGTGCCCTGTGCATTTTACCATGCATTACAGACACATCCATACCCAGAGAAAAAAATATAATATTACACTGTATGCATGGGCTTTTAATATGCAGGTTATTATTCTGCATCTTGATTTTTGTTCTCTCAACAATATGTCTTGGAGATATTTCCATGTCAGGACACATATTATGTTTTAAAAATACTGTAAATGGAACTGAGGTTGTGGCTCAATGGTAGAGCTCCTGCCTAGCATGTGCGAGGTCCTGGGTTTGATCTACAGCACCACAAGGCACAAACAAATGAAAAAAACCCTGCTGTGTACATATGTTTGTGGCATGGATAAACTACAGTTTAATTATCCAACCCCATTTAAATTATTTCTAAACTTAAAAAAAAAAAGTTGTTATTTTGCAAACAAACCTGTTAAAACCATGCTTGGACCTGCCTTCTGAGCACACAGATAAATGTTTGTCTGGGGAAGATATGGAGAATGAAACCAGTGGATCGTATAGCATAAACATTCTACATTTTAATACATACTTCTAAATTACTCTACAAAGTGAGTGTACTAGTTTAAAATCCTACCAGTGTGTGAAAATATCTTTTCTCCTATAGCCCTTTTCTTTCTTTTCCAATTCAGTAGGTGAAAAGAAAAAAAAAAGATTTCTCTCTAGCATTTGAATTTCCATTTTTCTGGTTACTAGTAAGACTGAGCATTTTTTGTTGTATATTTATGGATCATTTATACTTCCTTCTCTATGAATTGCCATTTTATATCCTTAGAATATTTTTCTTTTGAATCGATTTCATTTTCTTTTTGACCCATGGAGGTTCTTTATATATTCTAGATACTGATCCTTTGTTGCAAATATTCCTCTTTTGTCTATTGCCTTTTTTATGTTGTTTTAAATCATACAGAAGTTGTCGTTTCTGATGTAGATAAATTTATCAGTCTTTAATATATTTTTTGTGCCTTGTTTAGAAATGCTTTTCTATAGCAAGGCATGAAAAACATCTTTCTATATCATATTCTACTTTTTAATTTTTACATCTGGGTTGTTAACAAGAGAGGTGTTCTAGGTTAGGAAGCCCGTACCCATGTTACAGATGTATCCTGCAGAGTTGCAGGTGTATCCAGGCATAATTGCTGGCCCCAGCCCTCAAGGAGGATTGAGCAGTGCCAACAGCTTCCAGCAGAGGGCAGTGTCTGAGCAGGTCTGCCTCTACTGGGGCCCAGAGCTGTTCCCTGCCTCACCAAAGGGAACGTTAGAACTGCTCAGAAATTAGCAAGTTCCAGCAAGAGGAGCATGTATCCAAGCCAGGGGAAAGACCAGGAGCAAAGTTTGTTTCCAAGTACACTCCACAGCGAGAAATAAAACCGGGCCAAGGGGAAAGTATCCTGGTAGACTCCAGACTCCTCTGTTATGACTGCATCTGGGAAGAGAGCAGATCAAAGCCAGTAGAGTCACAGGGGGTTTTCTTCCAGGGAAGCTTCCCTGTCTGCTTAAGTCTGGTCGACACCCCTGAGATGAAAGCTCCAGTTTTGCAGAGGAAATGCTATTTATTGGACAAACAACAGGCAGGAGTGGAAATATGTAATCCCCATACTTCTATTTCTGATTTCATCAATAATTCAAGCCCTGTCTCCTTTTGGTGGGGGCCAGGGGTGGGAGAGAAAAATTCAGTGGCTAGAGGCACAGTGGACTTCCCAGGGAAAACTGAGGAATTAGCAGATAGTGCTGTGGAGTACAGTGCCTGGCCCACCTCACCCCAGGCATGTCCTGGGCTAGCAGATCTGTTTTCTGTTGTTGGTTTGTTTAATAATATCCATGTGGGATTAACAGTATCATGAAAATATGCATAGAACTGCATAAATATATCGATCCACATAAATGTGCAAATCTGAACCAGTCTCTGGGCTCCTGAGTGAGGTTTTCTCTGCTTGCCCTACACAGCCACTCTATGCCTCCCTCTGCCCTTGCTCTGTGACCCTGAGGCTGCCTGTGTAGACTGAGTCAGGGGGCTCTGTGAGTCAGGGGACTCTTTGCTTATTGGTTTCTGGTTCGAATGGGCCAATGAGAGTCATCTCTGAGAGGAGGGGTGTGGGTACTTACTGCCCCTTTCCCTCCCCACTGGACTAGAGTGTCCTCATTCCACTGAGGATACAGAGGAGTCCTCTGCTAGAGGAGTAATCTCCTTTTCCCCTTCTGTTCCTGGGACTGTTCCTGGTTTCCCAACAGGCTGGTGCTTCACTACCCCTTTTTGCCTTCCTTTAACTTGGATCACACCCTTAGAAACAGCCCCTCCATTTATTTATCTTCAATTGTCTCTTTCGAGTGTACTCCTCAATCTCTGGCCTCGATCATTGACGAATACAGAAACCTAAATCTATCTTAATTCTTCATCCTGAAACAGATAAGTATACAATGAAAATTTTAGTGTCGTTTTTTATTCCATTTTCCACAAAAATAATTTTCAAACCCAGTGGTGGCTATTGCCCTCACAACTTTCCAAGAAAAAGATTAATGACATGGTAAACCTCCCTTAAAAACTTTACCAGAGGGACTAGGGATGTAGCTCAGTGATACAGCATTTGCTCAGCATGCATGATGACCTGGGTTCCATTCTCAGCACTGCAAAAAACATCAACAAAAACAGCAAAACAACAATAACAACAACAAAAAATCTCCCACCAGCTGGGTTCATTTTCTGTGATTCTCAAGTGTTGGTTTCTCAAAGACCCCTTCCCCTGAGGCTCACCAAAAAAATGTCCTATTATTATAAATGCTCTCCAGTTCAGCTATAAACTTTCAAGGCAAACAACCTGGAAAATGAAAGAATCACAGGAACCAATTTGGATGCCATGATGGTTTGACTAATTCATTAAGGGATAGTTGGAGAAAGTTGCCAGAGATGTAAACTACATTTATATGCAGTCCTCCTCTTTGGGGAGAGGATTGCTGCTCGGTAAGTTAAATATTCGCAATAAACTGGCACTCTAAGTAGTTGAGGCCATTTAGTTTTCCTCTCTCCACCAGATGTACATGACTCAGTGCGCCGGTCTCCCCAGCCCCCTCCCACTCCTTCCACCTGCTGAAGGTGCAAAGGAGCAAAGCCCAGAGATTGCAAGAGGGAAAACGGGACACGAATCAATGCACTGATAACTGAGAACTGTTTGGACACCTATTTTAATTAAATACTGAAAGAGGCTTATTCCCCACAGACTGTCCTAGTTGTCTCCACATGTCTTTTCTGGGTGCACCTCTTCTGTATTTGTAGCTAATGGATTCTGCCTCCTTCCTTATCCAGTGCTCTTCCCACTTTTAGCCCTTGTCTAAAGACATTATCTAGTGACCTAACAGATGCCCTGGATGCCTCCTCTCCCCTTACCCAAGTCCAAGCCATAACCAAGGGCTGTGATTTCGCTTTCTCACTCTGACTTCATTTTTCAATTCCTGCCACTGGGTTAGAGTCCCCTGGAGCACATTATAGCCAGAGTTCCTGCCATGTACATCTCCCTCTCCACAGCACAGCCAGGCTGAGCTTCACAAGATGCAAACCTGTTTTTGATACTCTTCTGCTTAAAACCCTTTGAAAGGAACTGATTTTTGAGGACAAAACCCCAAAGCTTTATTAAAGCATTTGAGGCCTCCTTCTGCTGGGGCCTGGGTCTCCCTCGGTTCTTCTTTCTGGTGCTTAATCTCATCCTGCTCTGTCTCCACCATCTTTTCCCTTTGCCCGTGATGTTCTCCAATCTACCTGTCTCTGCCTTTGCCTAGTGCATCCTGTGCATCCTTCAGAACCCCATCTCCAACAATCCTCTTCCTTGGGGGACCCTTCCTTAACCTAAGACTAGACCAGCTTCCTCATTACCCCATCTGTGAATTGGTCACAGGTAGCAATTGTGCACTTCATTGGGAGCTTGATACACATCTCTTTCACTAGAATGCACACTCTGGGAGGTTGGGAGTAGCGTCTGTTTTGTGTAACTGGCATTGCGCCCAGCAGACTTGTTGAATGAATGAATGAACGAATGGGTGGATGGAGCACCGTTGTGCTCTTTCTTTCCAGTGTAGTATCAATGGCACTGCCACAGAAGGAAGGAATGCAGGGCCTGGGTCTGGAGAGAAGTGGGCGTGGTACTGATCTGAGCAGGGTGCGGACTGGGTGTTTTCTGACGGCCAGTGATTCTATTTGGGGGCATATCTACATTCTCTGTGTAGACCTCTCCCCAGTCTAGCTCCACTGGTGACCGGCAGAGCCTCTCTTCCTCACAGCTCCATGCCCTTGTTGAGTCTTGGGATAATAAAAAGGGAAACCAGGCCTTTCATTCCCAGGCATGCTTCTGACCAGATACAATACAGCACTTAAAAGCCAGCTGGCCTCCTGGGCCTTCTTTCCTCCCACTAATTATTGGCAGTGCAAAAAAAAAAAAAAAAGCATTGAATTAGAAGCAAGAAAGATTTTGTCCAGAGGTCTGAATTTCTTTTTTCTTTCTTTCTTTCTTTTTTTTTTTTTTTTTTTTTTTTGTACTGGGGATTTAATCCAGTACCACTGAGCTACATCCCCTGTCCTTTTTATTTTTCTAGGACCTCACTAAGTGGTTCAAGATGGCTTCCAACTCATGATCCTCCTGTCTCAGTCTCCCAAGTTTCTGGGATTATAGACATGCACCACTGTGCCCAGCCAGAGGTTTGAGTTTTAAGGACCATTTTCAGAGTAATCAAATAGAAAGGAGAAAACCAAGCACACAAGGCCTTCCTTCCATTCCCCAAATGTCCACCAAAGTTGCAGCCTCAGTAATGTGTAGGAGGTGGGGAGCCAGAGCTTGTAGAGGTGATTGCCTACACCAGGGTTTCTCAAAGTCATCTAAATCACTTGGACATGTAGACCCCACTCCCTAGAGTTTCTGATTCAGTTGCTCTGGGATAGGGCTCAAGAACTTGCATTTCTAGCAAATTCCCAGGTGATGCTGTGAACTGCACTTTGAGAACTGCAGAAGTACCTTGTGCTCCTTCCCCAAGCATTCTAACCAATGCCTCTCAAACTTTAATGTATATTCGGCTCCCCCAGAGATCTTGTTAGAGTATGTTGGAGCAGAGCTTCAGTCTCCACAGTATTATAAGCTCCCAGGTGGGGGGCTGCTGCTGCTACAGTGAAGAACCCATGCTGAGACTCAAGGCCAGGTAAGCCAGTGACTTGTCTTCCAGAGCCCTGCCTCTGCAACAGGTGTCTCTTCCTTTATTAATGCCTTGCTGAGATATCAGTGATATTTTGGAAGACTTCCAAAAGAGGTAAGCACCAGGAAACACTCCAATCTAAGCTTTCCCAGGTCTAATTGGCCTGGCCAACAAATCCAATGTCTATATGCTAGAAGAGGCTTTTGTCTAAGCTTCAGGAGGGAGAAGGGAACTAGGCCTTCCTTTGTCCCCTTTTTCTGGAAAGACCCTTAGCCTGGATGCTGATAGGTATGAAGAAGAAATACAGTAGCTATGCAGGCAGAATCATATGGTCAGGTCAGAAAAATAGAAAGTGTCTCTCTAGATATCAGATTTCACTGGGACCATGAAAGGGTGGGGAATTCACTGGGGGAAAGCAAAGCTTTCTCCTTTAGTTTCTCTTTCTTATGAAAGAACTGTATGTTGCATGCGTTAAGAGCAGGAGCTCTGGAGTTGAGAGGGGAAAGCTTTAAAGGAAACAGCATGGGTGAATAGTTTACCATGGTACTCAGCACTTTGTTGTCATGTTTTAAGAATTACTAATTATAGTAGAATCCAAATTCATATGAGAGGAAAATTGCCAGGTTGATAGCCTATAAAATAAAATAGGATTTTTGGCCACTGGAATTTTCTATCTCCACCTGGCTCAGTCCTCGGGGATGGTGATACTCTGTGTGCATCGGGTGAGTGGAAAGAAGGAACTATACAAGTGTGGATAAATTGGTAGATGGGGGACACTTTTGCTCATGGAAATTGTCCGAAAGGAAAAAAATTATGGAAACATAATTCTCAAATGTGAGGATTTGCTGGCCCTGCGTAACCTTATTCAGTTAACTGATAAAATCAGTCATTACTACTACTTTAGGACTATTGCAAAAAATGTTTGACATTGTATGCAAAAGTACATGGTTGATAGTACAGTACAAATCAGGTATTTGTTTTTTTAACGAAGCTGTAGCAAGCAGCTCAGTGATGAAGCTGAAAGTGAGTGTCCCACCCTGGGGTTTTATGTTGATTTATCTTGTGGCTCCTCTATCAGAAAAACCTCTGAGCTTCTTAATGTCATTTGCTTAATGGGATGTGAGCATCTTCAGAAGGCCCCAGTACAGGTGGGTGAGTAGGTGAGCCCACTGGAGAAGAGCTCACCTGGGCTGACCAGAAAAGGAGCCTGTGAGCCTGGCTGATAAGAACAGACTCCAGCCTCCCTCCCCATCCTCTCTCCTGCCTGATGCATCTCATTTATTGTTAATGCCGCTTCCGCTGGCTCATTTGCAAATAGCCTGAATAAAACATCGGGGGGGGGGGGGGGGGGGGTCCTCTCGTCTTCTTTTACTGCTTCTGCCACGTTCCTGCCCTCCTTCCCTTTCCTCTGGTCCCTTCATTACTCTGATTAACAATCTTTATCTAATTGGCTTATCGTGAAACAGCCAAATAGTACTCTTGGGCTCCTGAAGAGAGAGAGTCAGGAAAACAACTCTGGCGGCCAGGCATTTGTTTTGTTTTTTTGTTTTCCTGAATGGAGGGAAAAAAAGCAAACACCGAATTTCCCCAGGACCTGAGAGAGGAGATTGAGGAAGAAAATGGCTGTTCTGTTCATCCCAGGAAACAGCCTCAGCCCACAGGAGGATGGTGAAGGGTTCTTCTCAGCTAAATGGTTAGAGCAAACTATTCAGGTGAAATCTCCTGGGGTGTGAGGCCCAATAGCTGCTCCCACAGTGGTACAAATCTGGCTAGTGAGGCTCATCTACGAATAATCCTAAAATAAAGCAAAATTTAAAAGGCACTCCTACAAAGGCCTATGTAGTGGGCATGGCTCTAAATCCTCATACACAGTTGCGTAGGAAATGCAGTTTCTGTTATTTTTCTCTAGTTTAACTGAATTACTGAGTATTCCAATTCCTATAGCAACCACTTCCTTGTGTTTCTTAACAGCTTTACCAAAATATATGCATCCATAAGACACCATAATTTAGCCTTGCCAATTTTAAAAAATTTGCTGTGTCTTTAAGTTTTTTTTTTTTAAACCCACAAGTTTCACCTAGACTCTCTCTTATGCTCTTAAATTTTCTGTTTAGGAATCTGAGCCTTTTAATCTCTACAGTTTCCCACAGTCTGGATTTGTCTGATTGCATATTTAAGGAACAGTTCGATAAATTCCTTTGAGCTCTGTATTTCCTGCAAATTGGTAGCTAGATCCACAGGCTTGATTAGACTTAAATTTGATCCCTTTGGCAAGATTATAGATGGTGTTGTGTTTTTCATCAGGAGGCAAATAATGTGTGTATGTCTCTCTCCTTGTGATGTTAGCAGCTGTTGATATTCAGTGCCTAGATCTATTAAGTCACTGGAGGTTGCAAAATGGTAATGTTCTAATTCTACCATTTCTTTTTATTAGTTGGAACGCTTCCATAAAGAGATGTTTTCACTCATCTATGATTTGGTTACCCAGTGGTACAGATCATAAAGCAAAGGCAGAATAAACACTTAATTCTTTAGTTTTCAAAATAATGAATATACCTCTTTCATCCATCCAAAGTGTCTAGTTATTTTTTTCCCAAATATTGCTAGGAATCCATGGATTTAAACATAACTGATGAATTTAAATACATTTATACAGTTTTGATGTTTTTTGAAATACAAAAGTCCCATTTGGGACATTGGGAGCTTCTTCAATTAGCTCTGGAGTCCTTGTGATATGACTCCAGTAGCCTCTAATAGCTCTGCTGTCATGTGGAATGTCAAGATATTCTAGGTTCATTTCCTACCCCAGACCTCACATCAGACATTTCCCCTGGAAGCCCTGATTCCTTTTAGTAAAACTTAGTATTTTGAGATCTTAGTCTAGGGGCTGAGGATATAGTTCAGTGGTAAAATGCTTGCCTAGCATGTGTGAGGCCTTGGGTTTGATCCCCAACACTAGAGTGGGTGGGGAATGACTGACTACTCAGGATGCTTGTTTCTACTCTGAGTTTTTATTGCTTTTTACGGCCCTTAAGTTGGACTGAACAGGAGATCTATACCCATTCAGTTCTGTTATAACACTTATTTCTAAATCCTAACTGTTCAAAAACAGTTGATATATTAGGGAACAAGTAGAGCATAACACAAATGTTGTGTTTGGCTATGGGTGATTTTATACAGGAGGAATATTAGGCGTGGGCAGAAAACTGCACGAAGCCAATCAAGCCATGTAAGAATACATAAACAGCAAAAATCAGGAAAAAATGTTTTCAAAATCAAAGAGAAAGCACATCTATATACAAAGACCTTTTTACAGAAATCTCCAAATCCTGCAAAGTGGCATGGTTTGAGGGATGATTTCAAACATCACTACAATTTCCAGAGTTTTTTTGCTGTTAGGTGAGGCTGCAAGTACAGAAGAGAAAGCAGGAAAGAAAAGAAGGAAAGAAGGCAGGCAGGCAGGCCCTGGCCACAAGTTGAGAAGCTGTAGTTTACTGAAATATCCAGAAAGCAAGTAAAAGCATTTGAATCAATAGACTGAGTATGAAAATCTGCTCTGACCAAGGTGAGTGGGCATCATGCAGGCAGCATCCAATCTGTTGAAAACCTACCTGGAGAGAACACAAAAGTGGAGGAAGAGTGAATTCTTTGTCTCTCTTCTTGAGCTGGAACATACATCTTCTGCTGCCCGTGGATTCCATAGATTCTGGTTCTCCAGCCTTTGGATTTGGGGACTTCGACCAGCACCTCCCTTAGACCTTAGAGAATTACACCTTCATCTTCCCTGTATCTACAGCTTAGAGGTAACATATCACAGGAATTCTTAGCCTCCATAATCATATAAGATAATGCTGATAATAACTCTCTTCATATACCCAAATGTACAATTTTCATTTCGTATCCATGAGGGTTTGGTTTCAGGACACCCCCATGGATACCAAAATCTGTGGATACTCAAGTCTCTCATATAAAAGGTGCAATATCTGCATATAACCTACACACATCCTTCCCACCCTTTAAATCACCTCTAAAGTACTTATAACATCTATAATACAATGGCCGTGGTAGACAAATAGTTTTTACACTATGTTGTTAAGGGCATAATGACATGAAAAAAGTCTGTACATGTTCAATAAAGATACGTTTTTTAAAAAATAATAATTTTTAAGCTGTGGTTGGTTGAATCCATGGGTGCAGAACCTGCAGATGTGGAGGACTGATTGTATGTATCCTGTTAGTTCTGTTTCTCTGGAGAACACTAACATAGTCATGCAAATCTCTCCTGGGTTCACCTGCAGCCCTGCTGTGCTTCTGAGCTGTAGGTTCGGGGTTACTGTATTCTCAAATCATTTAACTTCCCCCTCCCTTTTTCAGCTTCCTCTGGCGCATACACTGATCCCTCGCAGATCTTAAAGCTATTGGTGATTTCATCTGCTTGTATTTTGGAGTTGTGGGGATTCCTTATCACTTAACTTTGCTTTAAGTATTGTCCACGCGTTTTTAATTTTTTGTTATCTAATTGCTCTGTTTTGACATGGGAATCACAGGTGATTTTAAAACTATGCCACTCTCGTTGCTATTGTCCCAGAATCCCTGCCTGCTTACCATTTTCTTCAGCTTGTCTTTGAATATGAGCATTGATTTTTTTTATATTCATGTTCTAAATTTTTATTAATCATATTTATTTGATCTTTCCCCATTGTTTTTATGTTTAAAAAGTTCTTTATCATAAAGATGTTAGAGAAAAGTCCTTCTCTGATTTCTTGTGATATTTTAAGCTCTCTTATCCATTTCATCCATTTGAAAATTTATGTAAAATGCTGTGGGAGGAATACGTAAGTTAATTTTTTTCCCTCTAATACTGAATTTTCCAACTACATTTATTAAAATTGTAATTTATCCTTTAGATCAGTTATGAATATTGAAGTCATATCTAGGTCACCTGTTTTTCTAATGTCTATTTTTGTAACTGTACCACATTGCTTATTTATTTCAGCTTGATAGCATGAAATAGAACAAAACTAATGGAATTACATGAAATGCAAATCTATAATCTTGAACTCTCAAGGTTGCTGAAATCAACTGACCTACAAAGTCCTAAGTCAGCAGTAGCAATACAATATATTTATATCCCGGAGTTGATTTTTTTTTCTACAAGGGGCTTTTAGCCCTAACCTTGTCTTGTCTTCCTGTGACAAAAACAAAAACAATTAATATGTCCAATAAATGGAATATAAAGACTCCCCTCTTGTAAATAAACTTGGAAAAATGTTCCAGAATATCTCATAAAGCATCAGCCTAGGGCTTCATCTCAGATTCAATAGATTTTATTTTATGTGCAGCCTGTTGTTAAAAGGGATGGAAGGAGTCAAATAGTAAAACTCAGCCTTCAGGAAGATGCAGAGATACTAAACGGGAACAAGCAGCTCATGTCTGTCGGCCATGAATCCTCCAGAGACTCTGGCCCATTAATCTTTTTTTTCCCCCTTGTATTCAGCAGTCAGGACTTCAATGTACCTGCAAGGAAACACATTCACTTATTCCATTAACTCATTCAAATTTAGAGCTCTGAGAATGCTTAAGGATAACTGCCACCTTTCTCTCTGTCCTTCTTAATACGTGCCTAGACAGGAGGCTACAGTCTTAGAGAGGTGAAGGAACTTACCCAGGAAACTTTTCTGCAGAAAACCCAGAACCTGCCAGGTCATTGTTTTAAAATGGCAGCTGCATGCATAGCTTTCACAAGCTCCTGACTTTATAGATGAGCCAGTGAACCCAATGATAGGGAGACTGTCTAGAAAAATTACTAAGGGATGTGCTGGGAATGCTATTGGTATGCTAAAGCATCATGCTGCAAGGACCAGAGCTTGAATGTGGTTCTTTTATATAAACCACTTTCCCAGAGGTTGAAGTCTTACACCTAGCCACAAATAGAACAAGTAAACGGTGTGTTTTAATTGCCTAAGGAACACAATAAGGAATGATTTTTAAGCTAGCAGTGCAGCCATACACCATAAGTAAAGTCAATACATTTCTTAGTACATGAATTAATTAATATTTAAGTAATAGAAATTACTATCATTATAAAATATTCCCACAAATGACTTGCTGTGCAAACAGCTTCATTTGCTGTTACTAATAATTCCAGCTACTGACTTTCTGTAACTGTAAGCCATGATTTTTCTCTGGATGAAGAGATGAGTGACAACACATAGTCACATTACCACTCACCATTAAAAGGGGTGCCAGATGCCCCCCATGCCCTTCTGCTGACTCTTCCGAGCTAGCTTCTTGATCTGCTTCCATTCTTGGCTATCAGAGAAGCCTCAGAGAACTGATGGCTTAGTATTTGCCCATTGTAGATAGAACTAACCTTGATATTAAAATAAATATCCCAGAAGATATCTGAGGTGACATTTCTGTTTCTGAGCATGGCTTGTTCCAATAAAATCATTTCATCCTGTATGACCAGCTCAACCACAGTGAGAGAAGGATCTTGCTAGACAGTGAGTGACAGGGAGGGAGGAGATTTATTAGGAGGCCTAGCCCTATAGTTTATAAGGTCAGAGGTCAGGCCCCTTCTCTTCAATGATCTCAATGTAGGATTGGGCATAAGTTATTTAACCCATTTAAGATTTCATTCTCTCAGATCTGAAAGGTAGATGGTGCTAGCCATTTGTTTCACAAGAAAGTAATTAGAAATTGCACCTGATATTAAAACCCTAAACAGCCAGATGATGGATGAAGAAAAAAATTGCTTTCCTTTTCTCAATTAAATTAAGTTGCTTGCTAACTTTTGGGTGGACTATCTGTCCCATGTGGACAGGACCCCAGGAACAAAGATGCAGGCCCTGGGTATTCTTCACCTTCCTCATCTCCTCTGAAAACTACACACCAAGTCAAGTCCTGCCCAGTTGTCAAAGCTGGTGTTTCTGAGCACTCTTGTTGTGCCCATACCATCCATGGAGTTGACACGGAGTTTCTCGTCAGTTTCTCAGCATCTCTATGAGATCAGTCATTCGTGTCCTCTTTTGCAACAAAGAAACTGAAACAAAAAACGGTTAAGGTCACAGAGCTAGCTAACCACAAAGTCGAGCTCTCAATTCAGGAGATTCCTAACCACCATGCGAAACTGTTGTAGGTACAACTGTCATTCCTGGTTGGGCTTCTGCCCTGAATGCCTCCCTCCTTTTCTGAATCTAACAAGTTAGAAGGTCATTGCCTCACATCATAGGGGTCTTCCAAGCAGAATCCAGCTCAGACTCTGGGGCCTCCAGAAAGCCCTCTATAGTGCACCCTACCCTGGCTCTCAATGACCCCACCAAACCGAAAGCTTCTGGAGGTCAGAAACAGTTCCTTGTTAGGGCCCCAGTTCCTTACCCAGAATCTGCCAGAGGTACATAAAAGTCTGCCTAACAACTAAGTCAGTCTCTCTCTCTCTCTCTCTCTCTCTCTCTCTCTCTCTCTCTCTCTCTCATCTCTCTCACACACAAATAAGGACTGACTTTGGGTCCTCAAAAGTCCCAGAATGCCTCTTCTGAACTTCTGAGTTTACAATCTCTTCCTTCTAATCAAGGACCCTTTCTGTAACTGTCCCTAAAGATAACTGCAGGGGACAGGACAGGAGAGAATGGCTGATCCTCTCTAATTGCCCTGGGTTTGCCTCTGGTATTTCTTTACCTGTAGCTTCTGTACCTTTCTCCCCCAGGACACTTCATATCTTTCCCCAGAGTCTTCCTGGGGGGGGGGGGGGGTTGTGGATGAAATAAGCATTGTGTCTAAGAAAGCCAGGACCCTGGTCTATGCTCAGCTATATCCCCACCTACTGTCCCCACCCTGCTAAACACACCATCCTATCTTAAAAGGTGAATGCAATAAAAAAAGGAAATAAAGAGCAGAAAGCTTATATTCTTTGGCTGATCAGTCTTTGTAATAAATCCTACAGGGTGGAACAGAAATAAATTTATGAACTATCTGAGTTGCAATTTCTTGATTTCAAAGTAATCCAATCGTGAGGAAATGTCAGTTCCAATTGAAGAGGAAAACAAACTTCAAGTGTCTGGCATTCCCCAACCTAAGCAGTCGCTGAGGTAATAAAGTAATTGTTTGGGAGCTGCCAAGTCTCGGGTGGGGCTCAGGGGCCAGTGTATACCAGTGCAAGCCCTGACTCCCCAACAGCTCACGTCCCCACCTCTCCTCCAGTGCCACTCCCTGCCAGACACAGAAGGGGGACAGGTACTTCAGCCACAGCTGGTCTATAGAATTCAGACTCCAGAACTCAAGTCAAAGAGCTGCTGTGCTGTTGAAAGCAGGAGCCACCAGGCTCCCATTGCTGGAAGCCGGCTGGATCAAACAGAGGCCCCCAGGGCAATCAGAAAGTTCACCCCAGATCAGTCGGAAATGAGTCAGAGGGACGCTGGCCAGCCCAGGCACCTGACAGATGCAGATTCTCATGGATTCAAAAGGGGCTGGGATGACATGGTGACCTACTGCAAGAAAGGGAAGCTCTTCTCCAAGGCACTACCCACCCAGAGGGGTCAGGATAGGACAGTGACTCAAAATGCCCTTGGAGCTCACTTTTACTTGCCCTGCATCGGATCTTGTAGCTAGGCTGTGGCCTTTCTTCTTATTATTTTATCCTTTTTTTTCTTTCAACTCACCTACTGTGGGATTGTATTGTCTGAACTCTCTTGGGTTAAGATTTCTTCCTTTGTTCCTTTATTTGTACAGTAGCCAAGTTCTTTGTGGTTCCTTATAAATTCTCTGCCTCCTTCCTTACCAGCTTCCTGCAGAATTGGCCAGGCCCTCTGATGGAGGGCTCTCTTTGCTGACGGACGCTGCTCTTCCTGGACTTCCCTCCATGCTGGTTCTTCCTTTGTCCTTGAATGCTGGTCTTTTCAAAGTTCTCTCCTGCACATTTTCTAGCTCTGTGCTCTCTTTCCAGGTGAACCTCCCCAGACCCACTGCTTTAATTGTCCACTGGTATGTTCCTTGATGACCCAGCTGTGACCTCTCTCCCATGTCTACTGGACATCTCCACCTGGATATCTCACAGCCTTCAGATCCAACGTACCTAAGCACATCATCTTCCCCTGGTGTTCCCCACCTCAGTGAATATTTATCTAAGGAAGTACCCAAATAGACATTCTTAACTCACATTCTCTATAAGCTCCTGTGTCCTGACAGTTTTATTTTCTAGGTACCTTTTGAATCTGTCAACTACAATAGTCTCCTAATACATCACTCTCTTTCTAGCGTGGCTCTCTCTCCCTCACTTAGCTCTGAGTACAATAATGCTACATACTGCAAAACCTTAACATCTCAGTGGCATGCAAACAAAAACATTTATTCTCCCTTATGAGTTTGTGCGAGCAGCTGGGCCGGCGATGCTTCAGGCTGTAGCAGCTGGGATGGCTCCATTCCATTTATTTCCCATGTTCCTCCCAGACCTAGTAGATTGCCCAAGCCATATTCTTCTCATGGTAAAGGCAGAGGTAAAAGGGAAAAGACGGGAAAACCCAAGACTTAAGCCTAGACTTAGAATGACACATGATCACTTCCACCCACATGCCAATGATGAAAGTCAAGCCATATGGCTTGGCCCAAAGTCAAGAGGTAGGGAAGCACACTCAGCTAAGTATGAGGCCATAGATAGGGCATGGGTGCAGGGAGCAATCAGGCCAATCAAGCAATCTTTTAGTAGCCCTGATTTCTCCCATGCAAACTTGATTATGTCACTCTCCATTGTCCTTGAGATAGAGTCTGAATTCACTATCTGACCTCAGCCTGGTTAACTCCATTTGTTCTGCAGATCTCTCTTTAAGTATCACATCCTCCAAAAACTCTCTCTGACCATAAGATAAAGCTAGTCCACCTTTCTATCCTGAGGAGCATGTCCTTGTTCCTTGCTCTTGCCCCCATCATAGCTCCCAACTATCCATATAGTCATTACCCAAGGAGAATGATGTCTCTCAGTCCTAGTACTTAGTCTCTGTGCTAGGGTTATTGAAGGTCCCCAGGAAATAACTTGTAATAAATGGATAAAGGGTACCACATGGGAATGTGCCTATGAATATAGAGCTTAATGACTTTGCTTTTTCATTTCTACATAAAATTAGATAAACTTAAGTTACAAACTATGTATAAAAGGACCAAAAGTGGTGTGGTCCAGTCAATGAGAAAAAACATCTCAGATTTGAACATAAAGTTTGCCTTATTCTAAATGGAGATTTACCTACATATGCATTGGCACATTTTTAAAAAATGAGGACTAATATTTATCTGATACACACAGGTGCATAATCAATAGCCATTTCACCTCTTCTCTTTTAGCAGGACCTGATTCTACCAGTGTGACAATGTGCCCATCCCCAAATGTTGACTCCTGGTCAGACTGAGCCCATCATGCAATCTCATTCCCCTTTTCCAGGGTAGTTATGTGACCTGCCTGGCCAATGAGATCTTTGATGAACTCCACAAGTTCTTCTCTGATAAAAGAAGGAGCAGCAGGAGGAGAAAGTGTCTTCCTCTTTATCCCCTTCTTTTGTGATTGGGAACATGTTCTGTTGAGGACACAATTCTTGGAATTCTGGCAACCAACTTACCACCATTAGGGGAGACATCACTGACCCACTTAATAGAGACTGCAGAAAGGTCAAGAGAGTCTAGGCCTTTGCTCCTCCTGATAATACCCCACGCTAGAACCACCTTCCTCCGGGCTTTTTGTTACATGAAATAATCTAATGTCTTTATTGCATAAGCCCCTGTAATGTGGTTATCCTTTATTTGTAGTTGAAATCATTCCTGACACTGATCAATGGCTTTGAAATTTACCTCCAAATACCTCCCAATTTCTGATTAACAAATATCAGAAATTTCTTATCACAGCAGCCTGTTATTTAACATAGTATTCTCAGAGCCTGGAATGTTTTCACAGCTGGCTTTTATTGACTGTTGTGGCTGACGTACTGGAGAATGGGACTCTTTGGCGTGAGGATTCTGCTGCTCCTTTTGTTTATTAATCAATGTGCTAATCCTTACTTATTTCTTATTCAATCCCCTCACTCCTCAGAGGAACTGGCAGATGTGAAACTAAGACCCCTTCACCTGTTTTTTGGAGACCTGTCCTGGGAATAATTCACCAGTAGGATACGGAGAATAGTCTTCACCCACCCTCTGCAAGGTGTCCAAGTCCTGATCCCTGAAACCTGTGAATATGTTACTTTATATGTTACTGTGATTAAATTATGGACCTCAAAATGGGGAGATGATTCTGGATTACCTAGGTGGGCCCAGGATAACTACAAAGGTCTTTAAAAGTGGAAAGGAGAGCAGAGATGCGTGGAGAAGGACCATGTGCCTAAGGAGGATCTGTCAGAGATTGAATATTGTTGTTTTTGAAAAGGGAGGACGCAAACAGGAGCTGAGGAGCTCAGGAAGCCTCTGGACACTGAAGAGGGTGAGGAGACAGGTTTTCTCCCCAGGCTTTTGGAAAGAAACACAGCTCTGCCCACACCTTGACTTTGGCCTGGTGACATCCATTTCAGCCTTCTAACCTCCAGAACTATAAGATACTGAATTTGTGTTGTTTAAGCTGCTAACTTTGTAGAGATTTGCTACAGTAGAATAGGAAACCAAAACAGTGAGCTCACACCTCTCACCCCCCATCCCCAACTTTGTTCTGCCCTTGTTTGTGTCGGTGGTGCGCCCAGCGTCTCTCACAGCCTTGGGAGCCCTGAGTGGGGTCAGTGAGAAGCTCAGTCCAGGATGCAGTATGGACAGTGTGCTCCGATTCCAGCCCACTGGAAAGATGTCAGCCTTGTCTTTTTATCAACAGTGAAACAACATTTCACTCAGCAAATAGAAATCAAGTACCAACTCACTGCATGGTGAAAATATGGGGGATACGGTGTTACCCCAAATAGATATCCCCATCTTGTCCCCCTGGAAAAGACAGAGATGGAACCAAAAGATAACAAACAAACATATAGCAACACTTAGGATAAGGGTGATGAAGGAGAATAGGATACTGACAGAGAATAAGAGGGACTAATTTAGACTGGAGGTCCAAGGGAAGTATTTCTTAAGAAATGAAATATAAATTGAGATCTAGAAGAGAAGTAGGAATTTATCAAGGAGGAGCTCAGAGAAGAGAGCTCTTCCCAGGGAACAGAATATGCAAAGGTCCTGAGGCTGGGAAGGTGGGGCAGGTTCCTGTGGCACTTGTGTAATGAATAAGGGGAAATGGGCCATGAGAGGAGTTGGTCCCTTTTAAAAGACTTTGGTGGTTTTAACCTAGGGTTTTGGTTTTCCTTTGCCAGACTTTGTATGGCGTAACTATAGGTGCCCATTAATTGAATAAAAAATGGCACAGACCAAGATATGGGCCCTTAAGCTCTGTGGTCCCAAACAGCCTACAGCCTATCTTCTGTCTAGAGGGTGAACAGTGGGGCAGGGGGAAGGAGAGTCTGTACCACTCATTTAATTTCTATCCATATCTTTTTTCCTGGACCAACTTCTTTGCTGTAACCTCCAGAGCTTTTCAAAATTAAAATCACTACCTGTGTGGGGAGCCTGCGATGCAAATCAAATGAGAGGCTGCAGCAGGCTAATGAAGGCCAGAGACCGGCAATTTAATGAAAGCGAGCAGCTCTGTTACAGGTAGAGAATGGCACCAGACCATGCGCCGCGTGAACAGCTGAGCAGGAGCAAAGGAAAATTCAGGGTTTTTGTTGTGTTCTACAAAGGATGTGGAATTTAAATACATCTCTATATCTCTATATTCATATCTGTCTATCTATCCATCCATCTATGTGGCAGGGGAAGAGAAAAATAATGTTTAGATTTCATCTGTACACAGAGTGCTGTTTTAATGTAGCTAAGGTAATTGAGTTTTCCCTGGTTCTCAGTCAAGTTTCAGTTAGTGAGACTGTTAAAGGGTCAGAAGATGAACTTCCAAAGGCAAAAAAAAAAAAAAGAATATTTTGGAATGGCAAAGTATGTTCATTCAAACTGAGGTGAAGGAGGTAGATAATGTAAAACAAAAGTATATTTTGTCCTTTTACATGTAATAAAATTGTGATTTGGTTTGGATCTTAAATGTCCCAAAGGCTCATGCATTGAAGGTCTGGTCCCCAGTTGTTGGTGCTACTAGAAGGTGGTGGAAGCATTAGGAGGTGGTCTTATTGGAGGAAACAGGCCATGGGGTCATGACCCTGGAACCCCAGTTCCCCTACCTTGCTGACTCCCCTTCCCAAGTACCATGAGGTGGGCAGATTTGCTCCACTCTGTGCCCTTTTCCATGATGCCTCAGACCTCTGAAACTTTGAGCCAAAATAAATCTTTTCTCTTTTATGTTGTTTATTTCAGTTATCTTGTCACAGTGACCAAAAGCTGACTAACACAGTATATTTAATTTATTTTAAAATATATTTTAAAACTTTGCTATTTATACAAATATATAAAACTATCATTTAAAATCATTTCTTCAAAACCTGTTAAGTTCCAGCGAGTATTCTTTGAATACATCTGATTTTTTTTTGAGTCTTAGATGTTTGAAAAACAGGCTGTTTCCCAATTTCACTTGACCTCAAATTTTGTGACAGTTTTGGAAAGTACTTGTCAATAATTGATTGACTATCATTCTTGAAGTCTGTTTTAATGGAATTTTCCATTTGGGAACGCGGTGAGATCCAGTGCTAGTCTGCCGTGTAGGTGTTGCCCCATTAACATGGTGAGGTGACAGGATCTCAGTTTTCTGGAATTTCATTCATCCAAGAAATACTAATAAGGGCAAAGATACAGTGCCAGGATACCCTGGTGAAGATGGCAATTAAGCCCACATCTCTCAGTGAGCTGACAATCAACTGAGAATTCAGTCATCAATTCCCAACATTAACCAATTTCAAGAAAATCTTGGAGACGCAGAACTAGGGAACATTTGTTTGAAAACCACTGACAAAGGGCAAATCAATCAAGCTTATCTTTTCTCAGCTCCTTCAGTTTCTATGGTATTTTCATAAATATTCAGCCCCTACTTTTATTGTCAATAAGTTAATAGGCTTTATTTTTATATCCTTTTATCCTGGCACATAATTCTTTATGTTCATAGATCAATATTAGGGGAAATTTCCTTGCCAAGTAATGATCCATGTAGTCATAATAGAAAGGAAAATTTTCAAAGGTTTTCACAGCCAAAAAGAATCACAGCAGATTCATGCGGTTCTCTAACTGTATTATCCAAATGTCCCACCAGATTTATTATCCATTTTCATCTCTTTCATGATTGAGAAGAAACCTCTTGGTAACTGAGGACAGAAAATAATCTGCAAAAATAACAATCTGTTGAATTTTCAAGCTAGAAGACATCCTAGAGGTTATATTCACTCACCTGAGGATGAGGGGAGGGATGCTGGGTTATTGACAGCACCTGCTCATTCAAAATCTTCTAGGTCATGGTCATTGATTTCATAAATTACAAACAGGGTTCTTGCTTACCACTTGCTTGAAACTTCACCAATCCAAAAATTGCTTTTTGAGAAAAACAGATGCCAAAAGAAGTATATGTGCTTGAGAGGATGCAGTCATCCCATAATTAAGACTCCACCTCAAGTCTGTCCTGGACAGACTTGTGCAGCACTAATTCCTAATAAACAAATTAGTGCAGCACTAATTCCTAATAAACAAAAAGCATCTTTAAAAATGGGGTTAGTCGGGGCTGGGGATGTGGCTCAAGCGGTAGCGTGCTCGCCTGGCGTGCGTGCAGCCCGGGTTCGATCCTCAGCACCACATACAAACAAAGATGTTGTGTCCGCCGATAAAATAAAAAAAAATAAATAAATAAATATTAAAATTCTCTCTCTCTTCTCTCTCTCTCCCTCTCTCACTCTCTCTTTAAAAAAAAAATGGGGTTAGTGATACCTCCCCCACTCCATTGTTGTAAGGATCAAATGGGCTGATCTATGTGCAACTGTTATGTTTACCTAGACTTTGGTTTTCAGCAAATAGCTTGACTAATCAGAAAGGGTGGGTTTCTTGAAGCACCTCAGAGAAGATGTGCAGCTGGACTTTAGGAAAGGACTATAATCAGGGACCAGAACTCACTAGGGTTCTCTCTTCCTTTCTCCTTTCTGGTCATTTGATTCTTTGTATTCATTTGATCCTTCTTGAAATATCCTTTGCTTCTCTGAGTCATAGACCATGGTGACTCAATGTATATGTGGGAGAGAATGACCGTTGGTTTCCACTAGACATTCCCAGAAAAGAAATTTTACTTGTCTATAAGTCAAGCATGGACCAAGTAACTGGGTGTGTTGGAGGATACCACAGCAGTAGGGTTACCACAGTTTGGAAAATGCTAATGAATTGGTTATTGTCCTCAAGGGAGGAGAAAAACCCCAGGACAGGGGAGACTCAGCACAAGCCCAGCTGGCTTGGAATTCTGGGGATTTCCTTTCACACTTTAGGAACCAGGACATTCCACTCTGCTGACTTCGAATCCCCTTGCTCAGGCTGGTGGCGGCCCAACGTCTCCCAGCCCTGGAAGCAGTCCTGCCTAGAGTCAGTGAGCCGCCCAGTGCAGGTTAGAGAGTGGAGGGTGTGCTTAACTCCAGCCCAGTGGAAAGATGTCAGCCTTTTATCAACAGCAGCAAGTGATCAATATCTCCCATGGTGCGAGATCCTGGGGATACAGTTTTGAATAAAAATAAAACAAATATCCCTCTCTTGTCCCCCTAGATTCTTATAGGAAGCAGACATTAAACCAAAACACAACAAATATAGAGCAACACATATGATAAATGTGATAAAAAAAAGAAGAACAGGACACCAGGAAATAATAACAGAGAAGACGAGTTTAGATAGGAAGGCAAGGGAGGTATTTCTTAGGAAATTATATAAATTGAGGTCTGAAAGGTAAGTAGGAGTTAATTAGGGATGGCCCTGGAGGAAGAGAAATCCAGGCCCAGTAAGCACCATGTGCAAAGGTCCTGAGACAAGGAAGTGGGCTTTGGGCCCCCTTTGAGTTCCCCTCATATATGAAGTGATTACTAGAGATCTGGAAGGATAGTGCTCAGGAAAAAAAAAAAGAAGAAGAAGACTGGGCAAATAGCCCAGGATCGATTACCTGTAACTATAAAATATTGCACACATGAGAATTTTATTAGAATCTAGCCACACAAAGGAGATTAAATTATACAGTTAACAACCTGACAACGGGACTTTGGAAAACCGCTGATGCCATAAATGCTATGCAAGTGGGGAGGGACAATCTGTGACTACTGTTGGGTCTCTGCTGTGGTAGAAGAGGGTGACAGGACCCTGTAGAGTCCAGGATCTGGTTCCGAATCCATTGGCCCTCCAGAACATGATGAGTGATCGATTGCCCCATGGCTTATCAAGTGGGTCAACAATATTACGTTGCTGGTTCCCCCTGCCCCCGCCACTGTCCCTCCATCAATGTGGAGTAATTTATCTCCAAATAGAAACTACTCATTGCAGAGTATACACTGTGTGCCCCAGACCAGGTGTGGTCTGGCCAAGTGTGAGCCCTTACATGTTTGTGAACTTCTGTTACTAGTCTGGGCTGTGAGAGGAAAGCCGATGGGGTAAGAAAATGAAGCCATCCAGCTCCTCTGTCTCAGCTCCTTCCTCTCTCAGATTAGCCTTGGACTTCTGTCTCATCCAGGCTTCCGGAGAGGAGAACATTTCTGGTGGGAATATCCCAGAGGCTCCAGCCACCTGTTTTCACAAACAGGGTTGTGCTAGAACACAGCCATCGTCATGCCCCTTGGGCTCTCTGTTGTCCACTGTGGCTTTCTCACATGACCAAATGGCCCACAAAACCTAAAACATCAATCTGGATCTTAACAAGGAAAGTTTTACCAGTAAGTAACTACATGACTAATTTCACCCTAAAACGTTAGGAACAGAAACCAAGCAAAAGTATAAGACTAGTGAAGTTGTCTTCATATGGTAAAAAGGGATCCTTACTTCAAAGAAAGGAAAGAATAGAAAAGACACTTATTTATTCTGGTCAATTCTCCTATTTTCCAAATGAGAAAACCAAGTCCAGAGAGGTCACATGACCTGCTCAAGGTCAGCCAGCTAGCCAGCTGGTTCCTGCTAATGGGTACTCTCCCTACTCAATGGGGTCAACAACATCAAATTACTGCAGTTCTTGGCTCTAATAGTCATTTTAGATGCTCAAAAGGAATGCTGTATTTTCCTTCCTTGGGAGCTACAGGAATTACCTTGGGAGGTACAGGCACACAAGACTGCCCTTTGGCTGGCCAGAGTTGCCTGGATCCTGCAAACAGGGAACTCTCACTCTATAGCAGTTGCAAAGAGGAGGGAGTGCATTTAGGGCCTGTGTGCCCCAGACCAGGTGTGGTCTGGCCAAGTGTGAGCCCTTACACATTTGCTCTCCTGCTCCCTTGGCTCCTCACATGTGTCTGAAAACATGGATCAGGCTTCTCAAACAGGGCTGATGGATCTGAATAAATAACTTGGAGTACCCTGAACACCAGTCATCTGAATGCGGTTGAGATGAGCAATACTGGGAGCTTGCATTCGGCACATGCCACTCATCCCTTCTTATCTGCCACTGTCAGCAGTGTGTCAGCAGCTGGAAGTGCTTAATCCAGTCTTCAGTCTCTCCCATTTCCTCTTGGTGCCAGAAAGGATTAGACAAACTCCCAAATAGGCCTGGCCAACTTGCATGAGGCTAGGCCACTTGTCAGAGCATCTGTCTGTGGCTGATTATACCCTCCGTTCTCTAAAAGACAACTTGCAAGACTGAGTCTGGGGGTTGGACTAATTCCCTCCTGGGGCCTTCAGATCAGAAGGCTCAGGAGCCCAGCTTTGGGGCAGACTTGTAACTCACAGCTATTACCAATAAGTCCCCTGCCATTTCTTTTGTCCCCTCTAGCTGGGAAACTATGGCTGTGACTATTTGTCCTGGCCCCTAAATAGCCCCAGCCCTTTTGAATCCCCAGCTGTTCACTTGGCCCTTTCAGTTTATGGTCCTTTCTGTCAAAATGACTTAGCAGGAAGCCCCCCAGATGCTAGGTGGGAGGGCATTTGAATCTGAGCAGCTCTCCTGGCCCGCCCTAAGCCTTCTGCCTGAAAGGCCACAGTGTGGCTGCCTTCACCTCAGGACAAGTCGGCCGCCATCATTTCTCGTAGGGCTGCCTCTTTGCTCTTCCACCCGACATCCACTACCCAAACGGGAGCAGTTCTACATTCAACAGGCAGCAGGCACCATTCAAGCCTCAAGTTCTTCTTTTCCATGTATCATGCAAGACCTGAAGCCTTCATGCAAAGAGGACTTCTAAAAACATTGGCCCTTCCAAGTCCAATGGACTAAAACTAGGCCCCCAAGCTTCATTTGCAGCATCCTCAACGAAGCTGAGGCCAGGGCAACATCAGGCTTCTCCACGTAAGTCCAGTGTCTACAGAATCTAGACAAAGCGAGGCCATCCCCTCCTCCACACACTCTCACTCTCAGACTTCCCCCACCTCCTTCCCCAGCCTTGCTCTCCACAGATGATCTTGTTTCTATTTCCCTGGGAAACGTGAAGCAATCAGACATTCCCCACCGTTCCTCACTACCACTTTTACCTCCCACCAGCTTTTGTGCTGCAGGCTCTGCCTCCATGTATGTTGTGTAGATGAATATCCATTTTCTTTTTGTCTTTTCAAGGACACCCTTCCAGCCATTTACCTTTCTCTCTCCTACATCATCAATTTTCTCTCTTCTGAGTTATTCCCATAAGTATGTAAACATTAAGCTGTTTGTCTCATCTAAAAAATAAAAAACAAAAATATTTTTCCCCCAGTAACTACCGTCCCATTTCATTGCTCCAGGTTACAATAAAACTCCTTGCAAGTGTAGGTACTAGCTGTCTTCAATTCCTCTCCTTCTATCTCTTCTAATACTTTGAACATCAAACTTCTCACAGTCACCAATGACCTCCATTTGGTTAAATCCAAAGATAATCCATAATTCTTACCTACCGATCTGTCAGCATCATTTGATACCGACAGTCCTTTACCATCCTTAATACCCTATTCCCTGGGCTTCCAGATCACTGTGCTCTCCTGATTTTTTTCTTATCTCACTTAATGAACACTTCTCAGCCTCTTCTGACTCATCCTCTTCTCCACAACCTTTTAGTGTTAGAAGACCATGGAGCTCAGTCCTTGGATCTCTTCTTTGTCAGACTCCACCTCCTGGATGATCTCATCATGTCTCTGGGCCTTAAATGCCATCTATTTATCTCCAATCTAAACAGGAAAAAAAATACGAAAACAACAGTGGGCTAGGGGTGAGACTCAGTGGTGGAATGCTTGCCTGGCATGCATGAGGCCCTGGGTTCAATCCCCAGCATCATAAAATCAAAACAAAAACAAACAAACAAAAAACTATCTCCAACCAGACCTTACTCTGGAACTTCAGAATAGTATATGCAAATGACTATTTGACTGCCACTACTTGGGTGTCTGTTATGGTTTAGATTAGGTGTCCTGAAAAGCTCATGTGTGAGTCAAAAAAAAAAAAAAAAAGGATTTAGAGGTAAAATGACTGGGTTACAAAGGGTTTACCCTAATCAGTGCACAGATCCCCTGATAGGAGTTAACTTGGTGGTAACCATAGGCAGATGGGGTGCACCTGGGGAGGTGCATCCCTGGAGATGTGCCTTTTGAGTATCTATTTTGTCCTTATTGAACAGTCTCTCTCTCTCTCTCTCTCTCTCTCTCTCTCTCTCTCTCTCTCTCTCTCTCTCTCTCCTTCCTGGTGTGATGTCCCCAACTACTTTCCTCTGTCCCACACTCTGCATGATGTTCAGCCTTACCTCAAGCTCCAAGGAATGGAGCCGGCTGTCTATGGACTGAGACCTCTGAAGCCATGAGCCCCAAAATAAACTTTGCCTCCTCTAATTGTTCTTGTCAGTTCTTTTGGTCGTGGCCACAGAAAAGCTGACTAAAACAGTGTCTTTCTTAGTCCATTTCTCCTGCTGTAACAAAATACCTTAGACTGGATCATTTTTTAATAATTTATTTCTCACAGCTCTGGAAATTGGAAGATTAAGGTGCCAGCAGATCCAGTGTCTGACAAAGGCTTGCTCTCTGCTTCATAGATGGTGCCACTAGCTGTGTCCTCACCTGACAGAAGGAGAAAAGCAGCTTCTTATAGGAAGCACCTATAAACCCTACATGATCAGCCCCTCTTAACTCTCTGAGAGTACCCCCACCCTTCCCCTTTATCCCTGGTACTGGGCATCTTGGCTTTTCTCCTGTATCTGTCCTCAAACAAAACATGGGCACACCCACCCCACTGTCCTTTATCTATTGTTCCCTCAACCTGCCCTTAGGTACCTCCCTTACTTCTGTCAGTCCTTGCTCCAATTAGGTCTCTTTTGATCACACTCAGACCTTGACCTTTTATTTTCTCATCCTCAGCTATATTAGAAAATTCTCAAGGACAGAAATGTATCCCAAGCACCTAGAATAGCCTTGACACATGCATGCATTCAATTAATATGTGCTGAAAGCATGAATGCATGTCCTTAGAGTTCCTGTGAAGATGCAAATTAAGGACACCTCTTCCACCCCCCCCCCACCCCCACCCCCACCCCCACTTCCCTGCATGGCACTTTATATTGGCGAATCAAATAAACACAGTAGGACATACATAGTAAAATGTCAGTCTTTTTCTCCCTCCACCCTGACCTATGGTACACATCAACATGCAAGACTCATGATCTACCAAAATTTTGATAGTCAGCCTATGGAATTGTTTATGTGGCAGATAAAATAATTTCTGCCGTTATAAAACTCAGTTGTCCAAAACATGCAAGTATTACCATTTCTCTTTAACTATTTTAAGTCTCATTTTAAATAGGAGCAGAAAACACAGTCTCACCAATCAAGGTCAGCTGCATCACATAAGGGGTTAACATGGTGTTGTAGATCAGGGGCCTTGTCACAGAAATGCCTGCCAGCTCCTAAAATACCCACATGGCTCTTTAATTCCCAGGGATTACAATTCATGTTAGATCCATTGAAGGGATCTTCTTATCGAAGTTGAGAGGCCAGATCCAAGGACCATACTTGTGCTACCCTTAGCCACAAGAAAGAAAAGCAGGCTGTCTCAGTTTAGCTGCCTGCACCACAGCGGGGCACAATCACCACCATGTCCCCGGCACTGGGATGGCAGTGTACAAATCTCAGGAGATTATATTCTAGAGAAGGAAGCCAGGTCATAGATGCAAAAACAAATGAAGAGGTGGTGAGGAGTTCTGGGAAGGGAGCCAGAAGTGGGGAGGTCTTTCAAAGTCACAACATTTGGTCTGAAAACAGAACAATGAGAAGGAAGTGGACATGCACAAATCTGGAAGGATGGATTTCCAAGGGGGGAGAAGCCAGAGTGCAGAGCTCTGGAACAGGGACGAGTTTGGCCCCTTGAGTGGACAAAAGGTGATTGTGTAGGTGGAGTGTGGAGAAGCAGGGGACAGCTGAGAAGGGGAGGTGGTCGCAGCCCAATCAAGCAGGGCCTTACAGGTCAGTAGCTCTAAGTATGAAGAAATCCTCTGAAGCCAGCTCTGTCCCAACTCTGTACCTCCCCTGCCACAGTCTGTGGGAAAACAACATGGTGCTTTCTGCCTTCCAGGGAAGACTAGTACATATGTTGGTGGCCCTTACATCCCCAAATCTTCAGGCATTTATGTTGTCCCAACCTTGACTTAGTTGGGAATAGGGAAGGACAGAGTCACCCCCCTTAGGAACACCGTTACACATTGGCAGGAAGATCTGTGAAAGACTTTGGAAATGGGTGACATTGATTAATGAGTATCCTATCCAGAGTACCCTTCTAGGTCATCTTTTATGATCTATCAACTATTTTATAACTCTGTCAAAATGTAGAACTCTGGTACTAACACAAGTGATTCATAGAATGCAAATGGTGTGCAGGGGAAGGAAATTATTACCTTGTAGTTGACCAGTTTTGTATCTACCTGTACGTATTTTAACATTCTTTTTTGGTTCTGAGGATTGAACCCAGAGGCTCTTAACCACTGAGCCACATCTCCAGCCCTTTCTATTTTGTATATTGAGACAGGGCCTTGCTAAGTATGCTTGGCCTTGCTAAGTTGCTGAAGCTGGCCTCAAACTTGCACTCCTCCTGCCTCAGCCTCCAGCCTCTGGGATTACAGGTGTGGGCCACCATGCCCAGCTATTTCAGCCTTCTTGATGATCTATGTGGGGTGTGTGTGTGTGTGTGTGTGTGTGTGTGTGTGTGTGTGTGGTGTGTGTGTGTATGTGTGTGTGTGTGTGTGTTTAATTCTCCTTTAGCCAGTGGTAACATCTTACTTATAGTTTCCTCATTATTAGGAAAATATGTTCATTTATATTTGTATGAGTCAAGATTTTTACCTGTTATGTTTCTTTTGGTGATTTGAACTTCCTCTCCATCCTTTCTCCCCTATCCTCTTTCACTTATTCCCTTGTTCTGCATGATCACAAGACCTGGAAGTAAAGCAGATGGCATTATCCTGTGTGCACAGAGGGAACAAATGGAGCTTGGGAAACTGGTGGCACCCTTGATTTGCTCACTCCTGTTCTGATGCCCATGGTACACAGAAGGGAGAACTACCCTATGGGTACTTGTAAAATGCATTGAGGGGCTGGGGATATAGCTCAGTTGGTAGAGTGCTTGCCTTGCATGCACAAGGCCCTGGGTTCAATCCCCAACACCACAAAAAAAAATGCATTAAAGTGCTTGGGGCGGGGGGGGGGGGGCATGAGGGGTCTATTCGTAGGAATGCAAATGTCCTGAAATACACAATACAGTTCCCCCAAATGAAGACCAACCTGCTCCCAATGCCAGAAGCACCTGCAGAACCACTGCACAGAATGTTGCTCTGAGAAATGGGGGGTCTTAATGACTGCCCCCAAGAATCCTGCTGGGACCCAGACAGATGTTCTATCCATTTACCAAATCACTAAACCAGGACTAGCTTTATAGTCACACTCCACCCCCACACCTGGCCTCCCAAAGAATGTTTTATGGCCTTCAGTAAAGACTTCTCTTGACTGAGAACTGTGTTAGGTATATATTGTTTTAAACTGCAACATTCTCCCGTAAGATTTATAGTCTTGTTTTGCTTAAAATTCACATTTTAATGTGGTAATAAAAACAAGTGAGATGGTCTCGTTGCAAGGGATCCTATTTAGTTAATTATCAGGCCCTGTGCTGCAAATCATGGCATTGACTTTCTTGTATCTAGAGAAGACTGCTATTTCCCCTCCACTCACATGAGTCACATGAGCCCTAGAGCCACATGGAAGAGAGCAGAGCTGGGGCTAGATTCACGGGAGGAGAGAGTAAGGAGGAGGTCACTGCCTATATGAGCAATCCTTGAAGATCCACAGTGTGTGTATCTTTTCAGGAGGCAACCAAGCGAATGGACGAATAGACAGTGTCCAGATTCCAGAGTCAGATCTTGAATCTCAGCTCTGCCACTTCCAAGCTCTGTGATCTCAAGCACATTATTTAACATCTTTGAATCTCTAGGCTCCCTGCCCCACCCCCACCACATAGATAATGATGCTATGCCAACCTCCTGGCTTTGTTTTGAAAATTAAATTAGGTAATGGACCTAAAGAAGTTGGCACCAAAAAAGCAAGCAGTAAGTGTTGGATCTCTCCCCAGTAGAGGCTGACAACCTTGAGAAACATCCAAACAATGTACCTGACACTTGCCAGGGGTCACTAGGACTGCAGGCAAGTAGTGAGATGACTGGGAACAGGCAAGCAGCCGTGGTAGGAGGTGTTAGGGATTCAATAAGAATCTAAGCAGGAAGAAGTAAGAACTCAGGCAGAGTCAGGGCCAAATGAGGTCTGAAACAACACAACAAAGGGGTGACAAACACACATAAGTAAAGAACAAAGTGGGCTTGTATTAACCCAGAAGACATAATTAGAGGACAATAAGCTTTTTCCCTTGAGAAGAAAAGTGGGATGGGTGGGGTCCAAGGCCAACCAAACAAGCAAACCAAAGAAATCCCTCCATAGGTCCCTTCAGCCTAAAGCATGGTCTACCCTCAAATGGACCCTAGTTTCCCAGAATTCTCCACCCATTGTGCAAATTGGTAGTGCTGAGGGAGTAGTCCCAACATTCTGGGATGTCAGCTATTATATTTCAACAATATAAACATCAGTTCAGGGGGAATATTTATACCCCAAAACTTATTTGGATACCCTTAGGGGTTTTATCTCTGGTGTCAACTCTAAACAATTGGTAGTGGCCCCCTAGAACATTGTCTTGGGACATATTTTGAAGGCTGCATCTGAGAAGAATGCTGTGATTGATTATTCATGTCTGCCAAGGGCTTAGGAATGATGAGTGGAGGGATACTTGCTATTTGGCTTAAAACAGTGCTGTGAGTTCCTCCTTGCTGATAGGCAATTGGAGCAGGCCTATACAGTTCTAGGGAAGGAATTTATCCATTCATGTATTCATTTATTCATCAGTCTCAGAATAGCCTCCATCAACAGCCCTGCCACACTGGAGGAAGTAAGGAAGTACTGTAGGAAGAAGTTCCAAGGACTCTCAGAGCTATTTTCCAGAGTCAAGCATGGTTTGGTATTTCATATAGATTCAACATCAATAAATAACCCCAGGAAGTAGAAATTGTTATATTCAACAAACCTAGTTTTGCAGCTAGAAAATTGAGGTCCATCTTAATTTTGGAAACAATGAATGGAATAAATTTCTACCATAATAATTGTCATGTCCTCCAATGTAGTCATTTGCATCTCTCACCAAAGGCCCTGAAATGAAAGAGGCCATGGTTGTATGAAGCCATTTGCCCTCTGTGTTTAAAAGAAGCCTTCCTGACACATTGGCCAGCCTTCAGTCAAGCTCTGAGCCTTACCTAAACTCAAGGAATGTGTGTGCACTGAATTGGCCCATATTTTATCTCTCTCAAAAATAGCTATTTAAATATCCCTCGAGTATGCACTTTCGGAACCATTAAGGCTTCCGGGTGCATCAATTACACTAATTTGGGAAAGTGATCAAATTCAGGCAGGGCTGTTATTTTTAAAGAAAAGACATTTTAGTGTATTGATGGGGAATTGGTGTCCTGAGTATATAGATTTCCAGTTAGGTCCCGTCATGGCAAGAGTCCATTGGTTTCCTTTAAGAGATGGAGAACACATTATGCTTGGTATTAACAAAGATCAATTTCAGTAAAGGAAGACATTCAACACAAGGGAATTGAGCTGAGCTGGGAATAAATGACGTAATGTTTGAAGCGATAAGGGATAAGTCATCCTGGGAACTGCAAGTTCTTGTATAAATGATGATTAAATGGAATTTTTGTCCCTGCTTTTTTACTAGAGGTGATTTTTCTTTACTGTAAAGTCTAATGTATCTCTTTTGGCATTGTCAGCGGAGTATGCAGTTCATAATTAGGCTTCTTAAAGATTTCAGATTTCTTTGGTCCTAACGTGAAGGGAGGGTCTTATCTTTACTGCCAACTCGTTCCTACTCTTCAAACCAAAGTGACAGTCTTTTATAAGAATTTCGCTTTGGGTGTTATCTTTCAAGAAAACTGTATTCCAAACTTCAATACAGTGAATAGAGTTACAAAGACACCATGAGGATAATATGGAAGATGTTGGAAATAAAGATAAGCTCTCTGCTGAGATGTGAGATGCAATGAAAAAAAAAAAAGAGATGAAATGAATAGGAGCAACACTGGTGCAGGATTTCTATCAGTGTCTCTAAGGAAAAAAAGTCAAAGCAAACCAGGCTGTTTCCCTTTTCTCTGCAAACACATTTCTTTAGGGTCCATAAAAGCTATTTAGCTATTTAAGTATATTCATATCAATGCATAGAACTGGAAGAGACCTGGGGTGTTTCAAGAAATGAGCAAACTCATGCTCGGGGAGGCAATGTGAGTTATCAGGGATCATAGTTTCCCTTCCTTCTGGCTTCTCTGTATTTCTTGGTAGCTAATTTAGAAAATTTTAATTTTTAAAATGAACATTGTTCCAATTCTTTCAATTTTGTTTTTGATGATGATATTGATTTTTGAGTAGGCACTCAAAACGAGCATTATGATTGGGTGCCAGAAGTTCTAACTTGAACTAAATTGAATGCTAAATCTCAGATTCCATGTTCCCTGGGGATGATGTGGCAAAGATACAAAAAGCACATTTTTTACAGAGTCACATTTGGAGGCCAGGCAAGCTCAAGAGAAAAATTATAGAAGGAAATTACTTTGAGTTCATCAACTAACAGATCTTCCTTTACCTGCATTCTCCCTAGACTGAAAGGGCAGAGAGGTGAAAAGAGAGAAGGGTTGACTTACCTAAAGCTTGGCACTTAGGACATCTCTAGTTCAGAGACAGTGCTATGGAGAACCTAAGATCAACACTGAAGAAAAGAACCACAGACCTCACCTGTGGGGAGCCACCCCTGAGCTACTTGAACATCTTCACTTGGCCTTGAGCCAAGGAGATTTTGGTCCAGCTTTGCAAGCTATTTTGTGGCTCCTCCCACTTAATGGATTGTGCAATAAATTGACCTCTGTCTTCGCTTGGCTAGGAAGACTGATCTCATTGCTCCAGGGTTGGGTGTGACCCATTGGGAACTGGACAGCCCACCTCTTACCTCATTTGGCAAAGAACATTCTGTAGGAAGCCTTTGAAGTTCCCCCATACAAATAAAGCAAAGGCAGGCTCTCATTCTCTCTTTTCCAGTGTGGAAGCTGGACCCTAATGCTGCAGTCTGGCTGGGCACAATTCAGGAGCCACTTGTCAAAAGAAACTAACTTTATTTTTAGAACTACACACGCCAAACAAAACAGCTCCTTAGGAAAAACCCTCAGACCCCAACTGCCACCACTGGCTTCCCACAAGCCTCTCACTCCCACACCAGCCTCTCCACCTCCCACAATCCTCCTGCTCTTGAGGCCAATTGGCTGGGTTGCATGGGCGGAGCCAAAGAAGTCCCCCAATGAGCAGCTCCGTGGAGGAGCCAATCAGCTAGATGTTGCTGGGGCCGCTGTGAGCCAATCATCAGCTGGCAGTCTGAAGGGTGGGGAAACAGCCCAATGAACATCACCGCAGAGGAGCCAATCAGCTAGATGTTGCTGGGGCCGCTGTGAGCCAATCATCAGCCGGCAGCTGGAAGTTTGCTGGCAGCTGGAAGTTTGCTGGGGCCCCTTTGGCTGTGGCTCTCAACATCTCCCCCTCTCTGTTTAAACAACAAGCATGTGGCTTAGGGACCGTGCCTGCCTTAGGTGGTCCAATACTACATATGGTCCTTACCCGTCATCGGATGAGCTGACCTCAGGGCGTCAGTCTCCTGTCTTAGGTTGGTACCATTGTAATTGGATCTTACCCGTCACTGACTACCGGTCCAGTATACAGCCACACCTGTGGAGAGGTCTTTGTACCAGCGGGGGGGTGAGGTTCTTTGCCTCACCTCTGTTGGCCCCCAAATTTTAGCTGAACGATCATGACAAGCAGAAGGGAGGAAGATACACCAAGCCAATTGATGGCTCCTTTTGGAAAATTTGTACCACCGATGACATCATCAGCAAAAATACCCCAACACTACCACAAGTCGCTGCACCAACAGATAGTTCACAATGCATACAAGTGACACATAGTCTAGGCAAGTTCTGCAAGCAGTTCAGTGATGGCTATTGCAGAAACTGTAGATCGGTTTTATCTTTGTCTTCACCGGCACTGGGATGAAGATAGGAATTCTGGTAATAATGGCTAAAGAAAAAATTATGTAACATTCCAGAAGGTACTAAAAGAAAACAATTTTCTTAACAATTTATATTATCTTGAAGATAATTATTAAATATAATGAAAAGGAAAGGTGAAAGTAAACAAACAGATCTGTTAACCTCCTTTTTTGTTCACATATTAAAACAATCCTCAACAGTTGTTTACCCAATTTAAATTAAACCATTTAAATCACGTGAATAAAAAAAAAATATTTGGATCCATTTTTTCATGAGCGCTCATCATATATGATATATGGACATACGTACATTCAAACATAACACAAAACACAAGTGTGCACACATAATATAATACATACAACACATAACATAATAGTAAAGGCCTTATAACTTTTTACAGGTGAAATCTCCATTGCAATGTTTAAAAACTCTATAGTCAAAAAAAAAAAATAGAACTGATCAGCAAAATATTAACCTAGGTCTATATGAGCTCAAAAAACAAAATAGAACTTCATGATATGGGAAAGGGCAATAATAAAATAGATATTGAAAAAAGCATCCTGGTTCTGGTGCAGATGTAAGAATAGCCAAATTGGAGTTTTGGATATCAGCTGTTATGGATTTGAGCCAAATCATCTTCTTTTTGGTCTGTAGAAATCGCTTTAGTTAATCTCTCTGGAATCCAAATCGGCTGCTGTTCTCCCTGTGGAAACACACAAACAGGCCCCTGACTCCAGACAATCACTGGGTCAGAACTTTAGTTAATCTCTCTGGAATCCAAATCGGCTGCTGTTCTTCCTGTGGAAACACACAAACAGACCCCCGACTCCAGACAATTACTGGGTCAGGACCTTTCCATTGTCCTGTTAGAATATCCTTCCAAAGTACCTTGGGCTTATGCACATTTTTTGGACACATATGCCTTTCCGCAGCACTAAGTCCTGATGAATCCAAATTTAAAAAGTTTAGAGTAAAAAGGGTTATTTTAAGTTTATCTTTGGGGAATATATACCCCTTCCCAATTCCGTCTTTTTGCTTTAATAAGTACATTTTAATAGTTTGATGAGCTCTTTCAACTATGCCTTGTCCCTGTGGATTGTATGGGATTCCTGTTATATGAGTAATGCCAAATGATGAGCAAAATTGTTTAAAAGAGGTAGAAGTATAACCAGGGGCATTATCTGTTTTTAACTGTTTTGGAACGCCCACAGTGGCAAAATTTTGTAAGCAATGAGCTATAACATCTTTAGTTTTTTCTCCGGCATGAAGGGAGCCCATCAAAAATCCAGAAGAAGTATCAACTGTAACATGCAAATATTTTAATTTTCCAAATTCTGGCAAGTGTGTGATGTCCATCTGCCAAATATGGTTAGGTATCAATCCTCTAGGATTGACTCCAAGATTAACTTGTGGTAAGAAGGTCACACAATTTTGACATTGTTTTATTATTTGTCTAGCTTGTTCCTTAGTTATTTTAAAACGCTTTTGTAAAGTATTAGCATTGACATGGAACCTTTTACGAAAATTTATAGCTTCTTCTAGTGTAGAGAAAATATGTATGTCATGTGTAGTTTTATCTGCTAAACCATTGCCCAAACTAAGGGCTCCAGGCAATCCTGTATGTGCCCTGATATGTCCTATAAAGAATGGATCTTTTCTGTCCCAGATTAGACTTTGTATAGTGGAAAACAAAGAGAAAACAGTAGAGGAAGGAGAAATCCTACCAGCATCTTCAAGGGATACTATAGCATTAACTATATACTGACTATCGGAAAATAAATTAAATACAGAATCTTTAAACATCACAAAAGCTTGTAATACTGCATTAAGCTCTACCTTTTGAGCTGATTGTTTGGGTACTAAAAATGTAAAAGTATGATCAGGTGTAACTATTGCTGAAGTACCATTATTTGACCCATCAGTGGGACATTTCAGGAGGATAGAAATGTTGATATAATGATTTTGTATGGTTCCATTTTTATTTCATTCTGTCTCGGTTTTGTTTGGCATCATAACTGGCAACTGGAAGTTTGCTGGGGCCCGTTTGGCTGTGGCTCTCAACACCCTAAGGTGGAGGAGCTGTCCTGCCCTCACTTTCAAAATCTTTCTGTGTCGTGTGGTTTTTTCACCACCTTTTTTTTCTTAGCTTTATTTTGCAGCCAGCTCACTCCATGCAGAGGAACCCCAAATTCCGTCACCCATGCAGGATGTGGGTGAGACTCACACTTATCTTAATTTTTGTCTATGTCATTCTCTTTTCCGCATTCACTAGTTAGTGACTTATAGTTTCCCTTCCTTCTCTTTTATTGATATTTCTTGGTAGCTAATTTAGAAAATTTTAATTTTTAATTTGAACATTTTTCCAATCGTTTGAATTTTGTTTCTGATGATGATAATGATTTTTTAGTAGGCACTCAAAACTAGCATCACATCTTCCTCTGGAGCTGGGGATGTCCCTCAATGGTATAGAATTTGCCTATCATGTTAAAAAAAAGACTCTCTAATACCCTCTGCCTCCTGAGCTGCCATCCTGCTGACCATCATACCTAAATATTCCAACTCTGGATGGATCCAAGCTTCCACTGCCTCTGGTCTTGCTGCTGAGTGGTGCCTGAGAAAACCCACCATGGTGCCATCTTTACAAGTTATAGATGCTAGCCCCCTGGCCCTTGAGGTTTGTCTAGTTCCATGGGACTGTTTTAAAACTTTACCACTCTCTTCAAGCCTCTGTGTAAGCCCCAAGCCTAGCTTCCAGCCCACCATTTGTAGTGGATGACTTGGCTTTCTAATCCCCGAGAAGGAGACCCATAGGGATTGGGATAATAGCATTTCATGGAGTCTAAATGCCCTGAATTGGGAACCAGAGAGCATCCTGATGAGAGGGGCAAGAGGCAGAGGGAAGATGCTCCTCTTGCCATCGCAAAGGGCAAGAAACCAACTGAACAGTCAAGGTGGGTTCCAAATGCTCCTGAGGCTGAGGCAGTAGGATTCCTTTAGATACTCTTTGACAGAAATACATCTATGCCTCATTGAATTTCTAGTCAGCTTCAAATCTCAACCAAAGACTTTCAGTTTCCTCTCTACCTGAAACTCATACATTGTCCAAATCACCAATAAATTTGTTCTGAAGGCAATTTTGGATACAGAAAGAAAAGATGTCATATAATAAAGTTGTATTTTTTATATTGAGTTAGGCTAAAGGAGTCCTTCTCTGAAAACTTGTAACTCAAATCGAGTTCTAGCCCAATTATCTTTCCTTTTGTTTTCATCATCTGGCTTTTCAGTAGGTAAAGAATTTTTAGCCTAAATAAAGATTCTTGGCCAGGTGTCCCGCTCAAGTCATGGGGTTATAAAGAAGATGCTGACAGATGGGAAATGAGTGGCCCTTTGTTGAGTTATACATGACATCCATTTTGACTCTGCTGTCATGGATAACTAGACAGTAGAATGAATCTCACATAATTTTCCCTTGGGTTTCCTTTCTTAAAAACTGAATGAAAACTAAGGAGAATTGACATTGGGCAGGGGGCAGACGGACCCACCAACAAAGAAAGAGCTTTTAGTCAGTGGAAGAGCTGTCACTGAGGCTCCCCTTTAGAAATATTTATCTGAACCATTCATATATTTAAATTTTAATAAGAGAAGAAAATAAAATTCTTAAAATATATTTATATTCTTTAATAGGTCAGAATATTTGTTATTTAAAGAAGCCTGTACAAATTATTCTGGAGTAAATGTAACTAAATTGTGTTTTGTCAGTAAATATGGTTACCATTAGATTATTATGATAGATACCCTCACCTACTTCTAAGAGATTTTAGGGGCTGGAGGTATAACTCAGTAGTAGAGTATATGCTTTGCTTGTGCAAAGCCTTAGGTTCAGTCCCCAGCACAAAGAAAAAAAAAATCAAGAGGGTTTAAGGAAAAACAAAAAAAAAAAAGGGGGGGATTTGTGGTGGCATTTCCACCTTCTACCCTTTGGTGTCTATTGAAGTAGGGCCAAGTTTTATGTTCAGAGTGACTCTGAATGACTGAGCAACTCTTCCTCCATGCCTACAGCTCTCGATGGATTCTGGTAGCAAGTATAAGGATAGTCATGACTTTTTGCACTTAATATTATTCTTGGCACTTCAGCATGTCTTGTTGATTCTCTTGACTCTGCCCACACCTTTGTAAGGCTACAGGGTCATATCCTTCCCCTTCATTTCTGCACAAGATCTCTTCTATCTTTTTAGAATGTCTTAATTGAATTCTGTTTCTTGCTGGGACCCTCATTGGAACATGGTGGGGGAAAAAAAACCCTAACAAATTGTAAAAGTTAAAATAACCTCTGTTCTTAGACAAAAACACCACACAATAAAAAGAGGGCTCTGGGGTAGTGCTTTGCACTTGTTCAATGTGATATTTGTTAAACCTCTGATTCCTGCAGAGCCCCGGGAGGGGGGGGGCGGGGTTTGGGGCACTTCAAGTGTGGTAAAGGATTTCCATGGTTAGTCATTTCTGGGCATCACCATGCAAAGGACTACAAGCCTGTCCCTGAGACCCTTTCTGAAAGGAAGGAATGGAGAAAGTAGGAAAGAAAAAAGAAGAAACAGAGAAATAGGGAGACAGGGGCAGAGAGCAAGAGAGAGAAAAAGAGAAACATACTTGAAATGATTGAATGAGCACTCCTTTCCTTCCTAAATCAAGGCTTCCCATTCCTAGCGAGGATTTCTGAAGGATCTTTCAAGTAGCACCTATATGTGACAGGCTGATGATTTTAAAAGATAGAAGAGAAAATTTTATTTTCTTCTCTGTTTTTTTAACTTAAATATCTGAATGGTTCAATAAATATATCTAAAGGGCAGCCTAGGTGACAGCTCTTTCACTGACCAAAAGCTCTTGCCTTTGTTGGTGGGTCCATCTGCCCCCTGCCCATGGCCTATTGTCTTCTCCTCAAGCATTACTAGCTCTATCTTATGGGAAAGGAAATGAAGTCATTGGGAGTTTAAGAATTTCTTCAGGGTCCATGGCCATTTGGGGCTAGGGTGGTCAAGAACAGCCCTCCAATACTCTATTCTGTCCTGGATTGTTCTGACCCCCAGCAGCCAAAGGAAAGTGAACCCTGGGCCTTATTGCTTATTCTTTACTAGTTTCTAAAGACTCAAGAGAAATGCTCCCTCCTAAGGGTCACCCTTAGTATGACTTCCAAATTTAAAATAACAGGTCTCCTTTCAGGGCTACAGGGTCATATCCTTCCCCTTCATTTCTGCACAAGATCTCTTCTATCTTTAAAACTCATCAGCCTGTCACATATAGATGCTACTTGAAAGACCCTTCAGAAATCTTAGCTAGGAAAGGGAAGGCTTGATTTAGGAAAGGAAAGGAGTCCTCATTCAATCCTTTCAAGTGTGTTTCTCTCTTTCTCTCTCTTGCTCTCTGCCTCTGTCTACGTTTCTGTTTGTTCTTTTCTCTTTCCTATTTTCTTCATTCCTTCCTTTCACAAAGGGTCTTTTGGGACAAGCCGATAGTCCTTTGTAGGTTGATGTGCTCAGAAATGACTACCCATGGAAAGCCATTACTACCCCCTGTCCCAGTAAGAGCTGTAGCATGGAGACAGGTCACTCAACCAGCCAGAGGCATGGTATTGAATCATGGAAAGAACAAGCAAGAAATACCCTGGTCTTTCTCTTTGTCTACTTTTTTCTGATTTCTATTAGTACTTCCCAGTGACCCAAGCAAACACAGGCCAAAGGGCAAGGGAGCCTGGGTGCTGCAGCCTTTGGAGGTACAGCAGCCTTTGGGGTACAGTAGGGTAAAGAAGAAGAGAGAATGGATGGAAGTCATGGCAAGGGACTGGGAACAAATAGTGAGTAGCTAACAGAGGAATGACCCCACCTATTGACCACAGTGAGACTATGGGTGGGATGAATGAAAGCTATTTTAGTTTACTACTCCAGCCCTCCCCTCCCCCATCAAAGGCAGTGTTGAGTCCTCTCTGGGTTCATTTTACAGGGAACAAGTCCCCACTGCCAGACTGAACGTTTCTCTTTTCCTCACTTTCTCCTCTGCCTGTGCTCCAGTGGCCTGAGCAAACTGCAGCTGCCTTTCTCTACACCAGTTGAACCAGGAGCTGCATAACTTGCTTTCTCCTTTTAACATTCTTCTCCTTTGCTGAATGCTAAAGGGGAGACCAGTTTCCATGGATAGTCTCCTAAACTAGCCATGGCAGGGGTCTGTTACCCAGATGGCAACCATAATTGGGGCCATATGTCCTCTAGACATCTGTCTGTCACCCTAAACAGGAGTCACACTTATGTCAACCACACAGGAGACACTCTTCTTCATGAAGCTAATGAGGTTTAATCTTAAACTTCCCCTGTCCCAATCACAGAGGCCCTTCCAAGATTCTAGCAAAAGCCTAGAAATTCCATATCCATGATTTTTATTCTTTTTCTTAAGGAGGGCATCAAGAAGAGAGGGCTAAGGACAGGAGTCCCCTGGTCTTCACAGTGTAACCACACTGATTAAAGTTCCTTCTATGTTTTTCACCATTACCTTTTCCGTTTGGTTTTTGAAGCAAGTGACTACTTGATTGGTTAGATCCCCAGAGTCAGGCCCCTGGCCTACGACTTTGGTAATGATTCTGGCAAGCTGTCAGGAGAAAGCAGACCATTGAGGCATTGGCCACTCACGGCTAGGCAACCCCAGAGGGAAGAAGGCAGAAAAGGAGGGACCCATGCAGCTGTCAAAATTGCATTCGATCCAGTGTCTCCGAATGGCTACTTTTTAGCATCATTTGGTAAAACAGAGAAAGTTTTGGACAATATGGGTCTCAAAGTCTGACCTCTGGTAGTCCATAGTCAAGGAGATATTTAAAAGGAGAAAGAGCCCCTGAAATGATTTATTTAGTTGGAGATCTTCAGACTTCGACTCGCTTTTGTATTCTGCTTTATAATTTATAGTGGTTCTTCTAATTTTAGACCTCAGCACCTGGCCCTTTTCACTTAGATGCTTCAGTCATGGTTTCAAGATTTGTTTACCACTGGATCAAGAAACTTGCAAAGCCAGATTGGCTAACACCCTAGTTCCCTCAAGACTGAGGAATGGATGAAAAATGGGGGGAATTATAGCAAGGACTTACACTCTTCACTTTTGCCTGCAAAGTTCCAATGTGTGGTTAAAAGCAGAATTGAAGACTTGGCATCTCTGCCTCCACTTTCACCCATCTCCTTTGCTCTGAGTCACCTTGGGTTCCAGGAACAAGATCTGATCTGATAAACATCTTGTGATGTGTGGAAGCTGCCCCTACCCCCACCTCAAGCAGCAGCAACTTTCTTACTGTGCACAAGGCCCCTCCCGCCCAAACCTGAGATAATGATGGACAGACCACCCACCTGATCATGATCGCCTGCTTTGGCAGCTGTGAAAAGCCTCCAGCTATGCAAACCCCCAAACCTTGCCGCCATTTCCCTTTCTACAAAACCTCAAAGTCATTGTCAGTCCCTCAAAGACAGGGCTAAGGACATAGGTCCCTTGTCTTCCTGGTGCAACTACACTGATTAAAGTTCTTTTCATGTTTTTTACTATTTTTAAAATATGAAGAATCCTCGAAATAGTATAAACTTCAAGCCCCAACAAAATCTGGACGTGTCCTTTTCTCTATATCTTTGTCCCTGGAGACACCTTCCCTGCCTATAACTGGCTGCCAGTATTTGCAGTAATACAAAGCAGAGGTAATTAATATATGATAAATCTATTGGCTGAGACTCCTCTGACATATGGTCCAGTCAATGAGCCCAAACAAAGGAGCAATTGCAAGGTGCTACTGCATGCTAATAAAGCTGTGGCAGTGAAACACAACTGACGACGTGGATGACAGAGTCGGGCTGTCAGGGTCTGGCTAGTCACAAACAAAGTTGTAGTCCTCTGCAGTTTAATAAACCTCAAGTGTGACACCATGGGCACAGTCATCTCATCTGCTGGTTGGCGGATCTACACGCTTGGGGAGGTTTGGTAAGGAAAGTTCTGGGCTGGCCTGTCCTACTGTCCCTTTTATTGCTGAGCCTTCCAGGGTACAGGAAAGCCAGTAAGGGCTCTGTCCCTGGGTGTATTTGGAGATGCCAGCGCTAGGTCACTGTACCCTGGGCTGTTTCACAGAGATGGAGATGGGGTGCAAAATTTCCAGTCCTGACAACACTGCCAAGCCTTGGGCTAAGTCCTAACCAGGCAGGCTTCTTTTTATCCATAGAGAGCCTGCAGTGCCTCATGACATTGGCTTCGCCAGTACCTGGCTTAAGATATGGATCCCTTTGTTATAACCCTTCCCTTCACAGAAAAACAAGACAAAGGCCCAGTCTAGACCAAGAACCTACTATATGGCAGCACTGGGAATTTTAAAAAAAATTACTGTTTAAAAAATGCATTTCAGAAACTATCGGGCCTTTATTTAGAGACAGACAGAGAGAGGGAGAAATAAGATGGAAGAGACTAGAAAGAAAGGTGGAAGAAAAGTATACTCATGAAAGAGATTAAGAGTGAAGGCTCTGGAGGGTTTGATCCCAGCTACTTAACCAGCTCTTTGACTTTGGATGAAAAACCTAACCTTTCAGAGCCTCAGTGTTCCATTTTGTGGAACAGGAATAAAAATAGTTCCCATTCCATAAGGGTTGCTATGAGCATTCAATGAGTTAACATGTGTAAAACCCTAGCTGGGTCCTGGCACTCAGGACGAGCTCGGTAGATATTAACCAGTGCTGTGTTATATGTTCTTGCATAGCACTGCAGATAGGGGCGCCATCTTTGTTGGATGAAGCTCCAAGAAGGTCTAAGGGTCTGAGCTTACCAACCATGGGCCCTTAGCGTGTTGACTGATCCCTTCCGTGTCTTCCATCAGCAAAGTGAGGGTGCTGGCCCTCTCTGCCCCACCGAGTATGCTCTAAGAAGCAAACGAGACAGGCAGCAGGCCTGGGCTCTCCTTCTCTGTGAAGGATACTGGGATGGCTGTATTCAATGAAAATCATAAAACTACTCAGACATCTCAGGCTGCCTTGTCTGTTCAGGCTTGAACCTCTGTCAACACTTAGAGAAACATTTGCCTTCATGGTCAAGACCCCTGAGAGAAGCCAACCCAGCTTCTGCAGCCTGCAGGATGCTGAAAGTGTCCATCCTGGAGTCAACTCCCAGCCCACCCCACCCCACCACACCCCACCACACCCACCCCCACCTTGAAAGGGGTGCCCAGGACCACCCAGAGCTCTGGCCTCAAGGAACACTTGACAGGCTGGTCATGCTGAGCTGTGAGCAGGACAGGAAAGAGTGTCTGTGCTGGTGGCCTGGAGGACAGACCCACCCTGGCGCCTGTCCTGCCTTGCTCCTTTCCAGCTGGCAGGTCTGCTTAATAAACTGTGCTCAGAGCCACAATGAAAGGGGCTTTTTGATGTGCAGAGTTATTAGCACTTCGTTTTAATTATGCCTCCTGGTGTTTTCTCCAATCTTTTTCTTTCACTTTACCTGACAGTGCTATTAGTAGCTCCCAAATACCAAACTGGTAACAAGTAAATTGAACGACTGTAAATGGGGATGAGTTATCAGGCTGGTTGGAAAACAAAGGGCATTCATCTTCTCTTTCTTGTGTCAACTGAGCAGGTCTTGCCTCCTTGGGAGTCTGGAAAGTGGCCTCATATCTGAGACTCACTTACGTCTGAATGGGGTCTTAATTTCCAACATCAGGTGCAGACGCCTCTTCTGGATTTGCAAAGAACAACTTGTCAGTAGCTCTTTAACACCATTTCTTCAATGAGATAAGAGAAGGGAGAGAAGTATATGTCACCCACTGAGGGAACTCTGAGAACACCAGATACTAGGACAAGCAGTAGAAAGGAAGTGTGAGGGGTGGAGAAGAGAGAGGACCAGCTTCTCTTGTAGAAATTCCTCCTGATCCTCTTCATGACCAGCCCTATGACTGAGACCTGTTCTCTGAGAAGAGGGAGAAATCTCTCAAGATGATTTAGGAGGTTCTATTGGTAGCCAGCTCTCCTGACATTTTTCTGAAAAAAATGTTCTTTCATTTCCTGTTTTCCCAAAAGATCTTCTCACAGGGTGTGCTCTTGGTTGGTAGTTATTTTCTCTCAGCCTTTTGGAGACTTTTGGAGCTTGTCTCCCTCCACCTGTTGCTGGCTTCTGTTGTTGCCCTTGAAGAAACCGAGGTCAGTATATTACTGTTGCTATAATCGGAGTTTCTTCTCTGACTGTTTGTAAAATCCTCTCTTTGCCCTAGTACAAAAGAAGTTCACTACAATGTGACAAAATGTGGCTTTCTTCTTATTATCCAGTTTGGGATTTGTTGCAATAGCCAATCTGGAAAATTCTTAGCCTTCAATCTTCTAATGGGATGTCACTTCTTTCTGTTTTCTGTGTTGTCTTTCTCTGGAACTGTGCTTAGGCCTGTGTTTGACTTCTCTGTCCTTCATGCCCTCCTGTTTTCTCAGGCCTTTAAAACTGTGGGAATCCCAGGAGATTGGGAGTGAAGACTTTTCTTCCAGAGTAGATTTACGATTGCTTCTGTCATATGCCAGGGGTACTTCCAACACCAGGCTGCTTTGATTCTTTGATTAATTTTTCATTAATTAATGTCAGTGGTAGTTTTTGGTTTTGTTCATTTGTTATATACAGGTAGTATTAATTCAGTGTATTCTTGCTTGGGCACAGGCTGTGGCTACAAATATTTGGGGGAGATTCTTCATCTTCCAAGAGTCATTTTATTCATTTATTTTATGACTAGAAAGAGAATATCCAGAATCTTGTACTTATTAAAGGATTTCTTCAGATAAAAATAAAAGGTGTGTTGGGGCTATGAAAACAGATCCTGTACCCCAGGGTGAAGGTAGGTGGGAGAAGGTACTCACTGGGCCAGAGGTTAGGAAACCAGCTCATCTGCTAATGGACCCCTTCTCCAGACAACGTTTTTGCTTCTCTGCTGTGGCCCACACTTTATAATTTCAGCATTTCTCTGCTGCATAATATGCATTTCTAGTTTTGATTCACCCCATGGACACTGCAATAGTGTCATTTCTGTGTTTAAAACAATTGATAACTCAGGGCCCCAAAACACGAGGTGGAGCTTTCCTGGATTGTCCTCCTGATATCTTGCCTGGGGTTCTGTCTGCTGTGAGCCCCTCGATTTCCTTTCAGCTCTTCCTGATGCCAACTTCCTCTGCCTGTCTTTCCAGATTGTTTTCAAGCCACTAAGAACACATTTTCTCCTGGTGTGAACATAGTGATCGGGGTTCAAGGAAGCCATGGAGCTGAATGACCCAGGTTTGCAGTTGTTTTCTAATTATGATTCCTGGACCTTCAACTCTCTCATGGGGGATGTGTGACCCCAAATGAGGATATGGGAATATGCTCAGTTTAGGGCTGTTTACTGTTTGCTGTTTTATTTTTATTTTTTTTAATAATAATAATTGAACTTTATTGAAATTAAAACTTTTCTAGTAATCAAAATATTCTTAAGAAAACAAAAAGGTAAGAACAGATTGGGAAATGACATCAATATCTGAGAAAGGGCTTATCTTTCAAATAAATGAAGAACTCCTGTAATTCTATGTTAAAAATATAAGCAAAATAATTTTTTTATTGTTGGTTGTTCAAAACATTACATAGTTCTTGACATATCATATTTCACACTTTGATTCAAGTGGGTTATGAACTCCCATTTTTACCCCATATACAGATTGCAGAATCACATCAGTTACACTTCCATTGATTTACATATTGCCATACTAGTGTCTGTTGTATTCTGCTGCCTTTCCTAGCTGTTTTAGAAGAGAGCAAATGGAAGGCTCAGAGGATAAGTCTCTGTCTGTCTCTCTGTCTCTCCCCATCTCTCTCTCTCTTTGTGAATTGATGAAATCCTTGCGGTAGCAACAGCGGATTTCATACAGTCATAAGCTTCACATATAGAATTGTGACACTCTGTTTTGGTATTGAGGAAACTTGGCACCAGTGAATGAAGCATCTCATGCTACAGTGCCCCATGCAATGTTGTCTCACAGGCACATGAATTGTGTCCCATCATAGCTGAGTCACTCCCAAAGACATTCAAAGCTGAAGCTGAAGCTGGAGTCATTTGTTCTCAGAATCTTTCAGAAGCCTGAGTCCATTAGTGTGTGGACAAAACAGGCTCCGACCGCCTGGTGCCAGTGGGCATCATTACCTCCCATTCAGTAGAGTGAAACAAACTGGGTCTCCAAATAGGCTGGGCTTTCTAAGCTAACAGCCCTCCCCTGTTTATATTTTCTCTTTAAGGAGGATATTTTTTAAAAGCCTATTTCGCAGAATCAATTTTAGTGGGTCCTCTAAGATGGGAGGTGAGCTGGAGGTAGTTCAGTTTGTTTTAACAATAACTTCAGCTTATTGAAGCAAGCATTAGAGTATCATGTCCCCATATGGCAGTCATTAGAGACAGGGGAAACTTGAGAAGCTTATTGCTCTGAGATGGCTAGTAAAAGGAATTGAAGACACTTTTATAGGACCTAAAGATAGTGCCGATAAAATAAGGACCAAATCCATTTATAGATGATAGGAAAGAGGAAGAAATCTTTGAGGAAATAAAAGGCATTAGCTCCACAGTATACAAGGTAGAGAAAAAGCCAATTTATTTATTTTTTTGGCCACTCAGTTAACTAATCTTTATTGAGCACTTACTGTGTTCCCAAATGTGGTGGGTTCTGAGGATACATCCATGAACAAGACATAATCCATGCCTACAAGGGAATGGGATAAGAAGAGAGCTACCTGGGGGTGTCACACCAATGCATGTAGGGGACCCAGGGAGGCTTCCTACCTGACCTGTCAGGGCAAGGCTGGGATGTGGGTTGTTCCAGGTAAGTAGAACTAGAAGTGCAAAAGCTTCCAGGAGAGAGAATACGGTATCCCTGCCAACTTCCAAGAAGCTCTCTATGGCTTCCATTGGTTCAGAGGAGGAATGTCAAGAGGATACCGAGTGCAGCAAGCCTCCCGTGATTCCTGGCAATGGAGCAGGAGATGATGGGACTGAATTTTCATTTTAGAAAAATGGTGTGGGCTGTAGTGTGGGAAATGGATTGGAGCTGGTAGAGACAGGAGGCAAGTTGGGAGCCTGGTAGATCAAGGCAAAGCAACCTGAACTAAAGGGCTGACATGGGATGGAGGAAGGAGAAGGGGCTGAAGAGGTGTTAAGAAGGTAGAATCAAAGGGACCTAGGAAGGGGTCAAACTTCCTCAAAGAAGAGGAGAGAAGCTAAGGGGACTCCGATTTATGCTACTGGGTGCAAGGTGGTTCCATTCACTGAGATCATGAACAAAGAGGAAAGGGGGTTTTAAAGGAGAAGACAGTGAATTCAACTTTAGACATCTCATGTTTGACTGTGGGATATCCCATAGACACTATGTGTCTGGAGCATGGGACAGGGGACTGGTGGGACCTGAAGACTTGGGAGTCACCATCCTACTGTTGGTAACAAGGTAATGAATTGACTCCAGGTAAAAGAAGAAAAGATCTAGAACAGAGCCCCGGGGAACCAGCTGATATCTAAGGGGTGAAATGAGGATGAGGTGCCTATGAGAAATGACTTTTTTTCAGGCTAGTAGAAGACAGGGGAGAGACAAGGCAGTAAGTGGAGGAGGAGAATATAGGCTAGAAGGCAGCTCTTTAGAAAGTGATAGAAAAGGCTTGAGGTGATTGAAATGCTGATGAGAATCAGTCATTAGGGAGAGATAAGAGGCTGAAGGGGTGATAACTCGGGGTGGGGGGTGCACTACCTAAAGAGAGAGGCTTGATGAGTCCAGAGTGCAGAGGCAGGGTGTGCACAGGAGGACAGCCCTGGTGCCAACAATCAACCACAATGTCCAGCTACCTGTACCAGTAAGTGCTAATGCCCCCACTTCTCAAATCAACCAGGGTTCATCACCTATCTGAGACTAGAGAACCTGAATAACAGTCAGAGCATGACTCTCCAAAGAATAATGGTATTTATTTGGGACTTGCAGAGCACTGAAATGGGAATATGTGTGTATGGTAAACTATTAGTGTATTCAAGGAGGCTGAGGAAAGGGGAGGTGTTCAAAAGCAAAATGAAGAGGATCACACAAAATATTTTGAAACAATGATTCTTTGCTAATAGGATTGATAACAAAAATAGCAGCAGTCCAGGGCTGGACAGGCAGTTTACAGATGTCCTTGCAGAAGTATTTTTTGTGTGTGTGCAAGCTTTGTGGTGTCCTTTGTGCAAGGTTGTGGTTCTAGCAGTCTATTGTGCACAGTTCTTATTATCAGCGTAGTTTCATGAAATCCTCTCTTTCATAACCTCCTGGCTTTATTTATGTATTGGTTAGAGCTTGACAAGAGTGTTTATTTTTTGTTGTTTATTTTGACAACTTTCACAGACTCCATAGCTACCAACTGATCTGGATGAGCCTCATATGACCCTCAGCCTTTCCCTGGGTCCAGGGGCCCTGCCTAGCTTAGTCCTTCTGTTGAAGCAACAGAGATGCACAAGAGCAAGGTCCACTGCCCAAGCCCATTTTCAGCCTCTTCTTGTGTCATGGGTGCTCATCTCCCACTGACCAAAGTGTGTCATGTGACTGAGCCCAGCATCCAGTCACCCCAACATACTGCAGAGTTAAATGGCAGTGAGCATGAGTTCAGGGCAGAATGAAGGATTTCTTAACACAAATAAAGAGAAATACAGTTTTGACATTTTGTCAAACACAAGAAGAAAAAGCAGTTTGCAAGTATTCAAGAGAAAAAGACAAATTGAAGGCTGGGCCATTCCCTCCTCAGCTGTGCAGGCCAAGGTGCTGCTGTATTATTTATGTCTGCAAAGGCTAACACTAGACTGTGGTTAATGAGCAGAGCAGAGAAGATGAGAACACTTCACGAGAGGGTCAGCATTCCTTGTAAAACTTAACAACAGCCAGGTCAGCTTTATCGCTCCGGTAGAACTAAGGAAAGCCTTCCACCACCTCCACAGATCAGGGGCAACCCACTCCTAAGCAAAAGAAAAAATATTCCCCACCTAAGCTTGTTGTTGAGAGAGGAGTATTGAACTGTGAGTTTAAATTAAAGTGTGCACGTGTGTATGCACGTGCATGTGCCTATGCACATGCCCACAGCAGAGAAAAGAATGTCTGCAAAAGTAAGGATAAGACAGCCATGGTTGCATCCATTCTGCACCTAGAAGGGCAAAAAATGAGCTTGTAGATCATTGAAGTCAGGTGTCCAAGGACTACACGAGGGTGGTCCAGGGGGCAGACAAGCAATTGGGTGATAAGGAGGGCTCTCCCCAGCTGCCTCTAACAGCCCAGAATTTATCACCTGCCCTTCTTCCTTCTCTATTTTCAGGCAGAATCATTCTATAAGTATCTCCCTCTGCTTCAGAAGCTGAACTGAAGCACATCACTGTGAATTTATAAACACCTGGCTAAGGTGTCATGTGAGTGGTGTTCCCTCTCCTTTTGTTTGGGGGTAGAGTAGTGTAGTCCCTGATAAAGGCATTGATAGAACAAAGTGTCTAATTTTAACTAAACTATCAGAAAATGGATATGTAGCGTCAAACATTTCCCCCAAAGAAATAGTGCTTTCAGACAACACGGAAATGGCTGGGCTGACCGTCAGCAACCACAAGAAAGGGCCCTCAGTGGCTGTGCTGTGAGGCCACACAGTGGACATCTGATGGCTTCCGGTGAGGCATCCGAAAAAGGGCAGAGAGTGGAAATGAAGATTATTATAGTACATATTTACATGCCCTCTCGTTAACTATCACTAATTTGCCCCACATGCAAGTTGCGCCTGAAATTATGCCTGATGGGAGTAACGAGGCGTGACCAGCAGGACACCCAAATTTAAGCATTTAGAACACAGAAGTGCAGATCTACACTTGCCTTAGCAAAATTCTAGGTTGTGATACCCAATCCAATAGGTATTGTTTCGAGTGTTACCAAACAACAACGAAAAAAATAAACCTTTAAATGTTTCTTACTTAGAAGAAGCAAAAGCCCATAGATGTTCCTTTTTGTTTGTTTGTTTGTTGTGATACTAGGGACTGAACTCAGGTGGTAGTGCTCTACCACCAAACTGCACCCCCCACACCTTTATTATTTTATTTTTGAGACAGGGTCTTGCACAAGTTGGTTTCAAACTTGAGATCTTCCTGCCTCAGCCTCCTAAATAACAGGGATTAGAGGCATATGCCACCCTGCCTTGCCCACACACTTTCCTCCTTTGTTCCTCCTTGTGTGATAAAAATGGCTGAAATCAGATGTGGAAGAAAATATGGCTGCAAAATCAAATGGGTTCCTTTGTCATCAAATAATATTAATGGATACACAGAAAACATTGTTGAAGGTTAGAAGAAATGTATATGGACAAAATAACAGTGGTGTATTAGACTTTGAGGCAACAAGTGCAGATGTTAACAAAGTTAATGGCATTGCTAGGATCTGGTTCAATAATGGACTGTTGAAAGAACTGATTTTCTGAGTCACTTAAGGAAAGAGGCGTAAAGAAGATATATTCTCCACAGAAAATGACTTTTTGAAAACCAAATGTGCTATCCCCCAGTGGAGCAGGTGGTTTGATTGGAAAAAAAAGAAGAGAAAGAATTCTAAAGTCAGACTACACAGTTGCCCCATGTGTGAAATTCATTAACCTCGTTTTTTCCCTCACAAACTATTGCAGCCAAGAATCAGAAGCCAGAATTTCACAGGACAGTACTCTCAAACCGGAACGTGTGTATGACGCACCCGGGGAACTTGTTAAAATACAGATTCAGTATGTCTGGCCCGTTCTGAGGGTCTGCATTTCTAACAAGCTCCCAGGTGAGAGCAACACTGCTGGCCAATGAACCACACTTTGAGTAGTGAAGGTATAAAGAAATATAGAATGTTAGGGTGGGTTACTCATCTTACAAAAATAAGATCATCCATGTTCCAGAAGATGATCTTTAGATGGTTCATATGGAACCTACAAATCACTTGTTCCACAGAAAGGTTTGCTGCCTGTCTGTGGCAACCTCCTTAAGAGTGGTCAGATGTGAAGTTGGGGTTGTGTGCTCACCTAGCATGTGTGAAGCCTCAGGTTCCACCCTTAGCAAAACACACACACACACACACACACACACGCACGCACACATACACGCACACTCACAAGAATTGCTGCATGTGAAGATATGCCACTGATTTTGCTTTTACATAAACCTAGTACTTTCCAAATTCTGATCATTTAAATAGAGACAAATAGTTGTTAATAGAATTCTATCTATCAGGAAATAAATACATATACATAATCTACTCCTTTATGTAAAAGTGGCAATTTAACAATTAATGAGAAAGTAACCGCTCTTCAGAAGAAACTTGAGCCTTAGAGAGAGCCATGTGAAAACAGACATCTTCCTCATAACTTTCTTATTGAAATTACACCATACCACCCACAAAAACTTTCATGTCTTTATACCAAGAAACAGAAACTGAATTTTCTAACATTTAAAAATCACTTTCATAATATATTTTGAGCACATTTGTTAAAAACAAAAACACGGCAATTTATAAGTAAATCAGGTTGATATCTGAGAGTATAGAAAATATTAGCTGAATTTCCACAAAAGTGCTTGCATAATTAGTAAATAAGATTGAATAATCAAGATGGTGTACATGCCTGTAATCCCAGCAGCTCAGGAGGCTGAGGCAAAGGATCACAAGTTCAAAGACAACCTCAGCAATTTAGTGAGGCCCTAAGCAACTTAGTGAGACCCTGTCCCCAAATAATAAAATTTTTAAAAAGGGCTGGGATGTGGCTCAGTGTAGTTAAGCACCCCTGGATTCAATCCCTGGGGGGGGGGAAAAGATTAAATAATGTAAAGAATATATTTATTTATTTTCATTTTTATTTTTTGCAGTACTTGGATTGAACCCACAGGATCTTGGGCTTGCTAAGCAAGTTCTCTACCACTCAGCTATATCTCCAGTCCAAAAACTAAATTTAAATTTTAAAAAAAGTTTGAACAATGAGTACCAGATTTAGTAAAGGAGACTAACAGTGTGTCTTCTGAGTGGATTTATGAAAATCTGTTCTTCCTCTCTGACAGAAATTAAAACCAAGAAAATAAACCAAACTTATAACTAGATCATACAATGATTATATCACAAAGTCCCACCAAGATTTTAAGACAAAGATGTATAATCAATTGTATTGCTCTCACTAAGAATATAATAAATGTATAAAAGATTTTAATGAGAATAAAATTTTTACCATTAATAAATGAAATCATTACTAAAAAGCATTATTTATATCGTACCCATTTTAATTTATATTTTTGTATATATCTTCATGCATATAAAACATTAGTACAGTAGAACATTTGAATAACATATAAATAAATACACAAATACTTTAGGGAATGGCTTACTGTTTTAAACTAATATATTGTGCAATCCCAAAACACCAGAAGGTTGACATAAATTAGCACATTTATAGACTATAAACTATAAATGGTCATTTTCTTTCATTTATTCAATATTCATCACACACACATACGGTCTCAATGGTTACTGATTGAACATATGTCCTAAAAGACATTTAACTGAAGGATGGTTGGCTTTTGTAAACAATATACAAAGAAAATATGAATGCTCTATACCCACAGGAATAAGAAAACAGTTATCCTTTAGGTAGGATTAAGCATCTGTGTTGTGTCATGCCCTAGGTCTGGACCATTTATCATATCCCTGCATGCCTGGTAAAGGAGTATAAGCCAAAGAGAGGACACGGTCCCTAGGATCCTGAGATCTTTTTTTAAAAAATTTGTTCTAATTAGTTATACATGACAGTAGAATGCATTTTGGCACATCATATATAATGGAGTATAACTTTTTGTTCTTCTGGTTGTACATGATGTAGAGTTACACAGGTCATGTAATCATATATACACATAAGGTCATAATGTCAAATTCATTCTACTATCATTTCTACCTCATGCCCCCTCCCCTCCCTTCACTCCCCTCTGTGGAGTCCAAAATGCCTCTATTCCTCCTCCACCACAACTTCCCCTCCCCCGGCTTATTGTGAATTAGCATCTGTATATAAGAGAAAACATTCATCCTTTGGTTCTTTGGGATTGGCTTATTTAGCTTAGCAAAACATCTCCAGAGGATCCTGAGATCTTAACATCTGGATCCCAGTAGCCAAACCACGAGGTCCAGCCTTTAGAACTGGTATTCTCCAAGGAGCTGTGTAGAAAAGTTTAAATGCCCAACCAGAAAGCTTTGCACAGTGTTGCTAGATTTTTCTATTTAAGTGCTCTAACTCTTTCTTTAGGAAACAGTTTCTGAGGAACTCTTATCATGAAAACAGTTTTTCTAAATTGCCTCTTGTCAAACCATTGCTATGGCCCCAATAAGATAAATCCTATTGTACATAATGGGTGGTTTAAAGAACTCCCTATGAGAAAACTGGATGAAGGAAGATATTTGACTCTTATTTAAGGAGAAATAGAAATTACTTTCTTTGTATTAGAAAGAATCTTGGGCAGAACCAGGCTTTCAGGATAAAGGAGTGGGTATTTTTTTCCCTTCTTTCTTCCTAATTTTGATATAAGGAGGAGAAGTAAAAAAGCTAGTGTTAAGAAAAGCAAATTGAAATACTTGAGGAACTAAGTTATCAGTAGGCTCTAAATGAGGATGGAACTAACAGCTAAGAGCAGTCACAAAGCTTTGCAATACAGATGTAGCCTGAGGTCCAACTCCAGTCAGCCTCGAGGCATGGACTCCAAGGTGGAATTCGTGCCAAATTAGAAAGAACATTTTAATCATAATATGGTTATGGGAGAAGATTTAGATTTAATGATGAGCAATGATAATTATACACAGAGAGAACAGAGTTTCTCTAAGAAAAGTGCTTATTCTTTAAAAATAAATAGTTTTACTGTTCATTGCTATTTCAAGTCAGAAACTTTTAAAATATATTACATAGTTAATAATTAATTGTAAAACTGTTAGCATAAACTTGGGCAAACACAATTTGAATTCCAGGAAAACCTTTGCTTAATAGATTGTACAAAATGAATAAGGTACTTGCTGCCACTTGGTGGTAATGTATGCTAATTGCAGGTAAAGAGCCCACAGATATTTATTTAAGTCCTAACTGCAGAAGGAAATTCATTTTACTGCTCACTTTTGTCCTGTTTCCTAAGGAGATATAGGTTTTCCAAGCTAAAAAGATGAAAACATCAAGATTAATTGATTGAACAAATCATTATCCAGTGTCTACTTGGTGTCAGGCACTATTCTAGGCACTGGGAGGATAGAAGTGAACTAGAAAGTCCATGGCCACGTTTTCATGGTTTTACTTCTGATGAGAAGACAGGCAATAAAAGAATTAATAATTCCTGGTATCATTAAGAGCCATATGAAAATAATACAGGGGAAGATGGTAAAGAGTGACAGGAAGAAGTGACTGGGCAAGGCCTCTTTGAAAAACTGAAATTTGGACTATAAGAGAAAACAATTCAGCTTTGCAAAGATCCAAGAGAAGAGCATTCAGAGTTATAGAATAGGAAATATGTAAGCCCTAAAATTAGAACAATTGTTTATTTGTAATGAGCCAAGGAGAGATTGGTAACAGATTTATTCAGGGAAACAGGCTAGTCCTGTTATACAGTATCATTTTTAACTTTATATTTAATATTTGAATTTATATTATATTGACCTTAGTTTAAACTTTATTGTAAGTGCAACAAGAAGTTGTGGAAAGACACTATATTTTGTAGCTCTTCCCCACATTAGGTGGAGTCTGTTTTTCCATCTCTGCAATCCAGACTGGCATCATGATTTGCTTTGAACTCAGAACATGGCAGAAATGATATGTTAATTCCAAAGGCTTAGCATCAAGAATTCCTGTAGCTTCCTCTGTTACCTTATCGGAAACTTACTTTATTGGAACATTTCTTCCACCACGTAAGAAATCCCAGACTAGAACACTAAACGGTAACTGACCATATGGAAAACAAGTCCTGGCAATAACCTGGGTCAAGCACCAAAGACCCACATGTGTAAATAAGTGGAGTTTGGACTCATTTAGACCTGTATGGAGCAGCCATAGGCGTGAGTCCCAGTAAGACCAAGACAAGAACTGCCCAGCTGAACCCAAGCTATATTACTGATCCACAGCATTATGATAAGCAATGAATAGTTGTTTAAAGTCATTAAGTTTTGAAGTGGACTGTTACATAGAAATAGATATCTAAATATCTGAAAGCATAAACCATAGGAGAATTTTAATCCTATGAGTGACAAGATCTGATTTATATTTTAAAATAACACTTTGGAGGGTCATACTCTGAGAAACACTGTGAATTTAAGATAACAAGAAACACCAGGACTCCAACCAAAACATTTGTTCAAATGGGTTATAGCGTCCAGGGGTGGAATGGAATGATCTAATTCTGAAATGACTACTGTGGGGTTCACTATAGGAGAATACAAGGACCATGGCAAGTATTGTCTTGACATTCAAGTTGATCAAATAGAATCTAACCCTTCTAGGTAGAACAGTTTCCTAATACCCCAAAATTCTTGCTTTCTAAATGAAATTCCCAATGCTGGCCAATGGCATGTCTGTAAAGATTAATGAAGCCATGATGAGAGTAAACTCGAGTAGAGATTATACCTGAAGAACAAGAATCCACAATTTCTTAACCAGGCCAGGTGTTGCATGCCTATAATCCCAGTAACTAAGGAGGCTGAGGCAGGAGGATTCTAAGTTCAAGGCCAGCCTTGGCAATTTAGTGAGACTGTCTCAAAATTTAAAAATAATACAAGGGCTAGGGATGTGGCCTTGGTGATAGAGTGCCTGTGGGGTCAATCCCCAGCAGCAAAGAGAAAGAGAGAGAGAAAGGGAGGAAGTGGGGAGTGGGGGGGGGGGGGATTAAGTCATTTCTTTCTGGCTCTGATCATGATGGAACAATGGATATCCATCTTAGCCTCCTGCCATCCTGCCATACAAGTATAAAATTGAACAAAACATTGCTGAGGTAATTTTTTTAAACCTATATGAAGAAAGAGATACATGCTATTCATGGTTTGAAAAACTCTCTATCCTTAAAAAGTCAATTTTCTTCAAATCCAACTCAACATTCAACATTGTCAAATCAACGTTCAATGCAATCCCAATCAAAATTCCACCAGGTATTTTTTTAGAAATTCATAAGCTCATTTAAAATGTATATGGAAATGCAAGTGTCTAGAATAAAGCAATAATCTTGTGGAAAAAAAGAAAAAGACAATATTATGGTTTCAAGTATCCCCTAAAGGCTCATGTCTTGAAGGCTTGGTCCCCAATGCAGCAACATTCAGAGGTGGGGATTTTAGGTAATGATTAGATCATGAGGCCTTTAACCTCCCCCATGGATTAATCCATTGATGGATTCATAATGTGAATGGACTATCAAGAGACAGTGGAAATTCTAGGAGGTGAGACCTCATTGAAGGTAGTCAGTGTTGGGGGCAAGTCCTTAGGGACTATGTTTTGTCCCAGGCACTTTCTCTCCTGACCTTCCCCCCCTCTCTGCTTCCCAGCCACAAAAAGGTGAGTAGTTTTGCTCGACCTGCTCACCACATGCCCACAGCAACGGAATCAGCTGACTTTGGACTGAAACCTCTAAAACTACGAGCCAAAATAAATATTTCTTCCCTTAAGTTGATTTTCTCAGGTATTTTGTTAGTGACAGAAAGCTAGCACAGACATGTTCTATGTTATATATGAAACACTGGAGAATTTTACATGACCTGATTTCAAAACATAGTAAAAAGTTACAATAATCAGGTAGGCATAGTGTTGACTTAAGGATAAATAAATATATCAAAGGAACATAACAAAGAGTCCAGAAATAGACTCACACTTACACATAGGCAATTCGTCTTAAGCAAAGATGTCAAAGCTATTCAATAGGAAATAAAGAAAGTTTTCTATAACAAATGGTTCTGCAACAACCAGGTTTTTAAGGCACTGTTGGGATAAAATACTCACAATAAATATATTTGACAAAGCACTTTTATCCACAATACATAAAGTACTCCTGAACCTCAACAATAGAAAGATAACTCAAGTTTAAAAAATAATTCAAAAGATGTAAATAGACACTTTGCAAAGGAAAATATCCAAAAATAACATGAAAAAGTGTTCAACATCCTTAATCATTAAGGCCATACAAATTAAAATCCCAATGAATGAGTCTCAAAAGCATTATGTTGAAGAAAAGAAGCCAAACAGAGAGAGTACATATAAAGTTCTGAAGTAGGCCCAGTGTCTATTGTGTTCCAACATCAGAGTAGCATGGTTATCCAGGGGAGGGGTGGAGTACAGATTGATCAGGAAGGGTACAAGGGTGCTTTCTTGTTAATGGTGATCTCTCTCTAGCTCACTGGCGTAGATTATATCACTGTATTTATTTGTCAAAACATATATACCTCAATAGATCAAGCTTTCAGAAGAAAAAAAGAATCAGAAATTCTATTTCAGGATCAAAGAGGGCTAACTCGATATCATTGATGCCCAATATGGCATTGGGGCAGCCCTAGACTGAGATTTAGAAGAACATTCCTAGGTGGGTGATTTGGGGCAAGCTAAGTCAAACCAAATTCTCATAAAATGGGGAATGCCTATCACAGAACTAAGATGGAGATTAAATAAGAGGATGTTTGTTGAGAGTCCTTAAAAAGATCTTCTTAGAATAATGTTTTTGATTTCCAGGGGGTTTAACCTGACCTATAACAAACTCAGGAATCAGAGTTACCAGCCCTGGGCCGCCTACCCCATGCTAATATAGACAGTGTTCTTCATTTATTCTGGGCCAGGCTCTGTGTTAAGTGTTTTCTCACTCCGGCCCTTTGAAATAAGTGTTATGATCATCTCCATTTTACAATTGAGGATAGTGCAGCTTAGCCAGGTGAATTAACTTCCCAAGGTCATCCATGCAAGCAATGACAATGGTTTGAACCCATTCAGCTGTTGTACTCACCCCACCACCCTGAATCCCCGTGGAGCAATCATGAGCAAAGAAGCAGGGTGGCAGAGAAACTAACCAGGCGAGGTAGGTCTGAGGATGTTTCTTAGGGGCATGTGCTGCCTTGCATGCAGAAGGCCCTCGGTCCCATCCCCAGCACCAGAAAAAAAAAAAAAAAAAAGGAGAGAGACACAGGCCTCAGGTGCTGGATTTAAAGGAGATCACAGGAGCGTTACAATTGTTGTGTGGTTGGCTCCACCGGGTATGGCAACTGTAGGGTCAAAGTGAGGTTCTTTCTGGAAGATGATGAAGAATGAGGAGTTGGAAGAGAGACTTAGAGGTGCGGAGAGGAGAAAACTGCCTACAGAAGGTACTTCTCATGCTCTGGAGAAACCTCTAGAAGGAAAGCTGTGGCAACCCTGGCTGGTCAAGGCTGCTCCCTTGCTGTCTCTTCCAGCAAGGGAGCTGCCTTGGGAAAAGCCCTCGAGGTCCTCTATACCCAGCTTGTTTGTGAGCCTGATGACGCAGCTAAAGCCTGCCCAGGTCACTGATCCGGCTGAAACCTGATAGTGCCTTGGAGGTTTCTGGGGAACTCAGGCACTGAGAAGTGTTGAATTGGGATTTTAGAGTTCACCAAGGAGTAAATGTTTACATCTCTCCACTTGTAAAACATACACGAGTTCCACTTAGGGCAGCCTCAGTCAGAACTGAGTGGTGAGGAAGGGATCCTGGACTCGCCACTTAAGCTTTTGGAGCCTGGGGGATTAAGCAATGTTATTGCCCCCTTGATACCTTGAATTATCTTATGTCTTAATTGCCAGTAACAAGCTGCACTTAGCTTGTGCTGGAACATTTATCTTTTCCCTAGTTGATATTCCAAAGTCTATAGAATTGTGTATACTAATGAGCTGACCTGACAGTGCTAGATATTAGAGAAGAACCGACAAACCGAGATATCTGATAAAACCCAGATTCTTCTGTGTTCATTTAAGGAGGTCATGAGATGCCAAGAGCTCATCAGGGGACCTCCCTGGAAAACATCTTTGAAAATAGAATTAGGGTCTCCTGGCAGCTTACTCACCCCATTCCTCCTGATAAATCTCCCCTTCCCCATCATAAAATATGGGGTCTGTCTGGAGGGAAATTAACTGCCTATAAACCCAAAAAGTAGGGGCTTCCCCTCTTATTCTGCAAGCCTGTTCATATGATATCTTCCCTGGAAGATAGAGGATTTTGCTCTCTTGATATGGCAGGTTCCACATCCTTTATAACCCCTCCTAGCAGTCTACAAGATTATGGGGCTTGGATCTCATTTTAAGATGCCCCCAACAACGCAAAATATCACAATTGCTGAAAATTGCTTGTTTCATTAGCAATTAACAGCTGGCCTCAACCCAACCCAGAAGCATCTCTGACCTGGCCCCTGAACTACATTCTGTGCTTGTGCTGGACTATGTCCTCTGTGTTTCTTCTGTACCCACCCCACCCACCTCCCCTACCCATTTCCAGCCATGTCTTTCAGGGATACCTTAATGGCCTTCTCTCCTCCACCCATGTGGAAAATGTCCAGAGCAAGCTCCATGCCCAGGCCTGACCTTGGGGCCTCTGGGCTTGACACTAATGTCTTTCTCCTTCCTCTCTCTAAGCAGATTTGTTGTCTCTGGACCTGATTCCACATGAGTAGTTCCAGCCTCCCTCTGGCAGCTGGTTTATATTTAGGTCTGGCTGCAAAGGAGCAGACAGTCCATGCAGATCTGCCTCCCTGCTCCAGGGTGGACCCACTTTGTCTTCCTGACACTCCCTCTAGGACAGAGGCAGGTGGCTCTGTGAGAACTGCCAGAGGCAACTGTTGTCTCAAAGGCCAGGAAGCAGGAGAATCCTGCAAGAGGTAAGGGTAGTGAAGAAAAGGGTAGAGAGTTTAGAAAAATGTAAAGAAGTATTAGAGACTCATAAACACAAACTGCCCATCCCCCCAAAAAAAAGCGGGGGATTCCTGAATATTTGGAAGTTGGTGGTTGTGATACAGACTTAATAAATCAAACCATTCAAACTTGGTTGAAGATCCAACATGTATCTAGCACAGACCCTGTCTCTAAGAGTTTATGTGCAATAGAGGAAATGCATTTCCATAAAAATTATGATGCAGGAAAGAATAGATTTGTGTCAACTGCTCCAGGAGCTCTGAGTCAACTTGAAGGAATAGAGAGGTTTGAAGTGACATTAGAACTGGGTTTGCAAGAATTGTATCAAGTTTAGGAGTAAAAAATATATGTTTAGGCATGAACAAAACATGGAGCCCCCCAACCCGGGGACAAGCAGTTTGCTGACTCTTGATGCCCATCAGATTAGATGAAAGACTAGAAAGAGGGAGGGAGGGAGGAGCCAGGGACTCAAGTGTGAAAAGCTGCAAGCACTATTAAAGGACTCAGACCTTGTCTTGGAGGAAATGGGATGGAGCAAGTTTGTAAGGAAAGGAATGGCAATGAAGGCATGTGTTTTGGAAAGATCAGTCTTCAATACTGTGGCTTAGAGGTCTAGATAAATTCAAGGCAGAGAACAACCTAAAATAATGCAGCCTTTCACAAAGGAAATTTCCTATCCTATACCAAGACAAGGACAGGGAATCTGGATGGGAGGGAATTAATTCTTGAGGTTCCATCAAGGAACTCGAATTGACAGGCTTTATTGCCTTTCTGGGAGTGGGAGTTGTGGGTGGAGGAGAGAAAGATGATTCAAGGCTTCAGCCTTGGGCATTCGGGTAGAACTTTGTGCCATGAATTAAAATCTGAAGTACATGAAGAGGAGTAGATGATTGGGGACATTACAAGTTCTTTTTTGCCCATGAGAAACTAGCTCAAGAGTTCCAGAGTTGCACAGCCTTCTGATTTTGATGGATGAACATGCCACACTCCACTCCCACTTCTGTCCCATTTTTCCACCAGCTTTCACCCAAGAGCAAACTGGAAATCAGGCAAACAGAAATGTTCTTTCTATCTAAATAATTCATTCACCTGGTAGCTAAGAGGACACCTGCATTCCAAGTCTCCCACGCTGTAGGAAGCAGCTTTGCACACTTGCCACTACACAGAGCTCCTTCCCTGCACCATCTTCCCACCCCCGCTGCAGGCAGGAGGGATTGATTCTAACAGGAAAGAAAGGAGGAGTGTGCTCTCTGCCCTCGTGTTAAAGAGGTCAGGAAATGCATCTATGAATATAAGGAGCAGTCCTTCTGGAGCCTGTTTCCTTTAGAGCAATAAGCAGCATGAAGCAAAGATTCTCTAAATTCAAGAAAAAAAAAATCTTAGGAGGAAGTTCTCCTTCCCAGGATTTTAGGAACTATGCTGCAAAGAAATAATCTCCCCCACTGTGCCTTGATGCTGGGGGAGTCACTTTCCCCCCCTCACTCCTGTGGAGGCTTTGACTTAAATAGGCTTCTTTAAGGCCTGAACCAAGGCCCAGGAAATAAGAATGTAAGTGGAGAATTATACATTGCTGACTCTTTCTCTGGAGATCAAGGTCTCAACATGGTTCATGCTAATTTGTGCTCATCTGTAGTGGATGTATCTCCTCACTAGCAGACATCTCCTTATCCATACTGACATCAAACAAATGGCAAATAATAGTACTTAGGATCAAGGAGAAAGTGAATTTAATTTTATAAATTTTATAAAAAATAATTCTTTGAGTTAGGCACCATGGTGCACATCTGTAATCCCTGTAGGAGGGTCACAAGTTCAAAGCCAGCCTCAGCAACTTAGTGAGGCCATAAGCAACTTAGAACCTGTCTCAAAATAGAACATAAAAATGGACTGAGATGTGGCTCAGTGGTACTAAAAAATATAAATAAATAAATAATGATTATACTTTGGAAATAGTAATGGATGATCTTTCTCACATCTCCTGTCACACAATGGAGGACTGTACCCCATCCTACCCCATTCAGGCAGCCACATCATTCAACACTCATTTTGGGGAGGAAAGAGATGTAATAGCAGAAAGCAATAGGGAAGAGAGAAAGAGAGAGAGAGAGAGAGAGAGAGAGAGAGAGAGAGAGAGAGAGAGAGAAGAAAACAAAAGACTTCCAGAGTTTTCAACCTGGATTTCCATACTAGCTCTGCTTTTTTTTTTTTTTTTTTTTGTGGTGCTGGGGACTGAACCAGATTGTGCATGTGAGGCAAGCACTCTATCAACTGAGCTATATCCCCAGCCCTGCTCTTTCTTTTTATTGGCAATCTAACTTTGGGCAAATTTACATCCCAGCCTCCATTTCTACATCTGTAAAACAAGCAAGATTAATATCAAGTGCAATAGGATTGTAGTGAAGGTCACATGAGACAATGTTCCTGGTGTGCTTGGTCCTATGGCCAATGCCCTCACAGTTCTGAAGAGGAAGCACACTTCAGTCCCCACTGAACTCCACCCTTTCGTAGGGAGTCTTGTGGCTTCTTAGCACTAATCAATTTCTCCTATGCAATTTGTAGAACTATTTAAATCTCCTTGTGATAATCCAATTTGCCCTTCTCTAACATTACATGGTTTGAGGAGCCTAGGAGTTTGACCTCTTCTCTGGTAATCTTGCCCAACCAGAACCTGGAAGAAAGTGGCATGGGTCAATGAACAGCCACAACAGATGTTAGAAGGTCCAATCATCATAGCTCACATAGGTGGGTACAAAAGTTCCCTGGTAGAAGGAAAAGGCCATGGTTTTGAAATTAGAGATGAATTCAAACCCTACTTCTTTCACTTAGGAGTTATATGATCTTGGAAAAGTTGCTCACCTTTGTAGAGACTTAGTTTCTTAAATGTAAACTTGGGTAACAAGGTGTATGAGGATTAGGGATAATATTCTTGGCCCATAGAAACTCCTTAATAAGCTGGGCTATTATTATTGCAGTACAGGCCAGGCTCCTCCAGCCTTTCTTGGGAGCCTATTTGATGCTAATGGTCAACAACACAATTGCATGATCATAAATAAACCAGCTTCCCTAATCACTGAACCAGCAAGTTCAAGCAGCTAGGAGAAAGCTGCCAGATAGCCATGGTTCTCAGCCCTGGCTGCACATCAGAATCATCCAGGGAGCCCTTAAACCTCCAATGCCCTCACCATACCCCACACCAATTAGGTCAAGGCTCTGGGGAGGCAGGGGTTCAGTATTTGTGATGCTCCTCATGTGATACCAATGTGCCCTCAAGGTTAGGAATCACTGGGCTGCTTCTCCAACATTAATGTGCATATTTAACACCTAGGAGACTTATTAAAATGCAGAATCTGATTGAGAAGGCCTGGGATGGGGCCCAGGTTCTGAATTTCTAATTAGCTTCCATGTGATACAGGGGCTAAAGGAAGACTGGCTTTCATTATCAAGATATGACAGAAAAGAACCTGGTATTTTGGAAAGAGACAGAAAAACTATAAAATGTAGCCTTGTGCTTCAAAAGCGAAGTGGCCTGGGGACCACTTCAAGAAGAGGTATGTAGCCCTAGACTCACAAGGAATCCGCAGGAGTTTACTCTGTTAAAACAAAGCCCAAGCTGACGGTCATAATCATGACCCTAAATCTCTGAAAAAAAAGTTACACTTTTACTGTGTTGTAGTATTTGTTTGAAAGTAATAGGAAGTGTATGTTTTTTTAGCCAGTTTGGGCAACTATAAGAAAGCACCATAGCTGGATGGCTTAAGAACATCAAAAACTTACTTATCATAGTTCTGGAGGCAGAAGTCTCAGACCAGGGTGCCAGCAGAGTTGAGTTCTGGTGAGGGCCTCTTTTAGGCTGTAGATTGCTGGTGTCTTATTATATCCTCACACGGTGCAAGAGGATGAGAGAGCACTTGGGGAGGCCCATCATGAGGGCCTTACCTGCAGGACCTGATTATCTCCTAAAGACCTCATCTCCTAATACTGTCACCTTGAGGGTTAGGATTCCAACACATGAATTTTATGGGGACACAAATGTGTGTGTGTGGGGGGGGGGGGGGCGCTGGGGATTGAACCCAGGGCCTTGTGCTTGCAAGGCACGAGCTCTACCAATTGAGCTATATCTCCAGCCACTGGGGACACAAACATTTATTCCTTTGTGATATTATACATTGTGGAGATTGCTTCTAAAAGAAGAAAATTTATCACTAATTTTAAGAGGCAAGCTGTGGATAGATCTTCCTATGAGAAATAACTAATGTCTTATTGATGCCAATTACTGCATTTACCAGTCATTTATCACTCAAAGGCACATGATTCTTCAACCTAGTCATCCTGTACTATTGTTCCCAATTATTCACTCTATTCTTCCTATAAAATGATTATACTTTTCACCCCATTGACACAGGGACTGGCGATATAACATCTTTGGCCGATAGAGTGTGAGCAAATGCAATAGCCCACATTCCACATCAATGCACAAGTTTACAAGGCCATTGCACAATTCTACTGTTGTTCTTTTCCCTGTGCCACAAGACTCAAGCAGAGGAAATTTCTAGTGAGCTTCCAGGTGATGCAGGGGCTAAAGGAAGACTGGCTCCCAGAAAGAAGATATTAGCAGGGCTTACAGCTGGCATGTACAAGTGCTAAGAATAAGCACTGGTTGTTACAAGCCATTGAGACGTTAGGGATATTTGTTACCACAGCATAGCCTAGTGAAAACTGACTGATACATTAGCAATGGAGAGAGAACAGGTACCACCTGTTCTCACATGGGGGATTAAAAAAAAACATGAAGATCACCAGTGGAGATATATTTATTTATATATCACATGGAGATATATTTATTTATATATCACATGGAGATATATTTATTTATACATATAATGGGTATATATAAATATATATGAATAATGCTTTATATATAAATGTGGGGACAATGAGAGTTCAGACCCACTTCCTGGTAGATTTAGGGAATTTTCTTTTAGAAAAGATTCTCTTTGAAATGGAGGGAAGACATAGCAGGATAACCAGAGGAAACATGGGAAGGGGTCTGAAGGAGATTAATGCAGTAGATTGTTCTAAGAGATGAGAGGGTTTGGGTAGATGTTAGAAGTGAAACCCAACTTTGGAGTTAAAGTGAGGAAGGGGGTGTTGGGGGACAAGAAGTAGCTGAGGGCTGTGATAAGGTGACAATTTTGTTTTCCTTGGGAGCACCAAACTTTCAAGATGTTTCTTTTCTGGTCTCCAAAGAGCCCACTTTCAACTCCTCTACACATTCCTCTACATGGAGGAGCATGGGGTCATGATTGGCCAGATTCCAGGGCACTGATTTCACCTTTCCTTTTTCTTTCTCTGACTCCATTTTCTCTGGTGCTGGTGGGTGTGGCTTGGGGAATAACAAGGTAACTTAATTTTCTAGCCTGGGAAATCAAGGTACCCCAAGACCTAACTCAACTCACTCAAGTCTTGTCCTGGGTCCTAAGGTGAAAGCCCCAAGTGTCATCAAGAGTCACTCTGCTAGGCTGGCCACTGCCCTGTGCACATACCTCCTTTACATGGGCAGGATTCAAGCATTCCTGGAACCGCTCACCAAATCTCTCTTTCATACCATTTCTTTCTGAATTCTAAAACTCCTGTCTTACCCAAGCCTGCTGTCCCTGTAACTATCAACTGATATTCAGAGATATTTTCAGCCTGAGCCAATTCTTAAATAATGTGTGTCTTTTAAGAGCACCTTGATGTGCTCTGATCATGCCAATGGAGGGATCATTCTCTAAAACTTCCTTGTTGGTTTATCAGAATCCAAATGGGAACATAAGCTCTGAAAACAGTTAAATGCAGCTCAGTGATTGTGAACATCAAAATACCGAAACTAAAGCAGATGCAAAGGAGAAAAGGTGACAGGAACAGATCAAATATGAAGAAGAGGAAAAGTCTTACATGGGAAAGTCAGGTAGGGACCCATGTGTTGGTAGTCTCCCTGCACATCAATCTCATCACTCCTTCACTTGATGAAGCAGCCACTTTTACTTGGTATCTTTCTCAGCTGAGGAGAAGGTTTCTTTGTATCCCACAGAAGAGAGTCTTGGAAAATCATTTTCTGTCTTTTCTCTGCATGTAAAATCCATGATAAAGCCTGAGGTCATCTCTCTACTCTAGAGAAAAAAGGAAGTATTTGCCAAGAAGGCAGAGGAGTGTCTTCACACATATACTCAAAACAGAAGGCTATGGCAAACCCTCCGTAGGGGAGAGTTTTGTGAGCTTGTCAGAAACAAACAAATCCGGCCATCAACCAGCTCCCTGTACACAGGAACCTAACCAGGGCCAATGGCACAAAAGAACTGAAGGGCTCCGGATTTAACACCATCTGACTTGTCCTCTGCCACCTTCCTTCAGACTTTGGTCCTGAGGGCCCAAGGGAAGTGGACTGCTCCTAGTACTTACAGAGACGTTTGAGAATCCAAAGCAACAGAAAGCAAGGACACGGCCTGATTCTGTCTCCATTTACACAGCCACTTACCTCCTCCTCTGCATTGCTTATTCCTTTTCTACTTTTCTGTTTTCCTTTGTCTGAATCCCCAAGAAATCTAATCCTCTTACTTCCTCTTAATTACTCCCACTTTGAGATTCACAGGGAGGGCCCTCCTCCTATTTAACCCATGTCTCCACAGTAAAGTGAGCATGTTGGGTGCCATGTCAGTGCCCTCAGGAATGGAGGTTGGGCAGAGCCTAGCAGTGCTTCAGGCCGGAAGGGAGGGATGGATGTCACCAGAGCTGAACTCTGGGAGAAGACCATAATGACACAAGCCTTTCTGGGAACAGTGAAGAACCGGGGCTTTACAAAGCTGTGTCCATCTCTTACCAATGAAGAGGTTGTTGTTATGGCAAAGAAATGTGTAATGAAGAGTCTGATGTTGTTTTCTGATGTTTGACTATTGACAGCATTTAAGCCACCTCCCTCATTCCCCCCATGTACCTACATCTAGACCAGTTGCTAAGGAAGCCTGGGAGCTCCCTCCTTTGAGAGTGGGGGATTCCAACTGACCAGTACCATGTGTGGGAGTTCTCGCATTGGCCCCATCCCTGAGCCACAAGGGAAACCCTGAGCCAACTCCATTCCTGGCTCTCTCAAGTCATTTCAAACCCACTAAGAGACCTGCTCTGCTCTCCTCAGAAACCTTAATTAAGTAATCCAAACGTTTCCATTACCCTCTTGGTGTGTATGACATCATCCGTATCAGTATTTGGGTGGGTACCCACTTACCATACCAAAGTAGTTCTAAGAAACACCAGTGTGCTCACATTATCCATAGTGCTATTCCATAATGAGGTGCAGTGAAAAGACACTTCAGGAAAGCTGGGCCATGTCAACAGGAAAAGACAAAACTAGAGGTTGATACAGCTTATGGCTGGTGGAGATGGAGCAGGTTAGAGTAGTTTTAATCTCAGCACATTGGTCTGGGCCTGTCACCTAGTTTGCTTCCATAAATTTGAGCTCTATACAAAGTACATGCTACAAACATAAAATGTGAGCTGGGGAGCATTGGCCATGGCTCTAAGACAACTTCTGGACAATAACCACCATGTATCTCACTCTTCTGACCCACTCTGTCGCTCCCTGAGTCTTCAGTCTCCATCTGCTTCTCCCTAGGATTCCAGCTTTTATTTCATGCACTCACAATTCCATGACCTGCTCTGAATATAGTAGTCTGACTTGAGTTGGTATTCCTCTTAGGATATCCTGAATTTAATTTTTGCTACTACATATAAGGACTCTATTTAGATAAGTACTACCTCTACATACACACACACACACACACACACACACACACGGATTGGAGTATGTGCGGATCAGATGGAATGAGAATCGAGAGCTGAATTTCAAATACAGAATTTACCCTTCCCAGCTATTTTCACTACCTCTTACCCAGAGTTTACTTACAAAGAAATGGCATGTAGAGAGTCTAGCAGCACTCTCGTTTCCTCTGAAATCGGGCAGGACAGCTAAAGTCAATGATGTAATTTTGTCCAATAATAATAATAACACTTGAAGAGCACTTGGCCCAGCATTGTGTCTGTTTTTCAGTTTATCAAGAATTTCTGGTTAACAGAGAAGTCAGGTTGGAAATATTCAATTTGAGTTCTATATAAATCTGCACAAAAGATGCTCTGAGATAGTGGAGAAAGCTAAATCAGAGTTTCTAGCTTGAGCTTGGTCATTCTCTTTCTCTGATGCCTCATTTTTTTGGACTTTAGTTTTCTTATCTATAAATTGTTGAGTTCAGATCAATCTCTAAGATTCTTCCAACTTTAACCCTTTAGAGTATGTTAGGATAGTCTAGGCTAGGTTCCAGGAACAAATAAACTGAGAATTTCAGTGTCTGAAAACTTAACTTTAGCTGGCTCATGCCTGTGATCTGAACAACTCAGGAGGCTGAGGCAGAAAGATTGCAAGCTCAAAGGCAGCCTTAACAATGTAGGGAGACCCCTAAGCAACTCAGCAAGACCCTGTCTCAAAATTTAAAAAATATATCGAAAAGGGGCTGGAACATAGCTCAATATTTAAGCACCCCTGGGTTAAATCTATGATGCAAACCACCACCAACAACAACAACAACAAAACCCAACTTAATGTTTATTTCTCACTCATAAAATCTACTGTTGTTCTTAGATCTGTCCAGGGCAGTTATCTTCCACAGATTCAAACTGACAGAGACTCCCTCCCTTTAATAGATGCACCTTATAGAAGAAAAGGCATCTGAGACCTTTCCAGCAAGCCCATGAGATAGCTACGGGTCAAATGCTTTAGAATGCTCTGGTCAAGTTGTGACATACATGGCTTCTAGTCACAGCCTAGTGACAATTGGCTCTGATCAACTGCAAAAGGGTGGGGCAATAAAGACACATGGACATTTGATCTCTTCTCTGGTGGGTCTAGAACTCCAGGCCAAGGTATCACAGGCTTTTTTTTTTTTTTTTTTTTTTAAAGAGAGAGTGAGAGAGGGGAGAGAGAGAGAGAGAATTTTAAATATTTATTTCTTAGTTCTCCGCGGACACAACATCTTTGTTGGTATGTGGTGCTGAGGATCGAACCCGGGCCGCACGCATGCCAGGCGAGCGCGCTACTGCCTGAGCCACATCCCCAGCCCGTATCACAGGCTCTTATGTATGGCCCAGTTAGCATAACAGAGGTTTTCCAAGGACCACAGACAATACCTTCAAGAAGGAGTGGCCTCAAAAGGCTCAGGGCTGTCACATATACTGTAATGTGCATTGAAACAAATCGCTATAGGAAAAACCTATCTGACAGTGCAAAGGGCAATGCACAGATGATTTATTTGAGACTTAGTAGGGGGTGGGAAGAGGGTCATATGTGAAGCCAACAAATCACATGACAATTGAAAATGGGCCTTTATCTCATGATTCTTATGTTCTACCTCTGGGTCAGACACTGGGCCAGAAGTGTGGACAAAAATAAGTTGTTCAAACAGTGCTGATGCAACAAAACCAATCCAGATGCAAACCAGTCAAGCTGGAAACCGAGAAGGTATCTGCACCCAATAATGTGTTTACTATTTGGCCACTGGCTGGCCTGCTGGAACAACTCAACTATAAAGATAGGATTTCTCGGTACTTTCCGCCAACTCAAAGAAACTGGTTGTCATCCACAGATCTTGTGCAGCCTTAATGAATTTGTGTCCCTCTTGGAAAAATAAGTCCAGTTGCAAAAGAAGGAAAAGAGGGTTGAAACAAGTTCCCCTGGGCCTTGGGCTGCCACAGCTGCCTCATAGATAATGCAGGAATCCTCCCTCCACAACCTGGAATAAATCCCATTGGTGGCTGCCTTCATAATCTGAACAAATTCGGTTTTACAAGGCATTAAATGGCCCAGGAGATATGGAAAGGAAAGGAAGAAAAATGGAGTGATCTCCCAGTAGCAATTCAGTTTCCCTTTAGACTGAGAGTTCAGCCATCTCTTCGTTTCCCAAAAGATACACTGGAGAATGTTTTCCAAGGGTAACTTCCCCTGTGCTTTACTGAATGGCTATCTTGAAAACAACCATCTTACTAGGTAACACACAATTCCTCTAGATGATTCCATGTGCAGCTTCTCCCAGGGAAGTTAATTTGGCAAAGCAGGGGTGAAATCTCAGATGCTGAACTTTGCTAGAGTGGTGGATTCCTATGTTCTCCTTTTCCCTCAGTCTTCTCCCCAGCCCCACTCTGGAAGATTCTTCACCCTTTAGAAGCATATCATGGTGAGAATGCCATGTTCAAACAAGCCTGAGGTTGACCATATCTGCCTAACTCATGGGCAAGCTTATCAGAAGTCTATTAGAAAGTATTCTAGGAGGTCATTCATTTTAGGGACTAAAAGAGCCAAGAACAACTTGCTTAATTATGTAAGGGAGCCTAGGTGGCCAGAGGAGACAGTTCATTCTAGAGTTGACCACTTGATTTTGTTTCCCAGCCAGCCCTCTTGAACTCATGTCAGTCTGATAATATAAGAATCATTTGCTGAGCAAGTTATGTGACAGTCACTACACCAGGTGTTTTAAACTCTTTATCTGACTAATCCCCTTAACACAATTAGATAGAAGTGAAGTCTTTCCTAAAGAAAGAAGCTGGTGCTAGTGGAGGTATGAGGAGGTGTAGTGAGTAGCCTGGGTTACGGGGCTGACTTTACTGAGGAGGTGTGGCTGGGATTGGAACCCAGCTCTGCCTGCTTGATGAAGACCAGTGCTCCTTCCACTGTACCGTACACCAAAAGGAGTAAGGCAGAGTGTAAGACAGGAGGAAAGTGAGGCCTTCTTCTCAACTTCCAAGCAGAACATCAGGAAGCTTCAGTTTCTCAAATGCTGAGATAGAAGAAGGAAGAACCTGATATCAAGACATTGACCAGTGAATGACTGGTAGTACCAGATGGACTGCAGCGCTGCCTTACAGAAGCAGACAGATCAAAAAGCATATGAGAAACACCCAGTCCCCTTCTCCCAGAAGCACCTTCAGGGACAGAGGTGTGCATAAGCAAGTAGGGCAAGAGCCCACAAAACCGAGTTAGCACCCTTAGCACAACACCTTTAATTCTTATGGGAGAATGATGCCCAGGAAAACCAGGACCTCCAACACAAAGACACAGAAAACCTTAGAGGCTTTGAAGTGGAAGGGAGTTTATAAATTCTTTAGTCCAGTTTTCTGGCTTTTGAAAACTAACAATAGGAATTTTAAAATTATCTTTCTAATAAGTTTTGGATGGAAACTCAGTATGTTTTTTAAAAAAGAACAATAGAAACCCAAAACCTGATTCACCTCTCTATCCCGCCATGGTGGCCACAGATCGAATCCAATGCCTTCATTTTGCCAGTGAGGAAATGCCCTGGGAGAATTAAAGCAAATTACTCCAGGTTACAGGGCCAGTCTCAGGTCTTTTCACACCTGGATGAGGGGTCTTTTCAATGTACTACATAGGCCACCCAACCGATGGCTGATTGTCCTCTAAGCTTGCCCAGTTCTGAAGGCCTGGGAGAATTTCCTAACCCCTTCAGACCTGTTCCCTAGAACCACGTGTCCCAAAGTATGATCCACCATCAACAATGGTCCACAGTCCAGTAGTGGGCTGCGAAGATGGCAAAGTGATATGAAAATAAGAGTGCTCTTTGCAGTTCTGATAAGAAATGACATAAACTTCTATATAGGCTTTGATTTTTGTGTGTGGATATGGGATAGTTCTTAATCACATATCAAGCATGCAATGAAAGTTTGTCAAAAAGCTAACATCGAGTATTTCTGGACTAAAGTGAGCAGTTTCTAGCATTTCCTTAGACCTCTTTAAGTCCATAGACCACCAGAGTCTGGCTTCCTCACACTTCCTAGCACAGGACTGGAGCTCCAGTTACACGTGTGGCTATGCAGAGAGCTGGGACTCCTGAAACTTCAGGAGATGACTATCTTATCAATGTGGCATCACCATTGTCATGAATGGGTCCTAGTTTTCAATAGCTGAGTTCCTTGAGGAATTAAGGTATCTGTTCTCATGCTAATTAATCATTTTGTTTTTAACTTATGCACTATTTTATTTTTGCTAAAATTATATTCTTCTTCAATGCTTTATTAACACAAAGTTCTTCCACTTGAAAATGAGACCAAGTCACAGATGGTCTTGTCCCCATTGCGGAGGAGGCACAGCCTGGGCCACAGAGATAAAGGAATCCCAACTAAAAAATACTGATGTGAACAGGTAGGCAGTCTAATCTGACCAGAAGAGAAGTGGTTTGAACCAAAATTGGAAGCAGTTTTGAGCATCTTCTTTGTGCTAAGCATACATTTAGATTGCTACAGATGTAGGAGACCAGTGCGATATTTACATTGCAGAACTAGTGTAATATTTATAGGACTAGAGCAATATTTAGTCTCAGTTTCCTGCCCCTCAGCTCTATATCACCTATAGTCCCATCTGACACTTCAACCCTAATTCACCAGCCTCCCCAAACTATTCCTCGAGTTGTTTTACCATTTCAATTTATGACTTAATCTATCTTCTATGCCCCCAGGCTGGTGACCTTGGATTACTCTTTGATCGTTCCTTTTCCCTTAACAATCCATCAATTATCACATCCCTTAGATTCTGCCATTGTCTTACCCCTCCAAAACCACTCTTATTTAAACCCACATTAATCCCCATCTGAAATATTCTGGCAACTTCCTCTCCCTCCTCCCTATCTCCCATCTCTCTCCCTTCTGAGTCATCTTATGAAAATAATTACTCTTCCTCAAGCACAGCTGTGATTAGATAAATTTTTTTTCCAAACCCTCAATGGGTCCCCACTGACTGACAAATTATGTATAAATTGCTCACCCTAGTAGTTACAGTCTTTTACCGTATCCCCCAACTCTTCCCTACTCTACCTTACACATCAATCAAACAAGCTGACTTCTCGTAACTTCTTCACCTTCATGTTTCTTCTCATGTTGTTCCCTCTACCTAAAAAGTCTGGAATACTTTTTTCCATTCCTTAAGGTCCACATGATAAACTACTGCTCATCATCCTTAAAGAGCCAGCTTGAACATCACCATCTTCACATGGCCTTTCCACCGCAGGGGAGCCTATCCTCTTTGACCTCCCATCACTCAAGGTTTGTACCTCTCTTGAGTTTGATTGCATTTGTACCATTTGTTCCTTGTTTTGTTCCCACAGCTGGAACACATGATAGATGTATAGACAAGAGGAATAGACCATATGGGTTCTATTCCAACTTTATGGCATTATTATCAATCTCAAAGTGGAAACACCCTGCGATATAATGACATTCCTAAAAGCTCTTTGTTAAAACACAGAAGAAGTGTCTGATGTGGATCTGGGATGCCCCAGTATCATGTCCTTTGAGATTTAGTAGGATCTGAAAAGAATAAAATAGACATTACTATGGCTGTATGTATATAGGTGACTGTATGACCAATGTGATTCTGCAACCTGTATAATCAGAAAAATGAGAAATTATACCCCATTTGATTCAAATGTATGAATTGTCAAGATCATTGTACTGTCATGTGTAACTAATAAAAAAAGAGTATATTTTTTAAAAAATTTGTCTTTCAGCCTGAAATTATAAAAATAACAGCCAATATTTATATGTCAACCACTATGCATCAAATATTGTTCTAAATGTTCCACACATGTCAATTCATTCCATCCTTACAAAGTCTCTTTGCTGCTGAAGACAAAAGGGTGTATTTATGCATCACGCCCAAGATCACAGCTAATAAGTGAATGAGCTGAACTCAAGTAGACTAACTTCACAGGGCATGCTCCCAACCACTCCATTATAGAACTTCTCACCGTCCTGTAAGAAGCCCCAGGACTCATCTCACCCTTCAATATGCATGCGTCTGTCTAAGAAGCCATCTCACATGTAAAATGGTATCCCCAGAGCCCACATGGGGCTGCTGCATGGGCCTCTACAAATGTGGTGCTACAGTCCCTGTCTAGAGGATAGACACAGCAGCAATGGCCATACAGGAAGTGTGTGCAGGGGGTAGGACTTAAATGCTCTACAAATGGTACAAATGCAATGATATCTTGTGGTCAGGGTGGTGCCTCACTGGCTCTATTTCCCCCACTCACTCTCTGACCCCTCCTTTCCCACCCGCCTGCTCAGGGGCCTGACTAGCACTGGGACAGAACACTGCGCTGAACCAGACTCCTGCTTCTCTGTCTCCATCCACTCTCTGGTTCCCCACAGTGGTCTCTTCTCCTTAAAAAAAATGTCATGTTAGAAGAGGAGCCAAGGCAGGGCCAGAGTATACAGATGCCTCGGGCAGATGCCCCTGCTCCTGTGGATCATACAATCTAGCATGAGTTGAGCTTCCATTTTATACAAGGCACTAAACGAGTTCTCTTGTGCTCTCCCCCTCCCTGTTTCCTTTCCTCATTTTACATATAATAAATCTGAGGGCTCAGAAAGGTATAGTGATATTTTTTCCCAAGATCTTACAGTTAGTTTGTGGAAAAGCCAGGATTTGAACATATCCAGAGCCTTTGCTCTTAATCACTAACCCACACTGTATGTCTGGCCCATCTTGGATGTGGTTATAACACTGTTTTTTTTTTTTTTTTTTTTAATCCTGGATGCACTTTAGAATCAATTAAAGCACTTTCCAAAATACCAATGGCCAGTCACCATACCCATAAATTCTGACATCCTTGGTGTTGAGGGTTATCTGAATGGCAATAATTCCTACAGCTCCCCCATGGATTCCAATGCTTTAGATTTGGGGTAGTTCCCTCCAGTTATCAAGTGTCATGTGTGCTGACATACAAGATAACCTCTAAATATACCCCTAAACGGAGTCCTAGAGAGTTTTGGCCAAGTTGAGCATGTGAGCTTTTGGAAATACAGATAATATAATCAAAACATTTGCTTCTATTTAACTTATCAATTTAGTTGTACATTTAAAATCATGTATTATACAAAGTAGCAATTTAATTTAGAAACATTGCTTTTCCAATTTTCATAATCCAGACAATTTTATTCAAACATCTCACATGCATCTATCACTTAGTGTCTTTCTTCACATTCATGCCAAATGTCATCCACATAGGTGTCTGGGATATATCACCTGCACAGCTATTCATTGATTGAAATACATCAGTTTTTCAGTACATGTATAACGTGGTTACTGGAAATTTTGTCCCAAGCCACAAGAAAAAAAAAAATTTCATAACATCAGGATGGATAGTTGTTCCTGTGTGTTTTACCCAGGGCTGGTAGACATCTGGTAGGCTAAGTTTGCCCCTAGCTCCATTCGGAGAAGTGTCTACCTTGTTCTGATCTGTTGTTAGATATTTCAAATGTTCCCTTGCCTGTGGACATAGCCTTGATTTTTATAACCTACCAACCCCTAGCTATATTGTGCCCTAAAGTGAACCTTAAAATGGCTTATTTATAACATTGACCACACTTATTTATAATGAGGTCACACACTCAGTAATAACTGCTAAAACCACATTGAATTTCTTTGCATCTTGTTTCTTTTTTTAAAAAAAATGATTTTGTCTGAAGTGACCTCTACCATGTTGATTGGGGTGGATTTTCCAGCATCCTGGGATCAGAATTAAGGAACCGAGGACATGTCCTATAAAGCAAAATACCTTGGAAGGATTCTGTTATAAGGTGACTGACTCTTTTCCAAAAGGTAATTCAGAGAGAGGGGAACTCACTTTTTCTCCAAGCACAGACAGTTTTTATTGAACACCAAGTAAGGAGTAAGTCACTGTCACTCATATTTTTTACACCCAAAGGCCCAAGTGGCATAGTGCCTTATGCACCTTGTGGCACCTTATGTGGAAGCTCTGAGTTTCTTTCACTTCTTTTGCTATCCTCAGACTCAGAGAAGTGACAGAGGCACAAGAGAGCTCCTCCTCCCTCACACTCCACCCCGCCCTCTCCCTGCCAGGTGTCCGCCTCTCCACCAGCTCCTTGTCTCAGCGGGAATATGTTGCATGACACAGCCAAGCTGCTTCTGGAAGACTGTTTGAACAGGGATGAGACAAACCTCCTTAAGCTTCTTATTCTTAGTTGGGGATTGTTCCTCCTAGTCAATTGATACGGGAAATAATTACTTCTTAGAATCTTTGAAAACCAAATGTGTAAAGAGAAATTAAAATCTAATTAAATGGATGCAGGCAGTTCTGCCTGAGCTGACAATCCTTAAGCCACTGTAGTTTGTCAAAGGTTACATTATCTCTCTGTCCCTGGGCACCTCAGGCTTGGCTTCAAGCCCAGCGCTCCTTCCCCAACATCCTTTTGTCTGGCCTGTCCTGAGCCCAGGATTCTCATTGTTCTTGAACAGAAACATCCAAATGTTTATGAAATGGGCCAAAGGCCTGTGGATTGCTGAAGGGCCTCCTGCAAAAGAAAGGGTTCTTCCTGATCTCAAAGCTTCAAACCAGTATTTCTCAACAGGGTTGCCTCTTGCATTGTGGCAGAACAATGGTTATGCATCTCTGGAAGCAGGTAGGGGCAAATAGCACCCCAAGTTGACAACTACCACTATGGAGCTGGCAGCCAGGAACCAACCTTAGGCTTCTCAGCCTCAGTAAGACCATCCCATAGACCAGGGTTACCCCAAGTGTGGTTTGTGAATGGGTCCAGTCTGTGAGCATGTTACCAGTCTGCAATGAGATTCCTGAGTATGGGACTGGAAGTTTTTATAAGAATTTGACTTTGCTACATTTTCGCTGCATTTTACAGATTTGAAAAATCAAGTTTTTAGTGGATTGGAAGGGAAAAAGGGGGTCATCACACAGATTGTTTGAGGAGTTCTATCCTAGACCCCCAACTGTTCAGAACCTATTCTGAACCCTGTTCTCATCAACTTCAGCTTCACACTCCTGAGCAGGACTTTATCTTGATGTTTGAAGGTGGTTTTTTCAGACTTTGAAAAGTTGATTCTTCCTCCCCTGGCCACATTCTTTTGCTGAGGTAGCTTTGGTTGCAAGAAACAAACTCATTCGCATTGCCTGGAGGATAAGCAGGGTAAGGATGGTCACTGCAAAGATTCACATGGAGAAAAGCCCAGGAATATATCTGGGATTGCTGATAAGACCCAAGGGAGGTGAGATCAAGCAGCAGCTCTGTTTCATCTTATCCAGGGACACCTGTCTCCTCTTTACATCTTTCTCTGTCCTGTGGGGTGTGTGTGTGTGTGTGTGTGTGTGTGTGTGTGTGTGTGTGTCCAGCTGCCTCTTCTGTGTGTTCCTAGTTTCTGATCCTTCTTCTCTGTCCTGCATTGGCCCATTATGCCTTTTCTAACCTAATGGCCTCAAGTCCATCTGTCAACAGCCTAGGCTCTGACCTTCTCTAATTTAAAGCAATGGGTAAGAATCTGATGGGCTCTGCCCATCTTCCCTGGCTGGGCCTCAGTCTGAGCAAGCTCAACATTGCTGGTGTTTAGGCCAGGTGCCCTCTTCTGGCTCATCAGTTTCCTAATTAGAGGGAGGGAGTCACCCAATTCAAACTGGGTGATGTCAGATAGTCTGGCTGACTCCCTGGGCCACCCTAGTCCTTCTCAGGGGACATACTGGTGGGTATTTGACCACCTATTGGATTCTATGGCATCACCTATCAGATTCTTGGCCCCATGAAATGCACATTGTGGTCATTTTTCTGCTTGAACCCATCACAGTGCTGAGGCTAGGCTGGTGGGGGAGGAGAGGAGATGGCTGGAGGCCTTTCCCTCTACCAGCCACGGTGTGGCGGTTGGCTTCATAGGAGTTCATTGGTTTTTGGCTGTTGAAATCACAGCAGAGTTATCCATTGCTGAAGCTCTTCAACAGCCTAACAGTTATTACTCTCTGGGCACTTTCCCATTCCCTTCTGAGCCATTTCATTTTCTCAGTCTTGTCAGAAGTGAGCATTTGCATCAGCATGCCATGCCCCCCTTGTAATAATGCAATAATGTTATTGTTTGCACACAACCGTTAGGAGTGAGAGCCACAGAGGTGCCTCACAGGCACACCAGTTCCCTTGCCAAGTCCCAGCTGAGTCCTGGGCATCACTTATGGGATGCCTGTGGGGGAAGGCTTTCCACCCCCTGTAGGCCCTCTCCAGTGGCTAGCAGAGGATCTGACAGCTAGTGTGGATGCCTCTGTCCCCATGACCAGTCGCTAGGAGTTTGGAACTTATCTTTGTCCTTCTCTGAGCCCTGGGGCAAGAGTGGATCCATCTCCTCCTCACCGTTAAGGATCATTCTGGCCCCTAGGGGGAGCTCAAGGTCTCCTTCACTCCATTTCCAAAGGTTGGCCGGGCTCCTGGGGCTGCTGCTTCATGCCCATGCCCGCAGGCAGAAGACTTTGAGAACCAAGATTAGAAAGTGCCTTGGAGGAAAGTAAAAGAATCCTTTTTACTTTGTTTGGTCTGGGATGCAGGGATCTATGAAATGCTCCAAGTGTTCCTGACTGGGCTTTTCTCCTTGACTGTATTTTCTCCCTCCTTCTGTAGGTAGACAGGGATCTCAGGGAGCTACCTGCTGCCTCAGAGCTGGATTGCCACAGAAAAGAAGTTAAGGATCCTGGGTCCTGTATTTACTTATCTCCCCCTCCTATTCCTCCTCCTCTTCCTCTTTCTCTATACCCTTCTACCTTACAGATAGTTAGCAACCACCTCTTATCCCACTTCCTATCTCCTGGCTTGAACCAAGTAAAAGCCTAGGTTACTTTTTCCATCTCTTGGACCAGTATCTTCCCTTCTAGTTCTTTCCCACTAGGAGGAAGTGAGTCCTGAGATAATCAGAGACTACCATCTCCCCAAACCATCCTCTTATGAAATTCAATGTGTGACCTTCAAATAATGACTTATATACTTTCTTTGATTTTATTCACACAGCAGTGAATAAAATAAGTGATGCCCAGGACTCAGCTGAGGCTTGGCCAGGGGACTGGTGTGCCTGTGAGGCTCCTCGGTGGCTGTCACTCCTACTAAAACATGGCTGGAGCAAATGCACTTGCTATGAATTGTCAACCTAAAATGAAGCCATCTAGGAAGATTTTCTATGATTGAGTCAAAGAGGAGTGAGGGGGCCTGAGGATCTAGGGGGTACGATCACAAGCCATTTGGCCTTTGTGACTAGCAGATGCTTTCTGACTGGGCACATGGGAGGCTTGTCTGAGGCCTCACACAACTCTGCTGAGTGCCTAATAAGCAGTTAGTGTCAAAAGTAAGTAGCTGAGGGCCCGGATGTAGCTCAGCAGCACTTGCCTAGCAACTGTGAGGCCTGGGTTCAACTCCCCAATACAGAAACAAACAAACAAACAAAAAGGCTAGTGGCTGAAAATAAACATCTGCTATTTAGTATGAGACTAATAGAGATCGGGAGGGTGCAGCACTCAACACAGGAGCCATCTTCAAGGACAGGAGCTAATCAAGGACACTAGGGCCAGGTAATCTGTTACCTCTGGGCAGCACATAGCGGTGACTAATCACTCCTTGGGTTATAGATGCATTTATAAATCTGATACCAACACCCAATACATTATTTATGACCCCAAATACGAATAATTCAGAGTCTATATTTAAGAGGTTTCTGCTTAAAAACCAGCTTTGACCTGGTTCTTGACTCTTAACATTGATCCAGGAAAGACTGGGAGAGAACAACACAGCCCATGTTCTGTGTCCATGGGGTGTCAACCAGGTCCCCCCTGACATGGGACATTTAGTACCTCTGCTATCCTCCTTCAGTTTAAATCTTAAAATTCTTAGAGGAGAAAAGAAACTAATAAAATTAGCAGTAACAGATATAATATCCATGGTCCAAAAATGGTTATATTTGATGCCCCAATCTTGCTCAGTGGTCTCAGGGACAAAACCAGGACTCCTTGATGACCTAATTCCCTAGGGCATGCTAGATGTGCTTACATCACATAGTAATATATTCCTTCTGCTTGAAAGATACTGAGGTAGGGACTCACTCACTAATCATTGGGTTTACTACAGCACTCAGCACAGTTCCCAGCACTTAGTAGGTCCTTCTACATGAATATGAAATGAAAGATTTAATAATGTAGGTATGAGGTGGGTGTAACCCCTACTTCATTGGCAGTTTAGTTCATTTCCGTGATGAGGAAGGAGAAATTTTCCAAGTGTGGCTTTCCCGGAAGTTCAGAACACTGTCCTTCACTCTGTAGGGCCATTTCATAATAATCCTTTTTACTTTTAAGCCCAGAAGATTTATGGAATAATCTGCAAAACTCTTTCACCTTTTCCCTGTGGTTGGAGTTGAGTTTATCTACACTCTTGCTAAGAGCAGGTCTTCTATCCTTGACTACCTAAACAAGAGGAGATGGATTAGGTGAGGTAGCAGCAGGTGCCTGCCATGTTGTGGCTGAAGACAGGTCAATTCCCTGAGCCACAGTTGGTTTGTTTGCAAAATAAAAGGGTCAAACTCAAGAGATTTACAAGGGCATTTCTTTATTAAAAAATGGATTGGGAAAGAGGCTTGCCTTGAGTCATCCTGGGTTTAGTGGCTCTCAGAGAGTGAGAGTGGAATGGTCCACAGTGGCTTGGCTAATAGAAGAACATTGATCTGGGAGCCAAGTGCTCTGTCCCAGGGCCAGAGCCAGCAGACAGCAGCCTCAGATTTGGGCTGATCATCTGCAAACCCAGCGAGTGGCTGCTAAATCACACCCGCTCCTATAAAAATAACTCCCTGTGCATTCCTGTGGGGAAGGGGAGGGAGGCTAAAAGTGCCACTTAGGGTGATACATAAGCTCTAGGCAAGAGACAGCATTTAGAAGTGATGAAAGTTAAACTTGGAATTCTCCTAGTTCAGCCAAATGTCCCTGAGTGCACCTGCTCTTAGATCATGTTAGAGAAATGGGGAATTATTCTATTTTCAAAGACATGAGCCAATGGAGGCTCAATTACCTCTTTTGAGAGCCTGTTCTGGCTTGTGATCATGGGAAGAGTTTTCTTCTAATTGAATTCTTTCTTGATGAGGCCCATTTCTTCTTGTTTAATCTTTTCAGTTGATAGGCACTGGCTATGTGGGAAGCTGGGTTCAGATTCGCTGCTTCATTTTGCTGCTTTAATTTAACAGCCTTCCTGGGAGGATCTCTTTTCCCTCCAGGAGAAGATAACCTTGTAACCTTAAGGTTAGAAACCATCCCCTCTTCCATGTCTCTTCTCAGGAACTTCTTCAGTTGCTACACCTTCTTTTCAAAAAACCAGTGACTGAAGATGAAGTATATTCACCCCTACAATGATAAAGTGTGTTTCTTTCACAATGCACCCAAATTTCATGTTTGCTTTTTTTTTTTTTTTGGTACCAGGGATTGAACTCAGGGGCACGCAACCATCCCCAGCCCTATTTGTATTTTACTTAGAATCAGGGTCTCACTGAGTTGCTTAGTGCCTTGACATTTCTGAGGCTGGCTTTGAACTTGCAATCCTCCTCCCTCAGCTTCCTGAGCTTCTGGGATTACAGGCATGCACCACCACACCCGGCATCATGTTTGCTTTTAAGAAATACCACTTCTAACTTCATTTAGCTGCTAGTTCACAGAGATTCTCAAATGGCTTTCTCTCTAGAAATGTATATTTCATTGTATGATGCTCAGCTCATTTATATGCACATAATGACATTGAGAAATGGTAGATAATAATGACTGTGATGGGACACAGCCATATCAATGTTTATAGCAGCACAATTCATAATAGCTAAACTGTGGAATCAACCTACATGCCCTTCAGTAGATGAATGGATAAAAAAATGTGGCATATATACACAATGGAATATTACTCAGCAATAAAAGAGAATAAAATCATGGCATTTGCAGGTAAATGAATGGAATTAGAGAAGATAATGCTAAGTGAAGTTAGCCAATCCCAAAAACCCAAATGCTGAATGTTTTCTCTGTTATAAAGAAGCTGATTCATAGTGGGATAGGGAGCGGGAGCATGGGAGGAATAGAGGAACTCTAGATAGGGCAGAAGGGTTGGAGGGGAAGGGAGGGGGCATGGGGTTATAAATGATGGTGGAATGTGATGATCATTATTATCCAAAGTACAGGTATGAAGACATGAATTGGTGTGAATATACTTTGTATTCAACCAGAGATATGAAAAAATTGTGCTCTATATGTGTAATAAGAATTGTAATGCATTCCGCTGTCATATATAAATAATAAATGAATAAATACATTTTTTTAAATGGAAAAGACATGAGGATGACCTAGTGTTGCTGAGAGAGAATGCTACCCTTGGAATGCAGCAGCATCTGCTGAGACATTGTAGAGTGCCGCAGTGAGGGAAAGCCAGAGATGGCCATTAACAACCAGCAGCCAGCATTTAAGCATTGCTATGACAATCTGTCTAGTCACAGTTGTCTCTGAGCTCCTTGGGCATGTTTATGATTGACATGCTCCTCAGAAGATACAAACAAATCTCCATCTTACTCAAACGCTTAGGATTTTCTTGTTGGTCTCAGACACACAGGAAGAAAAGCCAGGGAAGATAAAGATGGCTAGAAACCTCACGGAGGACTTTGCCATCCAGTGAAAGCCGTCTGCAGCCAGAAGGCCACCCCTACAAGAACTTGCAAGGCTGTCGGGTGGCATTTCTAGAGCCTACCACCCCCTGAGACTCTCAGCTAGCCCAGGCCTCAGACTCCCCATTGAGATCATTCTTGCTTCAGAAGTTACTCCTGTGCGTGGCTGGGGGTGTGGGCGGCTGGTGAGCTTTGTTAAGACTATTTTTGATGCACTCTGGAGTCTTCTGCCACTTAATAAGTGAAAGTTTACTGAACACCGCCACCCCCCCCACCCCCCCCGGCACTTTGCTAGGCACCAGAGGGAATGCAAGAACAAAGTTCTTGCCCAAGCCATTGACAAACTTTGGGGAAGGAAGAATTGGAGGGTAAGAAGGCAGAGAAACATAATTGGGTCTCATCCAGTGATTCAGGAACAAAGTGCTGTGAGTTCACTGAAGAGAGAAAGATGACCTTTGATTTGAGTAAGGTGGCATTTGAATTGCACCTCAAGGGAGAGCTTCTCTCTTTCTTTTTTATTATGAATGCTTTCAAACCTATCAAAGAGAAAATACCAGAATACACTCCCATGTACCTCACCAAGCTTTCCTCAAATCTCACAGGACCACTCTGGTTTCATGTAAAACCCCACCCACTTTCACTACCATCCCCAAGGGTCATCCAAACCCCAGAAAGTATATAATTTCTTAAGAAGGTACTTCAACATTTGTCTCTAAAAAGATAAAGAATGTTTTAACACATATACAATATGATTATCGAGTCTGAAACAATTTCCCTACTATCATCATATAGTCAATCAGTACCCAATTGTCTCATAAGTATTTTTTATAGTTGCTTTGTTCAAACTAGTATGCAAACTAGTTTGATAGGGCTCTTGAATAATATTCTTCTTTCTTTTTTCCTTGCAATTTGATGTTGTTGAAGAAACCTCATCATCTGTGCTATTGAGGTTCCCCAAGTCTGGATTTTGCTAATGGCATCTCTAGAACACTTAATGTATTCCTCTGCTCCTTATATTTTGTGTGAGCTGACAGTTCTATCTAGAGCTCCATCAGATTCAAGTTCCAGGTTTTCTGCAAAAATATTTTATGTGTGGGGTTGGGCATTTCCCATCCAGAGACTCAGAAAGCCCAATGGCCTCATTTTCTGAGGCCAACAGACGCTAATAATCATCACCTACATGCAACATTCTATTGCTTCACCCACACAATAGTGACACAGGCAGTTGCTCTGGAATTATTCTATAACCTGAATGTGTCTGTCTCATGAAATTTCCAGTGTGTGCATTATCACATCAAAAAAGATTTTTTTTAAAAGAAACAAGCCTAGCATTCCGATAGGCTTTTGGAAGGCCCTGACAGCTTTGTGCAGGGCAGTCACAACCATGGGATAGAGCCAAGTGCCTAACAGATTAAAGCAAGACCTTAACAGCCCAAACTCCAGTTTCTGAAAACCAGAAGCCAGACAGTCTGGTTCTATTGAGACACTTGCCCATGGGCCTCCCCTTTGGACTGCTCACCCTATAGAGTAGGTTATGCCTGTGTCTCTTCCTACCAACATTAATCAGAAGGCTAAGCAGCCCTAGTTATCTGCCAGGGTTTATACTAATAAAAGGGTATTTCTTAAGGTGGGTGTTTCCCATAGTCAATTAAACATGAGTGAGTCTCAGCCAGTGAAGTTCCCATGTTATGACCAATTAATATGTGGTCTTAGGGAGACTCCCAGATAAGACAGAGGGAGGGTCTTGTGGAGTTAACTACGTAAGTCCAAATCCCACAGTTACCTCTTACAACTGGGATAAAACATTACTTAACCTTTTCAAGACTCAGTTTCCTCATCTGTAAAATGGGAGTAAAGATGGAACTTATCCCTTAGTGTTGCTTTAATGATTATGTCATGCAAATCAGCAGGCCAATAGTAAGGAACCGGTGCATCAATAACCAATTATTCTGCAGTACAAGATTCCTTTGATATTTGTCTCCAGAGTCACAGGATAGCTGATCTTGAAGTGGCATCTTTAGAAGTATTAATCAATGAGGCTAGAATTGAAAAGTAGGACTGGGGATATAGCTCAATGGTAGAGCACTTTCCTGGATGCATGAGGTCCTGGGTTCAAGTCCCATTTTAAAAAAAAAAGTGGCTGCTGCATTCTTAGATCTATAAGGGACTTGGCTACTAAACCAATATGGAGTCAGATGGTTTCTTTCCCCCTCCCACCATTAAAGATATTTTGTATATTCAGGATACTTTCTGAGTCTGAGCAGGAAATAAATGATGGTAATCACTTGCCACCTTCAGCCCTTTGCCAGAACCCTGCCTATGCCCCACGGAAACTGTAAAGTCATTTGAAACAAAGACAATTAACATCCAAAACAGGCAGAGAAACAAAGTGGTCAAACTTTGTGATCTACAAATGACCAAGAGCCTAAAATCACTGAAGAGAAAATCAAAACAGCCTAAGACAAATTCACCTGCTTTGTCCTTTCCTTTGGTCAATGAGGCCCCGGCTTGAAGCTCATGAAAGGAGATTGGGATGGCATGATGGGCTGAGGCCATCTCTAAAATGAGGTCCCTCTTTCAGTTTAGAAATGACTTCCAAATGAGGCATCTTCCAGGACTCTCTTAACATGACCATGCAGTTAGTGATCCATCCAACAAATATATGTTGAGCATCTATGGTGTCAGATACCAGGTGAGGTTCCAACAGCCATCATAAACAAGATCGACCAGAGCTCAGCCTCAGGGGACTTACTTTATAATGGTAGAGAGAAATAAATGAGCAAGTATAATAGACAAAAAGAAACATAGTTTTAAAAGAGCCCAGTCTAATTAAAAAATATCCAAATGGCAGTCTTGAGTCACCATGTAAGGATTTCTAAGAACCAAGGGTAGATGCCATTTCCACCTCTGCTGCTGTCTCAGTCTAGTTTCTCACCACTTTGTACCTAGACTCTTAAAAAGTCACCCAAAGGCTGATTCCTCTTTCCAGAAGACCACTTTTATCATATCATATCCCTGCTCAAAAATCTTTTGGGACTTTCCGCACTGACACAGTCAAGTTTATACTCTTTAGTCTGGATCTTGAAACTTGAGTACACTTTTGCAAGTAGGTAAGGGACATGGAGGTGGGGAAGGAATACTGCCTAAGAGCCGTGGAGGCAGGGGCTTCTTTGCGGTTCTGTCTTTTCCATGTGAGCTCTTGGCATCTTCTGAGCCCCTGAAAGCCTAGAGCACCTAGGATATATTAGCCATCCCAACATCAATGTGGGTTGTTCCTCCTTTGTGTCAGCCCTCACAGATCAGATGAATATCAAAATTACACAAATCCTGTGTGCCCGTTACAAGCAATAATGGTGACTCTAGTTAGTGAATCATATAAGGACTAAAATGATAGTTATTGTAATGAACCAAAGGAAAGAAATATTTTGGGGGGAAGGGGTACTGGAGATTGAACCCAGGTGCCCTTAACCACTAAGCCACATCCCCAGCCCTTTTTGCTTAGGGCCTCTCTAAGTTGCTGAGGCTGGCTTTGAACTTGCAGTCTTCCTGCCTCAGCCTCCAGAGCTTTAGGGATTATAGGCATGGGCCACTGGGCCTAGCTAAGGAAAGACATTTTAACAAGAGTAGGTTGAATCTGTCTAAATAAGAAGTATAACTCCACAATTATAATAGCTTTTTCATTTTTTATGTCCATTCTCCAAACTCAACTGTTGGAGTACTTAGCATACTGCCCCCAGCATCCCCGCAAATAAAGAGAGCAGACAGATGGGGTGGCATGGCATGTGGCACCCAGGAGGCGCTTTTCTTCTGGTGGTGGGCACCAAGGCTTCCCAGGAAGTGAGACCCGGGCAAAGCTTTGAAAGGTGAATTAGCGATGACCAATGGTGAGATTGGAGGGGACGCCGAGAGGCTGTGCCAGGGACCGGGGGCCCGCAGTGTGCTGCGGTGAGGGCTGATCAGAGCCTTTATGGTATTGAAGCTTGTGCCCTTTATTCTGTAATGGGGGAGGGGAGTCTCTGGGCAGAGAAACGTGAAGATGACTCCAGCCCAGACCAGAGAGAATGGGTGGGGGTGCGGCCGCTGGAGGCAGACGGCCCCATAGCCCACAGATCTCGACTCCCTCCCTGTAGGTGCCTTAAAATCCCCAAGGTGAGAGGCGGTGATAGGGGGCGCCTAGGTCATCCAAGCTCCTGAAGCCTTTCCTGTTTGCCTCCACTGCCTTTGTCTCCACGGTGTGCTCCAAAAAAATGGACAGTGAGGAGTGGACTCCTCCGGTGACTTGTTTGTGGTGATGTGCAGACGTGGACGTTTGCCAGTCTGGAGTTTTTTAGTGGAGCTCTCTGGAGCGCGTCCTGTCTTGTCAGGAATGAGAAGCCACTGGGGGATACATGCGGCAGCTGCCCCGTCTCGACCCCTCTCCATTCCGCTGCTAGCACCGAGTGCCACGTCCAGTCTAAACCCATAAAGGCGTGTGCATTCAGATGTGTGAAGTCACACATTTTGCCTAACATATAGGAGAAGGATCAGTAGTATCCTGTGAAAATTTCGGTCTCTGCCCATGTGCTGTACACACAGAGACATGAGTCAAAACCACACCACACTCACAGCTCCAATCCCACAGATGCCATGGCCAGCCTGGACCGAGTCCTGATCCTCACCTTGGTCCTGATTCAATTCTGCTGCTCAGCTGTGGGGTTAGTCAATTTCTTTAAGATTCAGATGAGGCTCTGGATTCCCGCCCACCACCACCTAAGCAATGGCTTCTGTGAACCTTCAGATAAGAAACAGGTGACAGGCAAATGGCTCAGCAGCATGACCAGCAATCACAAGGTGTTTCTTTCTTTCCTTTTTAAATTCAGCAAGAAGAGAATCCCCGAGTATGCTAGGCAGGATTCATAATCACCGGAAATTTCAAGTGTGGAAAATCAAATTGAAAATAATTGACTCTTTGTGGATTAAGGAAGCATTTAGAGATCTTTTAGGACCCTAATTAAGAAACCCATTCTAAATGTGAGTGGCCGGGACAAAACTGAGCCCACTGTGGAATCCTGCAACCAGAAGCTCTGAACAAGGGAGCTTACTGGTGTTGGGCAGAACTGGTAAGGAGAGTCAATCTTACATTTATTCACTTAACTCACATTTGTTGAGTAATAATGTGTTTTAGACACCAAAATGCAAACCAAAGAAATAATGGAAAGAAACTGCCTGAGTCAAATAGATGTGGGTTGATGCTGAGTTCCCCTCTATAATCTGGGATCAGTTGGTAACACTTTTCCAGCCTCAGTTGCTTATGTGTGAAGTAGGGACCATTGAACCCCTTCTCTGGGTCATGGTGAGACTTGCACAGGGCAATCTCACAGGTGTTCATGTCAAGTGGGATCTCGACTCCCTCCCTGTAGGTGCCTTAAAATCCTCAAGTGAATACAACATCAAAATGCCAGAGAATTACCTAAAAGCTTATTATTATATTGCATTAATTTATAGCAAACTGCTCAGCGTCAAACAAGGGAGCCTGCTGCTATCTAGACAGGAGCTTCTCATACCCCAGAATTTTTCAGAAATCCATTCCAAGCAAGGGTTGACATAAACTCAAGCTGAGCTTCAGTTCTGTGACACTTTAAAAAATCTGTAATATTAAAAGTAAATTAAATAATGCATATGACTAGGCACTGAATGTGTTTAGGGAGCAATTTCACAGTTGATGACTCAAGCCTTCCCAGTAGATGAGAATTCACGTTTCCGCAGCAGTAGAGGAGCAAAGTCCCAGCAGTTGAGGAGGAGATGAGGACACAGGGAGTGGGACTGATTTGGGCAGATGAGAACCTGGGCAAGAGAATGGCTACCATTCTCTGAACTTTTATTCAACAAATGAACAGATACTCTTGGTTATAGAATCTGGGTCACGAAATGTGGGTTAGCCTCCCTGTCCCTCTACAGTCCCACAGGGTAACTTGGAGCTGGAGATTCAAGTGGCCATGTGGCTTCCCAGGACCCAGAGGGGCCTCTCACTTATCTCCCCAACCCTCCATGTTAAAGTCCCCTTTGCGACCATCACCACCTGCTCCTGTGGTCTCCCCTCTGGTGTCTTTTTTCGAGTCATTATTATATGTGTGGTTTGCTCTGTAGTTAATTTAGAAGATGGAGTTTCTCATTCTCCCCAGCGAATGAACAAGGAGCTATCCCTTCGGCAGCAGGGAGAGATTCAAGCCAAGCTATCCACATGCTCTTCTCTGTCTACGTATGGGATGGCAGAAACAGAACCCAGAGCCCTTCTGGGTTATCAGTGGGAGTCTGGGCATTGGGCTTGATCCTCATCCAACGGATGGAGTTGAGCTGGGCTGTGTTTCAGCCATCCTGAAGAAATAGCCAGAAACCTAAAGTCTGGGGCAGGGTAGATCAGAAACCAAATGGGACTGGCCTGGAGCCAGGGGAAAACAGAGTCAAACCATGCCGGCAAAGCCAAGTTGGAAATGACAAGGAAGCCAGGAGACATCAGCCTGGAGCAGTTTGACAAATCTCACCAAATTGCTTTTGACCCAGCTGTGAAGGCTTTTGCTCTAACAGCATCTTAAAAGCACTGACCAGCTTCTGACAAGTCCACAGGAAGCAGGCCCAGGTTAGACAGGCAGCAAGTGCCTGTGACACAGAGCAATCTCACCTGGCCTTAGAATTCACAAAGCATTTGCCATTCAGTGTAATGTCCAAGTCTTGTTAAAACCCGCTGTTAATTCCCATTTCACACTCTGGGGTTAATAAAGGTGAGAGACCTGCCTAAGGTCACTCGGCCTTCATGTTTGAAGTCTGGTCTGGGACTACTCCTTCCTCCGTATTTAGTTCTGAATATATGGTCTTGGCTGTATTCACACTGTATCCCATTCAATCCAGCTATGTGGGCAGCTGGAACCATTCATTACTCTCTGTTCCCAGGCTGAATGGCAGTCTTGCTGGGTGGTGTTCAAATTAGCCATTACCCATTTCTATTCTGACCCAGACCTGGAAGCTTACAGTGGACCTGAGGACAGGGTACAACCCATTCTGGGCGCTTACCATCCAGCTGCACTGTGGCTGCGGGTGGTAACCCTCATCTTTCCTCCCCACATAGCCAGACCCCACTCTCTTTACTTCATGTGTCTGTGCTTTGGCACGACTGCCCATTTCCTGCTTAGTATCACCTGGCTCTTGGAGAAATCAGGGAATAAGTTTTAACAGCTCCCATTTTTGGATAATCACCTGTATGAAATCTCAGCAAATATAGGTAGCAATCAAGCTGCAATTAGTTAATATAAAGCAGCCAGTCCCATCAAATTCAAGTGTTGCAATGGACATGGATGCTTGGCTGAATATCAGTGCCATTTATAAGTACATCCTTCTTGGGATTGTCCTGGACTTGAAAATATTTTTTATTAACTAGCTGAGATTTTACAGAAATTAATTGTTTGCTATGCCTCATCGAGTTCATCCCCCGGAAATAAGCCCCAGAATTGCCTTGGAACAGCTACATGCATGGAGGTGCTTTCTGGGTAGTTCTCTCAGACACGCCACCTCCCTTCATGCTGCTCCCTAATTCTCACCTCTCTTCTGGAACTCTGCTACCTAGCATCTTAATGAGGCTTCTTCTAATTGTCCTGTAACTTCACAAGCTGTTGCTTAGTTTCTGTCTTTAGACTTGGCTCATATTCCAAAATAGTTTATTGTTTGCTAATGCCAGACTGGGCATGGTACTAACACAGCCAGGGAAGTGGAATTTGGGGACCAGGGAAGGAGTGAGGGGCCAGTAGAGCTCTGAACGAAGCAGTTCACCCTGCAGCGTCAGGAAGTTCATTTATGAGAGAGTAATGAAAGCATTTGCCGTCAACCTGCCCCATCTGTGTTAGTCAGGATTTCTTTATGGGACAGAAGTGACAGAAACCCACTAAAAAAATAATTGAAATGAATAGATGGCATTGATAGCCTCACATCAGCAGATCCAAGGGAATTCAGGCATGGCAGGACGTATCATCAGGGCTGTCCCCTCTCCACGTCTTTGTATTCATTTCCTGGGCTGCTCCAACAAAGTGACACAAACCTGGTGGCTTAAAACAATAGAAATTTTGCATAACGAGGTGAATGTCTGTATGCCACTGTACACTTAAAAATAGTTAAAATGGTAAATTTGGCTTTGCATCTATTTTACTATAATTTTAAAAAACAAAGCAGCAGCAAGCCCAGACATTCATTCTCTCATAATTCTGGTGTCAGGAGAGCCATCCTCTGTCTACAGGCTCAAGGAGGCTCTTTCCTTGCTTCTGCCCAAATCCTGGTGGTTGCCAGCATTCTCTGAAACTCCTTGGCTTGTGGAGGCATGGCGCTAACCTCTGCTTCCATCTCACATGGTATTTTCCCTCAGTGTGCATGTCTCTGCATCTCTCTCTCTCTCTCTCTCTCTCTCTCTCTCTCTCTCTCTCTCTCTCTTTGGACCACGACTCACTCTAGTCCAGAATGACCTCATCCTAACTAATTGCATCTGCAGCAATTCTACATCCAAATGAAGTTGCACTCAGATTCTGGGCAGACGTGAATTTTTTCAACCTAATACAATTTCTTACTTCCGTTTGCTTATTTGGCTTTATTTCACTCAGGAACCCCTAAATGTCAGTGACATAACTTCAGGAAACCCTAGCAATTTCCCTTCCCCCTAAGGTCTGCATCCCCTTCCCCTCTGGCATCCATAAGTGGATTTTGATTGGGCAATGCTTGAAAAGCTCACCCCTGGACCAACCCCATGTGAGATGCAAGAGTCAGTCCTCTCTGAGGCAGAGAGAGCAGGGCCAGGGGACTGGCACACAGTTTTTCCAGACTTTATGGAAATACAGGAGAGACTCAGAGGGCACATGTCCCTAAAATATTTTTCCAACTCTCCATTAATATAACTACATTTCTGTTATTAGAGGAGAAGAAAATCTCATTTTAAAGTATTATTTCTACCTATAGATCATTCAACCATGATGGCTGATCATCAAACCATGAGGGTTTTGGTTTAAAATTAATTAAATTAGGAGTTCCTGGAAGGCTAGAAATGGGAGATAGATAGATAGATAGATAGATAATAGAAAGAAGATAAGAGTCAGTGCTAGGGGTGCAGATGTGGTTCATTCTCAAAGGGTTCATATAGTAGAAGTTTGATAAAGTGTTAGTATAGAACCTTAAAGAGGAGAGGGTTAGTAGGGGGTGCACAGGTCATTGGGGATGTGCCCTCTGAAGAAACTATAGGACCCTACCTTCTCTAGATTTCTGTTTCAAGATGTGATCTCTTTCTCCCACCATTTTGATGCACCATTAAGTCCTCACCAGAAGCCTTATACTAATGAAACTTCCCTACCTGATCTTGGAATTTAAACCTCCAGAACCATGAGCTAAATAAAGTAGCTAGCCTTGGGTATTTTGCTATAGTACCACAAACACACACACACACACACACACATATATATATATGGAAGGGAGTGGATTCAACCAGAATTTATAGCAAGGCTATAATTAATGAAAACCCCAACTCTCTTTCATTTATGAATTTAAGCCAGAAATGTAAGGAGACCCTTAGATGACACAAAAAGGTGACATAGGGCATCAGGTATGCTAAGAACTATAGGATATTCTGAACATGACCTTTATTAAAGCAAGACCTAAAGTAAACTTCAAACCCCCCTCTACCTCTACCATGTGTGATTCCATTTTCTAACTCTTCTATTTTCATTAAGTTGTCACAGCAGATTCATCAATGGAAGTGCCATTTTCAAACCTGGACTTTCTAGAAGAAACCTGCGGTTGCATGGGCTTTTTAAATTAACCAACATCCGGGCTGGGGATGTGGCTCAAGTGGTAGCGCGCTCGCCTGGCGTGCGTGCGGCCCAGGTTCGATCCTCAGCACCACATACCAACAAAGATGTTGTGTCCGCCGAAAACTAAAAAATAAATAAATATTAAAAATTCTCTCTCTCTCTCTCTCTCTCTCTCTCTCTCTCTCTCTCTCTCTCTCTCCTCTCTCACTCTCTCTTTAAAAAAAAAAGTTGTCATTGTTTACAGATGACACAATTTAAAAAAAAAATTAACCAACATCCTCCCTCCCTCTTATTTCTAATGTACAATTAGGGAAATGATTATTATAACCTTTTTACCTGAAGAGCAAGATCTAAGCTAAAGCAAACAGCTTCTGTCATCCAGGGTGGGGAAGGTAAAATAGATTTTAGCCCCTGCAGGTCATGGCATTTTGGGCAGAGGCTAGCAATGTTCTTTGGCAGCTCGCTTTTCTAAATGCTTATGCTTCAATCTGGGTGAGGAGATCTATCTGGACAGGCCTGCAGGCTGTCATTTTACTAATTTGCTTAGTCAGCAAATGGGTACTGCCAGCCCACCAGTTACATCAGGCAGAACTTGGGCATCCTGTATGGGGCCCCTTGGCCCTGCTTATGCATCAGTTAACAACCTGCTCTTCCAGATCCCTGACAGCATGAATGATGGTTTGGACTTAAGCATCACAGACACTTAGAGACACTGATCCCTGCCCCAGCCTCACCTCACGTAATAAGAAAGAGGAGTATGAGATAGTCTTTTCTTGCCTCATCTGAGCTGGCAGTGCTCTTGACAGGTCCCAAACTAATTTAGTTGCAAGATCCTCAGCAGTAACCATGCACCTAGCAGATGGATTTCATTTGCCAGTCCTCAGCCCAGATGGTGTCAAACAGCGACACCTGGGATACCTGGGAGAGACCCCAGAGCGGAAACACAATTCCGAAAGCAAGAGGAGAAGAGAAGGCTAAGGGATTAGAGAAGAAAGAAAGACTGATAACTCATGAAGATAATTAATATGGCCAAGAGAGGGAAGCAAGGATAAGCTACGACTAGCAATACCCAACAAGGAGTGACAGGCTCGTCCCTGTTTGCCTGGGACTTTTCCCCAGTTTTGCAGCTGAAAGTCTCATCTCCTGGGAACTCCCCTTGGTCCTGGGCCAACCAGGACCTTGGCCACACAGGTAGACCTAACACGGGCTTAAATGATGCGGGGTGAGAGAGGAAGCCCCTGAAAAGAACACTGACAACACTTTGGGGCCAGAATGTTTAAAATTTGAAAACTGTGACTCTGGACTCTGTGGTCCTGGTCCCAGGAAGCAGATCCCACAGCACACAGAGATGTGGCCCAGACCGCTCAGCTAGCCAAGGGTATCACTTGTGGTGGCACTCCACGCTTCTCCACCATTGCATCGTGTTCTCAACACATAAAGCTCCTGAGATGGCCAAATCTATTTTGCTGATTTGTTTTTTGGCGTAGCTACCTAGGTTTCATTCTTCCATGGTATAAAGGTCTAGTTGACAAAGGCGTACCCCTGGTGAGTGAGGCCCCAAGGATAAATCTAAAAGAGAGCCACAATCATAGGCAGAATCAGAATCTCCCCTGGAGTCAACACAGGCCTGTCTGCAAGGAAGAAAGTGGCTTTCAAAGTCACTGGGCCACAGGCAACCAACCGTTGTCCTGGGAGGTGACCCTGTGCCTCCCACAGCACAGGTAGGGCCTTAGCATCTTCTTCCTCATCACTCCAGCCTGAGCTCAGACTGCCCTGCTGTTGGTATCGGCATTGGCCTCACCAGCACAGGCATCTCACCAGCATGGGCATTTTACTACTGGGCCTGCCAATCTGTCTGCTGATACAGGACGAAGCTCCAGGGACTGGTCAGTTCCTCCCTGCCTTGGCTTTGGCTTTATGGCTAGGTGATGACAGCCTACTGTGGCCCCAGCAGGGCTCCACCCAGATTAAACAAAGGTGTCTATTTTGCTCAGAAAGAACCTCTCCTGCTGCTTGCTGCCCACTTGCCAAGGTGCAATAGACCAATCATCTAGATGCTCTTTCAGGAGCAAAAGGTTACTCATAGGTCCTAGTTTTTCTACAATGCCCACTTCTCAATGCCCCATAGATCCACGCATTTGTCCACTTATTTTTTAAAATACTTATTGAGAGATGAGTACATGTCAGGCCCTTATGCAGAGGACAAAACAGGCAAGATCTTTGCTCAGGATGCAATGTCCTGAAGAGGGAAAGATAATAAACAGAAAGTAAATAAGTGATCAAAAACATTTTAGAAAGCAATAACACTGGAAAGAAAACCAAAAAAAAAAAAAAAAAAGAGAGAGAGAGAGAGAGAGAATGTCATCTTCCTGGGAAGGAGCTTCACCTTGGTGGACCTTCCCACCCAAAGACTGCAATCTGCCAACTGCTCCAAGAGGGTCATGCTGCCTCCTGCTGGCCCAAAGCAGGAGAACATCCTGTGCTCTGTTGAGGTTGCTTCTGTTTGTCTTCAAGTCACTGTTGCTGTGTTCCCTCTGTGCCCTTCTCCTCTTGCCATTTGTGTAACCCAGTCAGTGCTTGAAGGAGATGGGGGTGCTATGGGAACTGAACCTCCCTTTTTAAAGTCCCTGGGCTTTGGTATCAGCCAGACTGAGTTCCCTTCCTTTGTCTCCATCTGCCATGCTAATTAGTACTGGTCCTTCAACGCAGCTTAAGCATCTCCCCCTGGAAAGACTTCCCTGTGCCCTGCAATATGTGTCCCAGCAGGGGGAAGCTCTAAATGCCACGTGGGCGTGGGCGTCTCCTCCATTTGTACTCAGCGCAGCATCTGAGGCATAGATGAGGCTCCACAGACGTTCACTGAATGCACACATGAATAAATGAATGAGCCTGCAGCTCAGCAGGCCAGCCTGGATCTGATAAGCCTGGTCTCCCAGCTCACTCTATAACCCAGAACTCTACAATGAAAGGCAAAGTAAACTTGTTTTCCCATAAATCGTATCACGCATGAACACAAAGTTGGAAAGGCGTCTCTCGGGTGGCTCAGATTGGCTCTCCCAGAGGCCAGAAGCACAACTGCTTTTGTCAAAGCCACACAAACACCCCCCCAGTGGATTTCCTTGAAACATCTATTGATCTTTTAGGAAAGTATAATTTAACAAAAGTGCTGCTTGCAGCTTCTTGTCTCGTTGCCTGAATTCCCTCCAAGTATTTCCGGCTATAATGTGAAATTCAGCAGCTTGTCAGCCGATGATGAGGGGGACTCCCTGGATCACCCACTGGCTTGCTGGGGGACAGCTGTTTTCACAGCTACCTCTGGACAAGACGTTATCTCTGCCACGTTGGAATGAAAAGTCCCCCGGCTGTGCTGGAGTGGAGGAATCAATGGAGGTTAGCCCCCGACGAGCCCTGACTCGAGGCCAGGTCTTTGGCATCTCCCGTGGGCTCTGCCTGCTGAGCAGAGAAGGGGGGTTCAGTGTTGTTTGAGGAATGAGGAAGGGTCAGAGAGTCAGTGCTGTGGTTAAGTGCTCTTTATTGTGGGTAGGAAGAGATGACCATCAATCTTTGGAATTGAAGGGTGGGCCACAGGACCGTTCCCCAAGCCTCCTCCTCCTTTATGTTGGCCAAGTGAAGATGGTCATTAAGGTTCCAGTTTGCTGAAATGTAACCTCCCTGCCCTCTGCATGGTGAGGGAAATTGACATTTTGCTTAACCCCCATTCTAGCTAGCAGCAAGGTGACTCAAATACAACAACAGGAGCAGTCGATTTGCTAGACGGGCTGGGGCAAGTCAATGACTGTAAGAGTCTCCATTCTCGGAGGAGCCCACAGCCTGGTGTGTGTGACAGGAAGGTATGTGTGAACATGCTTTATAAACCGTAGGGCACTGTAGTAACATGAGAAATTATTAGGATGGGCCTCCCATAAATTGCTAATTTTTGAAGAGAACTATGCAGAATGCCATTTAATATCCCCTTAATGTCTCATAAAGCATTTCTGAACCTCCCAGTGCTCCAGCATTATCATTTTGAACTTTGTCTGTTATAGCCACAGGCAGAGTTCTTAAAACTCCTACACAAGGAGACTCAGGTACTAAGGGGAGCTGGACAGCTTGGAGATGTAATAGTAGATCTCACCACCAGGTGGCACAATTGATGACATTTCTTTGTCTTGATTAAAAGGGACCTGATATTTGGGGGGCCCAAGCCAAGAGGAGGCTTGCAGTCCACATGCTTAATTATTTAAAAGTTAAATCAATCTAACACAAAAATCAATAAAATGTTTCCTTGAAAAACACATCTTCCTAATGAAAGGCCTGGTGTAGACTCAAGACTCCTCAGAGCCATAGGCAGAAGAGAGGGAAGGTCAAGTGAGCCTCCCCCCCTTCAGCCACGCTCAACGTGTGAGAACCTCCAGATCTTTGTGCCCTTGACCTTGGGCCACCCTTAGGAGCCAGGCCACCAGGAAGTCCCTGCATGCTCTGGAAGCTCAGAATTGTTTGCATATGGACTTGTGAAGTTCTGGGGACCCACCATGTGGCGTAGAACCAGAGTCAGCTGGTTTTTCTGTAACGGGCCAGATAATAACTATTTGGGGATTTGTAGGCAATACAGTCTCTGTCACACTATTCAGCTTTGCCATCGTATAATTAAAGCTGCCATAGACAATACCATAAATGAATGTGGCTGAATTCACACTCATTTATGGTATTGTCTATGTACAAAAACCAGCACAAGTTGGATTTGGCTTGAAACCATGGTTTGCACATACTTAGTCTAGAAGCTGGGGGTCTACAGTTGCAAATAAAATACAGGACACTAAGTTAAACTTGAATACCAGGTAAGCTAGATAATTTTTTGTGTGTAAGTATATCCCAAATATTGCATGTAGCATACTTATACCAATAATAATAATAATAATAATAATAAAGAATTGTTTATCTGACATTCCAATTAAGCTGTGCATCAAGCATTTTTATGTGCTAAATCTGTCCACCCTGGCCGGGATGGGGGCTCTGGGCAGAAACATCCCATTAGCCCTGTGGCCTCCTCACCCCAGTGGGAGTGCCACAGCCAGAGGGAGGCCAGAGCAGACCTCCAAAGTGCTGACCCTGGGTCAAGGCCATGCTTTCCCAGGTCTGAGGAAAGTACTGGCTTTTAAATGACAATTTTTATTCTTTCAAAGAATACATAGATTTTTTAAAAAATATCTTTTCCTTTTAAATAGCTGATTTTGTGTCACTTGGGCATTATCTATTCAACAAGTGTTTACTTCTCAAGTTCCTGTTGTGTGCCAGCTTGTGGGGAAGATGGAAAGGTGTCCACGGCCACCAGTCTCTGTCTTCCTGGGGCTTCTGCAGTGGAGGCAGACACCATGCTAAGTCACATATTCACCTGTAAATAATAACTACAAAGCAGAAGGACATGAGGATGAGCAGAAGGACATGAGGATGAACAGACAAACTGAGAGGTTAAGAAAGGCATGCCCGATGCCTGGGGTTTGGCCTGAGATATGAGGATCTCGCAATTGATGAGTGAAGCCTGGGAGGAGAGGACACCAGACCGAGGGAACTTGCTGGGTGCAGAACCTGAGGTGGGACCTGAGAGAGCCCACAGGTGAGCAGAAGGGGGGGGGCAGGAGCCAGAGGGCCAGGCGTGGCCAGTCCTGCTCCTGCTAGCAGCCTGACAAATCACCAGAAGAGTCTGAAGCTTCCCAACACACAGAAATGATAAATATTTGAGGAGACAGAACTGCTAATCACCCTGATTGAATCATCACGCATTGTATACATGTATCAAATTATCATACCATAACCCATAAATATGTACAAATATTATGTGTCAATTTTTTTTAAAAAATTAATGCCGCGGGAAGCCCTTATAGGGTTTTAAACAGAGCATATGCTCCAAAATTCTTATTTTTAAAGATTACAGCTGCTGATTCCTCCTACAGAGAATGGGGCAAAAAGAAGAGCAGAGAGGAGACTCAGGAGCCCTGCAGCAGTTCTGGCAGGCGGGGAGCCACCCAGGCGCTGGAGGGGAAGGGTAGGCTGAGGATTTCCAGCTTTGCAGAGATGAAAAAATGTAGAGAGGACACAGGACGGAGAGAAAATAGGCATCTCCGTTGCTGAGGCTTCAGTTGGGATCTTGGATTAGTCAACCTTTCACCACCTTGAACAAAACATGGGACAAGAACAACTTAGAGGAGGACAAGGGTGTTGGGGCTTTTGCTTTCTGAGGTTCAGTCTCTGGTGGGCTGACTTCATGGCTCTGAGCCCGAGCGAGGCAGAACATCATGGCAGAAGGGAGGGGTGGAGGGAAGCAGTCAGCTCAGGATAGGAAGGAAAGAGAGCAAGCGAGGTGCCAGGACAAAATATAGACCCCTAGGCCTGCCGCAGGACCTGCTCCCTTCAGCCACACCCTACCTCCTGTGGTTATCACACAGTACAGTCATCCTTTCAAATTATTAACCCATCCAATGGATTGATCCACTGTGAGGTTACAGCTCTAGTCATCTAATCCTAAGCTTCCTTGGGAGACACTTCATATCCAAAGCATAATAGATCTTAAGTGTCCCCCAAAGGCCTATGTGTCAAAATTTGGTCCCCATGGGAGGTGGTGGCACCTTTGAGAGTCAGGCCTTGAGGAAGGAATTTGGTCAATTGAGAATTATGAATTCTAAGAGGAATATGGGGTCTCAGCCCCTCCTCTTCCTCTCTCTTTGCTTCCCAGCCACTATGATGTGAGCAGTTTCCTTTCATCATGCTCTCCCACTACAATGTTCTGCCTTACCACAAGCCAGTTGGCCAACTGACCATGGACTGAATGGTCACATCTTTGGGGAGGCCAAACTGTGAATCTGTAAGTTTATTTTTTTCAAGTATCTTGTGATAGTAACAGAAAGTTGACTAAGACAATTGCCAAGCAGACAGAGTCCGTAGAATACTTGTCTCTAGCTCTGAAGAGAGGTGAGGGCTAGGAAGGGAAGATGGGGTGGGTGGCCTATGGAAGACATTCATAACCAGGAGAATAGCTAGGACCTTCATGGTCAAATGAGAAAGAAGTCTAGGACAGATGTCAAAAGCATTTCAATGTTTAGAAATAGCAAAAGAGGAAGTGCCGTGCCCTAGAAGCCCAAAGAAGGGACAGTTTTATAGTATTCCATTTCCAATACTTCCTTAATACATCCTGTTTTCTTGAGAACTTGAGGCCCCACCTCATCATGGCCTCCCTTACTCCTTGCCTTTGCTATGTGTGCGGTGACAGAAGGATGAAGCAGAATGAGGGAAGGAGAAAACACCCATGAACAGCTCTACACAATCATTCCCACAAGTATTTACACACTCGCCACTGAAGGAGTGAGTGAAGGATGGATGGGTCTTCATTCTCCTGTCTTACTGACAAGGAAATAGGTTTTTAATCTTCCAAAATGTTCTTTGACAAGATGGCAGCCACTAACAGAAGAGGATCTTTGAACACATATAAGCTGCAATAGCATCCCCCAACCTAGAGTGGCTGCCTGCCCGGTGGTCCTTGGTCAAGCCCACCAGGGTTGGCACCTGGGGGAGTCAGCCCCCTGCCAGGTCCCCCAGGATGAAGGACATGATGTGTGGTTCTGACCACCTCACAGGAAATAACGGGGCTCTTGTAATTCACACGAGTGACATTTCTTAGTGCCTAGTAAATAACCCTGTGTTTTGACCTGTGACAATGTGAAATGCTAACAAAGCCATGAGGAAATTAAAATACTTCCATGCAGTTTGGAGGCTGTCTAAGCAGTTCCTGTCGAGGTGAGAAAAGGCTATCTAGACTCGGGAAGAAAACAAAGGAAGAAAAAGGTCTCAGAGGAGATAGCTGTGTGGAGAAATGTCAAAGTCCAAGAGTTTATCTAGACCAAGGAGAGGGCTTTTACATTAGGAATTCCAAGCCGCAGGTCACTAATATCTAGTAACATAGGTAAGGTGGAAATGGATGATTAAAGAAGCCCTGGGCTCTGATTGCTCTATTGGAATAAAATCTGATGTACAATAGTACTTTTTATATAGGCTGAGCATCCTGAATCCAAAATCTGAAATGCCCCCAAAATCCAAAACTGAGCACCCCAAGTGGAAATGCCAAAAGTGGAAAATTCCACCCCTGACCTCGTGGGATGGGCCATGGTCAAAACACAGGCACACTAAAAATACTACATAAAATTACCCTCTGGCTACCTGTATCAGGTCTATTATGGAATATAAACAAATTTTGTTTTTCTGTTTGGCTTCATCCCCAAGATATGTCATTATTTACATCCAAGTAATCCAAAACCAGAAAAAATAGAAAACCTAAAACACTTCTGGTTCCAAGCATTTCAGAGAAGGGATACTCTATGTAGCACTTTTCAAAATCCTTATGTATGTGTACCACCTTGTTTTATTTTTCCAGAAACCGGGCAAAGTAGGCAGCAGAGATTAAGACTCCTATTTGGCAGATGAACAAAGGGAGAAAGGCTCAGAGAAATAAAACAAGTTGCCTAAGGTCACACAGTGACCCGGTCAGGGAGTGGCCTGAACCCTGGCCTCCTGACCAGCAGTACTTTGTTCTAGCACAGTATCTTTCAGAACAGTATCAGACCACAAACTGAGATCAAGACAAGACCTCTGTGATCCCACAAAGAATCTTCTGCCCAGCTGTTAGCAGCCTCCTGTGGCTGGTTTATGCCCCCTTCCAGGTAACACCAGGAGTCTATATAAATAGAAGCTACCAGTTAAGACACCCCAATAGAATCCTAAAGAAGGTGTCGTATGCAAAGCTTGCATTTTCCAAAAGTCTTCCGGCTCTTACTGCGAGTCATGAAATTAGGCAGCTTCACTCAATTCATTGCTACTTACTGTTGTTGTCCATTCCTAGGCGAGGTGAGCTCAGCCAGGTTGGCCCTCTGTGCGGCTCCCTGGTGGGGTACTGTGGAGTTGGGCAGAATCAATAATCTCATCTGCCCCTGATCCTTTGATCTCCTCTCCTAGGTTCTCTTGTGCAAAACTGAAGAACTAACCACAGGACTTCCAAATATTAAACCAAAACTGCCCTACCAGGGCAAGCCTTGGTGTGGACAGGATGAGAAATAGGGGAGATGTCAAGGCCCAGTCTCGCCGCCCATGTCCGGCCCAGGTGATGGAAATGGGATTTCCCCTGGTGGAATGGGCTGGCTGAGAAATAAAAGCTAAGAAAAAAAAATTTAAAAAAACACAGGACACAGAATGTCGTTTCAAAAGTGGGGACAGGACGGGCAAGCCAGTCAGACAGACAGAGCTTCTATACTCTGGCAAAATGGAGCCTGAGATGGCTTTATTTATATCAGGGGACATCAAAGGCAGGGATAAGGTTTCAAGAGTCATCAGGTTGACTGACATCTTGGCAGGTCATGCCCATCTCAAGTGCTGTGTGGGATCTCTGGCAGAGCTTGGGGGGAAGTTCACCTGCATCAGGTGGTCAGTCCCTGCCTCCATGCCACAGGAGATTTCCAATGCCAGACTTACCCCCTCAGGAGGCTACTAAGTGCAACACAGTCCACACACAGCCCGTGGACGACTTGTGACAGCCCAGATAAGAATTCTGGCCAACACAGGGACCTAAGGACTAGATTCCAAAATCCTCAAGGATAAGAATCCTTTGGGCTTCACTTCCTTTTGTATCCTAATGCAACACACATAGTCTTGCAAGTTAACAGTGTAGACTTGCTCACTTGAATCATCCTAAACAGATATATGAAGAACAAAGTAGAGAATATAATATATTTGCTCAAAAGGTACCACTTCTCTTACAAATCAATAAGAAAAAGATGAAAGACACCTAGAAAAACAGGCAAATACCTAAATAATTCTTCCCTGAACAGAATATCCAAATGGCCACTAAGTATAGGAATAGTATCAGTGGTTTCAGAGAAATGCCAATTAAAACCACCTGACATACCACCCACCCCCTATTGAAATGGGGCCTGATCTCTGAGGGGCTGCGGAGCCAGCAGCAGTCTCACACTCTGTAAACTTGTACAATTCATCCACGTGGGTTAACTATTGCATCACCCAGATCATCATAGTTTGTTAACCAATGAACAAACTATGATGACCTGGGTGAGTTTCACCAATATACTGCTGACCAAAAGAGTACAGAATGTGGTTACGTGAGTGTGTTCTGTTTATGAACATTCTTTGGGTTCCATACTTGTGACTTGTGTATCTGAATGTATTTTATACCTCTATAAAAATCTCTTTTAAGGAAAAAAAAAAGCACATTAACCAACAAACATTCCCAACTCTGCTGCTTCTACTACTGCTCTTATCACCCAACAAGATGTAGCTCAGGAAGAAAAGAAGGAAAGAAAATTTCTCCTTCCTTCCATCCCCTTCTGTGGCACACCTTGTCTTTGTAGAGTTTTCTCTCTCTTCTCTTTTATTTGCTTTGTGGGTTAGATCTCTGCTCTTTGGATGGTCTGATCAGAGGGCAGCTTCGTGACAGGCATGGTGTGGAGACCTGGGTCTGGGAAGGAAGCCTGGGTCCCACTGCACTTTTTGGTGGTGGACTGGATGGCAGGAGCAAGAGGCAGGATTCAATTCTGGAGATCTTGCATGCAATGGTGCACTTTTCCTCACCAGCATCCAAGAGGGGCAAATTTACATTGCAGACAGAGATCAGAGCAGCAGCTGTGGGAGGATGAAGGTAAAGAGCCAGAACGATGGGTTAGAAGCCCCTTTCAATGGTTCAAGCAAGAAGGACAGATACCTTGAAAACAAGGGCTCACCATTTCTTAAAGATGGAGGCAAGTGACCAGGATGGCTTGAACCAAGGGGAAGAGAGGAATGAGGCATCAGTAATTAACCATGGCCAAATGTAAATCTGGTATTGAGCATGGAAGGATACCACCAAGTGCCCATGAAGAGCTTGGAGGTGTTTACTTTCCTCTGTGATGATTAAAGGCAGCTTTGATCACTTAAAAAAATCACATTTTGTTTTTCCAGAGGAGTTTGCTTTATTCCTGAAGCAAACATTGATTTATTTCCTCGTTTCTGGGCAAAAATTCCTCGAGTTAAACTGCTGTGGCTAAAACAACTCTTTTTGTGCTTCAAAGTCTCAGTTGCCTGCTTATAGGAAGAGAGTATTTTTGTCTCTTGCAGCTGCAAAGACCAGCTAATAGAAGGTAAAGAAAAGACTGTTACCCCCTCCTCCTGGGTTTGGAGCTGTCAGAAACCAGAGCTCAAACTTTATAAATAGAGGCAGGAGCAAGATCACCATGCTCAGAAAAACCACTCTCCCCTACAACTTTCGGATATCCATTTTTGGATAACCCAAGTCAATAAATCCTATCAAGGTCAAAACCCAGGGACCTTGACAATGTGGCAGAGTCAAATAGCCTTTATGTCCAATTGCTGACCACAGGGAGTATGAGAGACTAGGAGTCTGAGGCCTTGATTCTCAGATCTGGGAACCTCCTGAGACTAATGAGAAAAGGAAGGCAGACTTGGGGGAGGGGCATCCTCTAAGGGATTGCAGCCAATATCTCTGCTTCCTCCAAGCAGGTCTCAGGCCCGGCAGAGGGCTCATGTTGGCAGCTTGGACAACCCCCAGATGGGGGTGGTCTAGAAGCCAGGTAAATCCCTCTATGGGGGGTGCTGAAATTGCCAGAGAGCCCCAGTCCTCCTCCTGGCATGGGGACAACATCTCAGTCATGTGTTGCTCTTATGTATTTTAAAGACACTCTCTTCTTCTGGCTTTTGTATCTATTTGGCAACAAAGGTGTGTTTGAATACGATTAAAGGCAAGCTCCTGCTATTCATGTGAACATACTCAGCCTGAAGTGTGGACAGGAGAGAGCAGGAGATCTGATCATCAGTCCTGGGGATTCTGTTGGGTGGAGCAACCATGATTCAGGACAGTCTCATCCTTGTATGGGTTCATCCGCACACACACACTATTCAGCACCTCAGCAGCTGCTCCCTCTCTGTGGTCCCTCCCTGTGGACAGCGCCTACAGTGTACCAGGAACTGTAATGGGATCCAAGGCACAAAATGATGTGGACCCTCTTGTGCAGAACAGAAAAACAGACACATCAGAACTAAGTTCTCCCACAATGGGATAAGAGTAATGATGGAGGTATATTCTAATTACTCCAGAAATACAAATGGAGGCTGATTAGTTCTAGGGGCAGGGGGCAGGGAACAAGACTGAGCATGCTAGCAGGAAGAGCCTCTCCTGGACTCTCTGTTGAGTGAATAAATTGGTTGATTTTCAACTAAGAAGTAGCATTTGACATGAATCTGGGGTCTTTGAAGGAAGCCTGGGTCACACCTGCTTAGAGGGCAGTGGTGGGAGAAAACCCTTTCAGAAGGACAAGCTAAAGTTTAAGAGAGTGCTCCCCATGGTGGACGTCAGCATGCCCAGGAGGCCACCGCCTGAGGTCTAGTCACACTCAGAGTCACAGGAAGACTATGGTGCATCTTCCCAGTATGCAAATTTTACTTAAGTCATCCGGTAAAATAATCTATATAGAAAGTAATTAAGGGCATTTCTAAAATTAAAATAACCATATGCAATGCAAGGCAAAATTGGCATGAATTTTAGGAGAAAGGATTAGCCCTGTACATAGGTGGCCCTGCATTCTGCTGCCAGGGTCCTGCTCTGTCTCACAAGTCATTCGGGGTACTCTGAGGAAGGAGGAGAAGGCTGGCCTATGGGTAAAGTGGGGATAGGGGTGTTTTGTGAGCTAGCAGCAGGGACCACATAGTGATGAGCTTCATACACCACGTGAGTGCACGGGGCCTGAGCTTTGTGGATGGTGGAGGGCTCCTGGTGGCCTTCCTGACAGGGTAACTGTCCTGTTGAAGCTGCTCTGAGACCCTCACTGCAGAACCTTGCTGTTTGGACAATGTCACTAAAGCACCATGTGCCAACCTAGTCATCCCTCTGCATGAGACCTTCAGTGGTTCCTCCCAGCCCCTGAATAAAGTTCAAACTGTGTGCAAACTCAGGCTGCAGTGTGGAGATGGGCGGCTAAGCAACAAGGCTGGAGGTGAGGAGATGGGCAAAGACCCTGGGAGGTCACAGAGGCTGGGCTAGGAAGCACAGTGGGGGCGGAGAGAAGCAGATGGCATTTAAGGTCCTCCTCGTTCTCTAACTTGTCATTGCAACCTCAGTCTTGCTCACGCTTTCCTACATTTCAATCAGGCTGAATGATTCACCGCTCTGCGCCTCCCTGTAAATATACGTTTTGCTCATTCTCCTCCTTCCACCTGGAATGTCCTCCCCCGACCCCACCTCCTGATGCTGAAAGTCCCCCTGTCCTTCAGATCCAGCTCCTGCGATCCTGGCAGCATTATACTGAGTGTCCACCTGAGTGTCCACTGTGCACCAGGCTAGGTGCCCTGAATACTCTCCACTCTCTTCCCCACAAGGTGAGGAGCACTATCTCCATTTTGCAGAGACATTAGGTAACCACCTCAAGGCCACTTAGCTTGCCAGTGACAGAACCAGAATTTGAGTCCTTGATCTCTGTGAGGTTAACCCTTTAATCTTCCTACAGCTCAGTACCACTTCCTCCTTCAGCTGATTTTTCTCTCACAACTGAGCCTATATGCGAGGACCTGTATTTTGGGTCTACATACGGGCCCCTCTCTGGATATATGGTGCTGGTATTGTGAGGTGGAATGAGGGAAATGAGGATGGCTGGAGACCTCCCCCATGGACAGCAACACTGACTCCATGTTCTGGCTCCAATCTGAGGCTGCATAGTCAAATCCAAGTCCTCCAGTTCATGGGACTCTGGGAGAATTAAATGGAATCCAGCAAACACAAGGCTTAGCAAATAAATAGGTGTTCAATTACTGGCTCCTGTCCCCCCTTCCACAGCACAGTTGTTCTGTATGTTTTCAAGACTGGAGGAACAAAACTCTGTGGCATCGTTTGGTCATTGTATCTATAAGAAGTTTTGAAACACCAGCAAGCCCCTGTGTTTGGGTTCAGTCTCCCCTATACACACACACACACACACACACACACACACACACACACACGGCTCTCAGAAGTGCCACACCATGTATTTTCAAGTTAATTGGAACTAATTTTTACTGGAGCATCTCAAGATAATAAATTTCTCTTTGAGAGGACCCTGAGCTGGGGGAAGGTAACAAACGTCACCTGAGTCTCGTGATAGCGTGTCTCAGGAGCCTCTGAGACCTGCTCATCCTGAAGCCCAGGCTCGGGCTGAGCAGACACAACCTGTGCCCATGGGGGCTGCCCTGCCATGGGGCTGGGGTCTGCACCCCACTCAGAACATGCAGAAGTTACAGCTGGACTCCTGTTATGGTTGAGATCTTGACTGTCCCCCGAAGGCTATGTGTTGAAGGCTCGGGCAACAGTCTGTGGAGGTGGGGAAACTGTAAGAGATGGGGCCTATGGAAAGGAGCTAGGTCACTTGGGTGTGCCCTTGAGAGGATATTGGGACCTGTCCGCTCTCTCTTTGCTTCTGGCTACTCTCAGGTAAACAGGCCTCTTGTCACATTCTTCCACCACAGGCCCCAAGTGACAGGACCAAGCCACCATGAACTGAAACCTCTGGAACTGGCCCTGAATAAATCCCTCCTCCCTTCAGGTTGTTACTTCAGGTATTTTGTCACAGTGACGAGCAGCTGACTAACATAATGCCTTTCCCCTTGGATCCTCTTTCCTGCCACCCCTGGGCCAATCACCCTGCCTGTGGACTCTCCCATCCTCCTCTCTGCCCCACTGCCATCTGCAGTGAATCCCCTGTCTTGGCTTCCAACCCCATGGCCCTGCAGTCCAGAACTCCAGATCTTACCACGAAGTCAACAAGTATGCACCCGCACTTACTATGCCCCAGTTATCATTCCAGCCAAGAGCCATTCAGCCTCATATTGCACTACAGCAAGACAAAGCCTGGCCCCATGAAGTCCAAAGTCCTCAAGCTGATTGCTTATGAGGCCCATAGCATCTGGGCCCTCCTTGCTTTCCAGCCCATTTATGGCATTCTCCACTGACCCCTCTGGCATTGTCCACTCCAGTCACACTGAGCCCTTCTACCAGGCCTGCTCTTTCTCACCCCAGGGCCTTTGCATATGCTCCTCCCTCTGCAAGGAGCAGCATGTCCCAATTCACCTCCCTTGCCACTTCCCTACTCACCTTCCTTGCTCATACTCCCAGGCTCAGCCTCAAGGTCGCCTACTCCAGAGAGCCTTCCTTAACCTCCAAAGGTTCTAGATGCCCCTACTTTGTGCACCTATAGTACCTTGAACTTTCTCGGCTCTCCTTGAAGGCAGAGACCATGTTCTATATTTCTTTTATACAGTCTGCCTCCCTCATGTATCAGAGGCCTCTACGCTGCTCATTGGTTCAGTGAGCCGTTGAAGCAGCCAGTCCTGTCTGTGGCTGCTGAGACCTCCCCAGGTATCAATACCCCCAGACAGCCCCTCCTGGACTTCTGGAACCTCAGAAGGGCCAAAGCGGGGAAGGAAATGAGTAGAGAAGCGGAGGAATGTCTGCTCCCCTGCCTGCGTCTGATTCTCCCTTCCCTCCTGCCCCACAGCACAGTGTAAATCCCAACTCACTGTGAGTCTAACCCGTGAGCTCCCAATTCAATTCTGCAACTGGAGGACACAGGTGGTTTTCTTTCTTGTCTTTCTGCAGGCCTCGGGCCGTGCTTAGAACACATGGGGAAAGTCTGGAAGACCTAGACGGAAAGATCTGGGGGGATCTCTGTGCCTTGAGATGTGTCCCAGGGAACCGGAGGGCAGGGGAGAGGGTGGGGTTAACCCTGAGTCAGGTTGGGGAAGCCGATGTCCTTCAGTTTTCATCCTGGTAAGCATTTTTCAGGTCCGCTGGGTTTTGGCACCTATCAGCAAGGCTATTTCAAAGCACATAAAATCTGAAAATAAATGGAGTAGGGCTGTGGCAAAGGAAGGCCGGCTTGGCAAGGACCGCGTCTCCCGGAGGGCGCTGCGGCTGGGAGGGAGCTGCGGAGGCCTCCCACCCCGGCCACCCCGCTCCAGCAGGTACTGCACAGCCGCGGCCCCAGGACCTTCTGCTTCTTTCTGGACCCAAAGGGCAAGGTTTCTGGGAGAGGAGCAATAGAAAGCAGCTCATGTCACAACAAGGGACAGACGCTGACACCTGACTGGCTCACCAGCCCTTCCCCATCCAGGTCCCTACTTGTACCTGCAGGCCAGGTGACATCTCCCTGGCTCAGATGGCTTCTCCTTGACCCAAGTGGCCCAAACCGTAAAATCTTCTGCTTTACCCTCAGCCCCATTCTGCCTTATACACTGTTGTCTCCCCTGTTTGTGGTCACCCCGGGACCTGACCTCTGAGCTTACCTGTTGTATCTGGCTCTGCTCTTGTCCAGGTATGTGACACTTGATACCGCTCATCTTGTTCCGGCCTTTGCTCTCTTTACTGAAGATTATTTGCACTTATGTTCTAGACACATGCTATAAAAGGCCAGAAATAGGCCTGAGGCCTCCTGGAAGGAGCAGGACTCTGGGTCAGGCTATCTGGGAATCAGTCCTGTGCCGGGGTTTGTTTGCTGTGAGCTGGGTGACCAGGGTGAGTTATAAATCTCCCTGAGCGTTGGCTTCTTCATTTGTAAAATGGGGATCATAACAGCACAGTCCTCAGAAGGTCGCTGGGAAAATTCACTGAGCTAATTTACGTGTAGGTACTTAGCCAAGCACCTGATGCAAAGTAAGAAATTCCACCCCAAGGCCCTACTGCTTCATGAGCGAGAAATGGATGCTTGCCACCCATACCCACTGCCCAGGAAAACTGCAAAACAAGAATGGAGGTGCCTTTCTTTATTCTGGACAACCGGGTTCAGCAAAGAGAACCAGAGCTCCAGGGAGGCCTAGGGATCTGGTTAATGCTTCATGGCTGAGAGGTGGGCAGGTCCCCTGGGTCAAGGGTCCAAGTGATCAGAATTTGAGGATCAACAGTGATTGGGCAGAGGTTTGTGAGCAGGGATCTGGGACGCAGGAGTCCACGAGAAGGGGTCTAGATGATAGGTAGGTGGCTTCCCCCGGGAAACCCAGAGGTGCAAGAATGCAGAATGAGCATGGTTCATGCACCCTGGGAATCAGGCTGCACAAGGGCCGGAAGCTGATCTCCTTCCTGCCCCTGAATAATGTGGTGAGAGGTGAGCAGACAGCCTGCAGGTGTCTGTGCCACAGGTCCTAGCCAGCTCAGGGGAGGCAGAAAGAGTTTTTGGTGAACAGGCCGCAGTTCTGCTCTCTCCCCTTCTACTGAAGTTCAGCTTGATTCCAGGACGGCAAATGCATGTCCCGTAGGCCTGTGGCCTCCCCGCCTCTTTCTGAGACTCCTGCCTTCCCGTTGCCCCCCAAGCTCAGCAATGATAGAAATGCTGGGACCTTCCGCAGGTCTCCAGGGAGGATGGGCCCACCCTTCGCAGAGAGGCACAATCATTAGTGTCATCTCATTAAACTGGAAACTTCTGCTGACTCAGGCTGGCGCTTGAAAGGCGGCTGCCGCAGCCTCCCCTGGGGCTCCATGTGGTGGGATGGAAACCTGGAGATGGACAGGATAGGAGGGGACCCACTTCTGCTGGGCTCTGGGCCGCAGGCCACAAGGGTACCGAGATGGGGGCGTTATCTGAGAAAACCAAGTACAGGATTTAAACAAGGTAGAAGTCATTTCTCTCACACCCTCCAGTCTGAGGCCAGGATGGAGGCCCCACAGCCTCCTCTTGTCACGCTGCCCAACTGTCCCTAGGCCACCTCCCTCACCCCGTGGTCAAGGAGAGACTCCCAGCAGGCCCACACCCAGCCAGGGGGAGGACGGAAGGGACAGAGCAGAGCTGACCCTGTGCGCTGCCACTGCTCAGCACCGCCCAGCCACTCCTGTGGCCACAACTTAATCCTGTGACCCTTCAAGAAAGCTTGCAGAACACTGTCCCCGTTAGGGGTGGCCATGTGCCTGGCTAAAACTCAGGAGCTCTGGAAAGGAGAAAAGAGACACAGGCACCACCAACGGTCTCTATCACAGTGACCAGGACAGAGCCCCAGCACAGGGACACCCAGCATGCAGACTCGCAAATCACAACAAGAGCAAGTTCAGTTTGCCAAGGAATGTTATGAAGAGCTCTAGAGGAGAAGTGCCGTTCCTTCCCTCAGTGGGCTTCCAGTCGTCGGGGGGCAGGGGCGTGGCTGAAGGCCCTGGGTGCCATAAAGGACGTGTTTGTTCATCTTACCCCTGCCTCCTGCGAGACAATACACCAGCTCTCGTGACACAGGATCAGACAGCTGGCAAGACAGACACCTGGACAGGCAGCCTCAACACAGGTAGTTGGTCCAGGGACCCTACCCAGCCCGGAGCTCTCAGCAGGCCAGAGAGCTGCCTGATGCTCTGGACCAGGTCAGACCCCAGGTCCCGGCACAGCTGGGCGCAGCTCCTGTGTAACTGGGACTGAATTTCTCAAAAGCCCAGCTGAGAGGATCGGAGCTGGATTTTAAAAAGTGATTTTTTTTTTTTTTTTAAGAATACAGAAATGGGAGATTCCTTGTACCTGGGGCTACACCCGGAACTTCTCTCCACATCAATTAAGCTTCAGGAAACTGGGTTCAGGAGGCAGAATGTGGGAAGGTTCCCAGGAGGAGGAGCTGGGGGGAGGTGCCCAGAGGATGAACAGGGGGTCCTCTCCTCCCACGCTCCCCCACCATCATTCCCCTCAGCCAGGATTCTGATGGCTATTGGAGGGTGGTGAGGTCAGGGCTGTGGACTCGGCACCTGGGGGAGCCACAGCCTCCAGATAATTTGTTTTGAGTTTCATTATCTCCATGGCCAAAAATGTTCTTTGTCCAATCACAGTCACTATTACTTGAATTAAAAATCCATTTTCTCTTATTTGGGCTTCAAAGTGCTAGGACAATGGCTTATGCCCCTAAATTGTGAGAAAATGCTTTCTAAGTTGTTAAGACTCCCAAAAATATCAAGTACTGTTCTTTATATTATAGCTAAGTTCATGTTGTAAGTGGCAGGGGTAGAATCTAAATTTTATTGAATCACCTAATCTGTTCCAGGAGCTATGCTAAGCACCTTATAATACTGCCTTCCAGTAAACCTACCATAGCTCTCTGCCAGGTACACATTATTTTACACTTTTTTTACATGGGAAACTGAAGCACAGAGAGGTCAAGTGACTTGTCCATGGTCACACAGCTAGTTTGTCACAGAGCCAGGACTAGAACCTAAGTCTGTGAGATTTTTTCCAATTTTTCATAATCCTAGAAGATTATATTTGGGTCATTCATAACCTTTGCTTCTTAGGTTAAACAACTCCCATTCTATTTTTTTTTCCCAATTCTTTTCTTATGGGCATTTCGTCTTATGAAATATGTGACACGTTTTAGAAAATCAGGAACTATTCTTGGTGGGTACAAACAAGTGGAGTTGTCTTAGGAGCTTAACATATTGTTATCTCTGAGAAGAGTTTATGTAAATCTTAAAATTTCACTTCTACTGGGGTCCGATGGCAATTATGGCCAATTTAAGCCTGTGGAGTCACACACGAGGCACTTAAAACAAGAGGAAAGACACAAAAGGTCTGCATGAAATTTACAGTATTTTGATAGAGAATTGATTAATGTCTTAAAATGATATTAACAGAGTGACATGAGGACAGTAGGAATGGTGGCAGGGAAGAAAAAAGTAACGTATTTCTCCATCACTCTGTTCATCCATCTAGATATTAGATTATTCCTATGTTCAGGAACAGTTTTCTGCACATCAGGAGGCTGTGTGTGTGTGTGTGTGTGTGTGTGTGTGTACGCACATGTGTGCACATTGTGTTTGGAGCAAGGAGAATTATTACACATATTTGCTCTACATGGTTAAACTTGCCCTCTTCTCAACCTGCCTATGCCAACTTTAACTTGTGCTTTTTATTTGTCTAATCACGAGAAGAAAAATCGCAGCTGTGTCCTACCATATCGACGGCCCTTGCCCCATGTGCAAGGCCATCAAAAAAAAGGAAAGGCCAAGAAACCCTCACAGACAAGAGACACCTGAGACGTGGTCACTGAATGTAACATGGTGCCCAGGACAGATCCTGGAATGGAGAAAGGACATTAGGAAAAACTAAGGCCGTGTGAGTTAATAATGTTTTTAAAAGTCAGTCACCAGTTCCAGTTGGGTGATAATGTCCTGCATCAGGGATGGAGGCCCTGGGGGTTGAAGAGACAGAGAGACACTAAGGTCACCAATGCACATGAACCCAGGAGGGGACCTTGGCCCTGCTCGACTTGCAGCTGGAACCTCAGGTGTGGGTCCATCGTCTCTCTGAGGAGCGTAGCCTGAGCCCTCTGACCTGTGAGTCTCGGGTTCCAAACCAGACCAGGGTCAAGCACAGGATCCAAACTCATCTCAGGCTGCTTGTTTGAAGCCATTTAAGACCAACCCTGCACCTCTCATCCCCTCTTTCCAAATGGTCGTTTATTTTATTTGGCAAGATTTAAAAACAATCCCCATCATCATTAAACTCTCCCCTTAATTAGCAGAGGGGGAAATGCCATTATTGGGAGCAACCTCTCTGCAGCACACTTCTCTCTGTTTGGCAAATTAAAAGCATTTGGATGAAACTCTTCCATGGTCCCAATCAATAGCTCAAGCCATAATTATTCAGCAGTGCTTGCAGTTTTTGATGATGACAGCCGGCTGGGTGTGCTGATCTGTAATTGTTTCATATGCTTCTGCGGCTTGTCTCTTCCCAGGATTGGGGTCTGCAGCAGACTGAGCAATAGCATCTTTGGGGTCGCTGGGGAATGCACTCGCTATTATCTAAACCCTCCCAGTGCTCCCCAGTTTTCCAGGAGAGACAATCAACCATAGTTCCATGGGGCTGGTCTGCATTTTCCTGCTCAGCCACCTGAGGCAGAGCTGAGCAGCAATTTGGGGAAGTAGCAAGAAAACAGCAAATGCCCACTTTAGAGGATAATTGTGTAATAGCAGCTGTAGATGGTATATAATGGTTACGTGCCAAGGAGCAGTAAACAATCCATCTTTCTGCTCAGAATTCACCGATTCCGGCATTACTGATCATTTGGGTGGGGCATGAAGTGTTGAAGTTTATCTTTTTCTCAAGCAGCTCTTTTCCTAAAGGATGGTACAACTCCATGTTGTACACAAAACTCCAAGGGAGGATGTTCAAGGTATTTCAGAGGATTAAATTTTCCCAGATACACACCAACAGCCAATATGTCCCCTCCAAATCCTTCCAGAGGTTGACAGTCGGGACACCAAACTCCAGCCCTGCCTCTTAATTCCCCGAGACAGAAACACTTATTTAGCTTTCTTTCTTTGTCAGATTCACTTGGTTTTGTTAGTCTATAAAATAGAAATATGGCCATTCAACTTCATAGGATGCTGTAAGAATAAATAAGAGGTTCAATGGTGACTTTTAAAAATAAAAATTAGTATGTCCATTCATTATTTCAAATATTAAACATTAAATTAAAGAGTGTATTTTATTATTTTCCTTTTTGTTTTGTTTTGTTTTTGGTACTGGGGATTGAACCCAGTACCAAAAACAGAACACTGAGCCACATCCCTGGCCTTTTAAAAACATATTTTATTGGGACTGGGGTTGTGGCTCAGTGGTAGAGCACTTGCCTTACAAATGTGAGGCTCTGGGTTCAATCCTCAGCACCACATATAAATAAATAAATAAACAAATAAAATAAAGGTGTTGTGTCCACCTACAACTAAAAACTATTTCAAATATATATATATAAAATTCAGAGACAGGGTCTCACTGAGTTGCTTAGGGCCTCACTAAATTGCTGAGGCTGGCTTTGAACTTGAGATCCTCCTGCCTCAGCCTCCCGAGCTGCTGGAATTACGGAGGGGCGGGGAGGGGGGTTGCCACCCACTGCACCTGGTTAAGAGGGTATTTTAAATGTCTGTGGTCAATTACTTTCTGGTTTTATTCTTTATTTTTATTCTGTTTTGCCCATTTAGGCTGACTCCTCATGATATTGAATGTACCCAGACTAATTCTTTTAAGACTTACTGATACAGACTAGTCTGGCTACCTGCTCATTCGGGAACAGTGAGACCTGGAGAGACAGTCTTTTCCTTGAAAGGGAAGGTGCCATCCCTGGTTCCAGCTTGAGCTCAGGGACCTGCACCAACTTCACTGAACATGAAGTCTGGCCAGAGGCTGCTCTAGACCCAGGCATGGAGGCTCTTCTAGAGCATCCCAGGAGGGAGATCACGAACTCATGGCTAAGGGTCCTGAGGAGCCAGTCGTTTTTCTGTAGGGGAACATATCCTGGCAGACTGAGCAGGGCGCTGGGTCCCCCGACCCATGACATCTCCTCATGCAGTCTTTTTGAAAGCATCTGGGGTTCTTCTGGTCATCAACACCTTCACCTAGTTTTTAATAAATGCCCACATACAAGTGTTCCTGTAAAAAGCCACTGCCCGGGGCCTGAGCTGTTTGTCCTCCTAGGTGACCTCACTGAACTGGACCTGAGCCCCCTGCCGTGCTGCACGCTGAGCATGCGTACACCTCCACATCAATTTTTGGTTTCCTCAGGAACCAAACCACCTTAGAGGATTATATCAAATGCACACCAGCACCCACGCCAAGCCAAGCGACCTACCCCAACTCTGCAGATCATTCATAATCATCATTATTCTGTCTTTTCTCACATTCAACCGCCATCCACCACTACGCATCCAGCACATTTTTAAAACTTCAGTAAAAGCAATATCGCATATATCCTCTGAGCTACTCTCTCCTATGGTACAGGAGAAATTAAAGCAAACCAGTCCAAAATCCCTGGAAACACAGAGTGGATTGGAAATAAGTGTCTCTTTAAGTGAAAGAGAACATGAAAACTGATGGCTCCAATCTGAGTGTGAGCCTTACTTTATTCTGGAAGAATTATTAGAAAGAAAGGGACATATATTTCTGTTGACACTGTGTATTAAGTGGACTTTCTCAACCCTATTTGTCTGTATTAAATAAATATGCTCGGTTTCCAAGCATGCCCTGTACTTCTTCTGGTTTTAAATCAAAGGGATTAAGACTCGTAATTAAGACGCCAGAGGAAGGCCTGATCAGTTTTGCCAGAGCAAATTAGTTCAGAGGCTCGGAGCTGCTCCTTTCTGTTTGCTGGTATGGGAGGTTTGTTTGATTTAACATGATTGAGGAAATGAAATATCCCTAAGACAAAGAACCAATATTGTACTTCTGGAGGGTGGCTGAAGGGAAATTGGAAACTAATGCACATTAACAGCCGATCCAAAATGCACAGAAGGAAAAATGCTATTTAGAAAGAAAGTGATGCGACTAGGGGCTGGTCCTTGGCAATCGATTGCACCGTCTTCTCCCTTTGTTTAATTTTTAAGGAACATACATGGACTGGAATCTCAGTTTCCACCTGAGGTCTGTGAGCTTGGGACCTTGTCCTGTTTCGTATGAATTATCTTGTTAATATTCACCCCATTTCTGCGGGATGGATATTCCGAGGACCCCTATTTCGGAGGTAAGGAACCTACCGGTCCCAACACAGGGGCTGCCCTTAGGCCCAGTCTTCAGCAAGATGCTTGGCTACGGTTTCTTTTTTTTCTGTGGCTCCTCCTGTTAGTGAGGAAGAGGGGAAGAAGATCCTGCTGCAGGACAAGACAGACCTGTCAGGGTTGTTTGGTTTTATCCCCATTCAGTGGACCTGCGAGGGCTGTGCCGCTTCTCCAACAGCAGTGAAAACCTGGGCAGGCCGCACAGATGACCCGCGGGTCACCAGCGGCAGTGGGACAGCGGGCACAGCCTGAAAGGCTTCCTCTCCTCACAGGGCGGGTGGGTCTTGGATGCCAGAGCTTCTATCAGCTTGTCCCTCTCGGCTGGGGGAACACGATCAGTGCTTACTTGTTCAATTCCTTGGAGGCATTTTTACAACTTTCATGTTCAACAAATCCAGCTGTTTGGTTTTCTTTTCTTTTTTTTTTTTTTTAATTTTTATTCCAGTTGTTTTCTATCTTGTGTTGTTTGTGGGGAACTGGGTGATGGGGCTCCCCGCGTGCTTGTGGTATTTAGTCGCCAGCTCTGGGATTGTTTCTAATGCCTAAGGGTGGATCTCATTTTATATCTGAGATGGCAAGTCAGACTTCAAGAAGGAAGAGAATGCAAGATGGATTGTTTTAATTTTGTCAAGTTAGACAGATTGTTATGCAGAGCAAACCCAAACCACCCTTTTCCCACTGCCCAGGACTTCTGTGACTGATGAGATGAAAATGAGGCACACACACAAACACATTCACTTAACTGTATCAGTATGTGTGTGTTCATATGGCAGAAGAGACACTGTGATATGTCTGCATGATGCACATGTCGGGGGAGGGGCTTAATGACATGAGACACTGGGTGCTTGAGCTGTTTTTCTATGGGTAACCATCAATGGGCTAGAAATGTGTGCTACTTATGTATGGATAAAGTGGTTTCAAAAAATCATTTCCTAACTGCGGGATCTAGGAGTCCTGGAGGAAGATTCAGACAGGATTGATTATTGCCTTTTCAGCTGGTTATCTCATAGAAGTTCTGATTTCTTTGATCACCAGGTGACTTCTGGCAATGTGTCAGGCCAAGGCTAAAGTCTTCTAGAAGTGCATTATTTTAAGGGTACCCAAGATCTTCTTTAATCAGGCCCAGAAGTGACTGTGTGAAGGAAGATACTTGTTATACTCACAGATCCCCAGAAACAGGAGGCAAAGCACACCATGCTGGTCGGGGGAAGGGTGTTGGGGGTCCTCAGAGAGAGAGTCCAGAGACAGAGAGGGCAGGGGGAAACATGGGTCAGGGCTTCTAGTGCAGCTTCTGGGGAAGGAACAGGCCAGGCAAGGTAAACAAGTTAGGATGACCTAATTCGAATAAACCTCTGCACATCCCTAGTTATCTGGTCCCTGGGCGGGAGGCTAGTGGTCCTGAATGTGAAGGACCAAGAGGAGACCCAGGCAGAGGTTTGGGTGTGGACTCTGGTTTGGTCGATTTGACATGAAGGATGCACTCACCTCAGGGGTTGTTCACTGTGTCCAGGAGTCAGCCAGCTCTGGGAGGGGTGTCCCTACACGGTCAACAAGGCTTTAGACTTCAAAGCATTGAAATCCATACAATAAAAAAACATGGTAAATGCACACGTGCAAGTTTCACATCCTGTGGTTCTCAAAGACAGAGGAAGGATGTGAGGGGTATGGATCTCATACATACTGGGAAACCTCAGTACTGACTCTTCAGTGTCAGAGTTCAGGGGAAAGTACTGTTTTGTCTTGTTCAAGTATTTGCTGGTTTTGTGAGCTACAGTGTGGTAGTGTTTAGTATGGTCACACACTGTGCGGCCATCACCACCTGCTAATTCCTGAGTGTTTCCAGCAGGGGGCATGGCTTGGGGCTCCAGCAGGTGTTCAGCAGGCACAGTGGGGAGGGAAGCGCGCCCTGCTCTGAGTTCTCCAGATGTACAGAACAGCAGTGCTCAGGCTGTGCCTACCCCGAGTTGCTCCATTTTATAAAGCAGTAGTTTGCATAAGTTGGATTCCATCTTGAATCCAATGCCAAGGTAGAATGACTCCACACCTTGTTTGTACAAGGAAACAACCGCCATCTGCCCAGCATGACCATAAGGTACAAATGGATAAATAACTTATTGGTGCCAACTTTCCAAACTAAATCAAGGACATCCTGAATCATATCAGGAACACCCGACACAGGAGCTTATCAACCTCACTTAGGACCCATAAAAGGAGGAACCTGGACACCATGACATCCTGACCTGGTCACCTAGCCACTCATCATGAGCCTCCATTTCCTGTCCCTTCAGGCCTCAGCACAGCATGGTTTCTCCTGCACAGGCCACTCCAAGCTGACACCTCAGGAGGATACTTCAAGCTGACACTCTGAAACTGCCATCTGTCCAGACCCTCTGAGGACCCTGCAGAGCTGGTTCATTAAAACCCTCATCTGACCACCCACAGTCACTCACTGAGTTTTCGCATCCATCTTTCTTGGCATGGGATTCTATAACCCTTCAATTCGCCTGACCCTTTCTTCATCTTTTGGTGACCTACATACATCACTGTGTGAAGTCCGGTATGTAACTTGAGTGTTACAGATATTAGAGAATGAGATTGGAAGGAAAGAACTTGTGGATGCCTGACTTATCCCTCAGGTGACCAGGAGAACTTGGTGAACAGCTAGTGCTGGAAGCTTTGGAGCTGGTGAGTTTATTGTAATGCAATAAATTCTGACATTGTGGAAAGACACAACATGTTTGGTCTTTGTTAATGGCATAACTTACTCATGACAAGGCCCTGGGTCTGATCCGTAGTGAAAGGAAGGAACGAAGGAAGAAATCCAAGAAGAAATTCCATACCCACCATCGGTCACTCCCCTTTCTCCCTACCTTTCCCCCACCACCAAAAACTAACCTAAATTCTGCCTCTGAATTTGCCTACATTGGAAGTTTCATGTACATGGAATCATACAGTGTGTGACCTTTGTGTCCGGCTTCTTTCACTTAGCACGATGTCCTCACAGTCCATTCATGCTATGGCATGTATCAATATGTCTTTCCTTTTACCACTGAATAATATTCCATTGTATGGATACACCATGTTTGATTTGTCCATTCATTAGTTGATAGATAATTGATTTGTTTCCACATTTTGACTATTACGAATAATACTGTTATGAACATTCATGTTACAACTTTTGTATGGAGTTTTCATTTCTCTTGGATGCATATTAGAGTGGAATTTCTGGGACACATAATAATTCTTCATTTGCTTTTTGAAGGATTCGCAACCTGTTTTCTAAAGTGGCTGTGCCAGCTATGAATAAAGCTCCCCATTTCTGCATGTCCTAACAGACATTTGTTATCATCTTCCTTTTTGATAACAGTCACCCTAGTGGGAGTAAAGTGTATTTAAATATTTAAATAAATAAATGTTTAATAAAGTGGTATTATAAATTTTATTATAGATTTGCATTTTCTAACTAATGAAATTGACCATCTTTTCATGTGTGGAAGCTCTATTTTTTTGTTCTTTTTCCTTACAAAAAAGGTTGATAACTGAAGAAAAATAAAAATAAACAAACCAAAAAGAGGCAAATATATTAGTCCATTTTCCTTTGTTATAGCAAAATGCCTGAGGGTTAGTACTGTCATGCTGGAATTCGGGACCCCCAAAAGATCATCAGAGACCAAGATCCATGTAAACAGCAAAGAGGTGTTTATTGCCACCTAGCTCGGTCCTCTGCGCACACACAGCAACTGGTGACACTGAGAGACCCCGAGCCCAGGGTTTCCAGCAGTTTTATACATTCTTTGGAGAAGGCAGGGACCCCCACATACATCATAGCATCTCTTAGCAAATCATCACACACCGTGGGAAAATCAAATAACAACTCTAAAATAGGATTAGCACATTCACTGGTGGGAACAAGTTGGGGAGGGGTGATTGGTTACTACAAGAGGGGTATTCATTTGACCTGATTGGTTTAAGCCAAGAGGGGTGTACGTGCTGAACTACATGGTTTCCCAACATGTTATCAACCACCATAAACTACTGGGAGGGTCATCTGGCATCCCAGGTATTTTCCTGTCTCATGCTGATTGGTGGCTGCTAGGGGGTTGCTATGGATCCCCACCTAGCCTGACTGAGTCAGGGACACCTGGTGCAGCAGATCTCTCCTGTTATTCCCAACTTAGCAGGGTGGGAATGTGCCTAGGAGTGCTCTGTGGGTCTTTCCAAGGACAAAGGTCATGTCCCTTCCTTGGACAGGCTTTGTTCTGAGATAGAGGCTGGTTTTTCAGTACTTTATAAAGAAAAGAGGTCTATTTAGCTCACAGTTTTGGAGGCTGAAAGCCCAAACTACACAGTAAAGGATCTATTGAGGGCCTCCTCGTGGCAAATGGCATCACAGGTGGAATGTGTGTGAGGAAAGATCCCATGATGAGATAGGAACTAAGAGTGCAAGGGGTCAGGCTTCCTTTTGCATAATGACTCACTCACAGGAGAACCAATTCTGGGTCTCAGGAGAAGTGTATCAATTCTTTCTGCGGGCAGGGCCCTCAATGACCCAATCACTTCCCACTGAGCTTCATCTCTTAATGGTCCATCACTTGCAAATACTTCCACATGAAAGACCAAGCTCCCAACACATGAACACTTGGGGCACACACTCAAATCATAGCCTAACCATGGTAGCAATAAAGACTATTCTAATTCTAGAACCCCAAAGCAATTGCTAATAAAAACTCCACATATATTCTTTTCAGATATTTTCCTAAGAATATAAAAGACATGTAGTATGTACTCTTCTTTTACTTCCCTTTTCTCATTTGAGAACATCTTCGATATCCGTATACAAATATACAGATATATAATTATCTATTGATTTTTATGTAGAAAAACATATTTTCTACAAAATAATTTTATATGGCTTCATACTATTCCTCTGAATGCATTTATGGGATTTATTTGCATTGTTTTAAAGGCTTTCCAGTCTTTCAATTTTTGTGCTAAAATAATTCGACAGACTTAACTACATCCCTGTAACTGAGTCTTTGTACAAATGCAACTAGTTCCTTAATATAAATTGCCAGAGTGGGATTTCTGCATACAGCAGTATGCAAAATCTTAAGTCTTTGACGTGTGCAATAATAATGCCAATGTCTTGTTCTCATCAGTTGCCAAATAACGTTCTTTGTTGAGTCTCACTACTTCAAACTTGAGGCTGAGGACGTGGCTAGCTAACTCCATTGGTCAGAGAACAGAAATAACACAGCCAAGGCTACGGGTTTGCTTTCTGTCTGATAAGCCCTGAGTACTCCTCTGCAGCCAATTTATAAATGTCCATCACGGGACATGAAGTCAACAGAAGGCGGGAATTAGCCCTATCTGCACGTTTCCTTCAGTTCTCACGCCAGCACTGCTTCCTCTGGGAGGTCTCTCCTGGCCCATGGCTGAGCCAGGTTGGGAGTCTGTCTGGCTGGTGACCAGCCAAAAGCTCAGCAAGAAAAGGTGCAGAACTTGCTCAATCCTGTGTCTCTTGCATAGCACCATAAAAATATGTTTGCTGAAAATTTGACTTTTTAAAAAAGTGAATTAAGATGATTGGAAGAAAGAATCCAAAGTCCTGGCGGTGTTAGTCTGAACATAAAGGGAAGCACAGCTGCCAGCAATGACGGCCAGCAGAGACAACCTAATGACCAAACACGCTCCTGCCTTGCTGGGAAGGAAGTGGGGAGCTAACACAATAGAGGGCGCACTGTCCTTTGCATATGTTATTTCATGTAATCCTTGTCCTAATAATACCTACAGAGTAGGTCTTGTTGTCTTCATTTTAGATGAGAAAACAGAGAGTCATATTTTATTCCTTACCCACCATCTCACACCCATAAAAAAGGAGAGTTGGTACCCCACACTGTATCTGTCTGCTAGCAAGGTACCTCCTGCTTTGCTACATGATCACATTCCATTTATTCCAGGAAGATGAGAAAGAAGCAAATCCAACCATGTATAAGACTGTAAGTCCTTTTATATGACTCTGAGTGTGACCGACGTTGTCCTGAAATGACATTATGTTTAATGACATTATGTTTCTTTATACTACTATGGAGATGCAAAACTGGCCTGATTGGTCTTGAAAGGCTTTGCCCTTGGGGGCTAATTGTGCTTGTGCTCCTGTCAAAGGAGCACTTATTTAGGACACAGGTCCTGGTGACTCCCAAGTGTTGGTGGCATAAGTAATGTGCAGACAGCCAGGCCATATATCTAGCAGCTAATTCTGAGAGCCGAGCTCCCCTTCATGCAGATTTGTGACTCTCCTGGGCCCTCAAGGCACATTTAAACAATGAGAGAGATTGACCACTCAGCAAAGACATTTTTAATGTCACCACCATAGCATTGACTTTTCTATTTCAAACACTCTGCTGGCATGATTCTATGCAGGGCCACCAAGAATACCAGAATATTCTTCCTCACACTTCAAAGGTGTCTGCCAGGGGAAGTCACTCTAAAGAACTTTCCAAGTCCTGCCTAATGGCAAGACCATTAAGTAGGTCTGAGCTTAGTTGAACCAGACCATCTGGCCCATTCTGAAATCCCAGTAGGGGGATCTTCCCCCACTTTAATGGAAACAAATGCTTCCTGACTAACCACAGTGCAAAGAGTGAACTTGGCCAAGATACTGGCAGATCTGAGGTAGACCATGACCTCCTAGAAGATTAGGAGGCCGGACAGACTTTCTCTTTGAGTTCCAAGGTCAAATTACTGGGTTTTTTGTTTTGTTTTAACTTTTTGAGGTGTGTACATGAAAATTCTTCACTGACAGATTTTCAGCCAGCTCCTAGGGTTGGAGATAGTGCTTGCTGAGACGCACTACCGGCTCTGGCCAGACGCTCCTAAATCTGATCTGAGTCCTGAATTTGCATATAGCTGGGTGGACAGAGAAAGTCACAGAGATTTGACAAATATTTTTCTCTAATATTATTAGTGCTTAATAATTTTGGCAACTTTAGAATCCTAAACTACTTGGTCCCTTCCTTAAGAGCACAAAGGAAAAAGCAGAGAAGCCAAATTGAGAAGCTTAAGAAATGGATTTCTAATGGTTTCTAATGGATTGATTTTCTGTTGCCTCTAGTCCATTTGATAGAACACATTTCTATGAGCCATTACTCACAAGCACTCATAGATAACAATTATAGTAAAAACAACATAAATTTTGCTGATATAGGCAAGGAATAGCTCCCCAGCCGTTTTTAGTAAGTTGATGAAAAAGTAGAAGCAGATGATGAACTCTTTAGGGCACTTGTAATTATGAAAAGAGAAATTATTCTTATTTGTCATTAAGATGTAGAGATACATGGGTAGCCCTGTCTTGGCTCAGTGGTCTCCAAACTTTCTCAATTATTTATCCCAGCTGTAGAATTTTTTTAAGCACACATTCCCCAAGAATTTATACATGTTTGCATGTCTTACCATACTTTTCTATTATGCGCATTTTAAAGTGTAGCCAAGAAATTGGAATTAACATGGAATCAGATGAAAATCAATAGAAATGATATGATAATATTTTCTTACTTCATCTCAAAGGATCATCTAAGTTCACCCCATTTGGAGACCACCATTTCAAATTTCATGGATCCTGTACTGATCTCCTCAGACTGTCACAACAAGCTATCAGAAACGGGGTGGCTTAATCAATAGAAATCTATTTTCTTATAGTTCTGGAGGCTGGAAGTCCAAGATCAAGGTACTGGCAGGGGTGGTCTCTCCTGAGGCCTCACTCTGGGTTGCTGATGGTTGTGCTCTGGCTGCCTCTTCACCTGGTGGCCCCTCTGTGCACATCCACCACGGGGTCACTCCCTGGGCCCAAATTTTGTCTTCTTATAAGGTCACCAATTAAAATGGATGTGGGTCACACTAAGAGCCTCATTTTAATTTAATTACCTCTTTATAGGCCCACTCTCCAAATACAGTCACATTCTGAAGAACTGGGGGTTAGGAATTCAACAGAGATTTTGGAGAGTCACAATTCAGCTCATAGTTCAATGGCCCCCATGGGGAAAGGGAGAGGCTGATGTCTAATCTTGGGCCACGGAAAGGTGTATTAGAGGGCTGTCCCCAACCTCCCAGCTGACCACATGCACTGCAACCTCTGGGAGTAATGTTACCCTGGGATAACAGAGAACTGCCTGTCCCTGAAGCCAGAGTGGATTCTTCCAATATCCAGTAATGCCAGACCCCTGGCCGACTTCCCAGAAATGACATTTCCCAAGCTCACATAGGAGATATGCAAAGGAAACCTCCAAGAGTCTTGGCCAATGCAGGACTGTCCTCAGTCTCTCTCGGCTGTGGAAGCACCAGCCAGGGCACTACAGGGTCCAGTGATGAGTCTAGTCCACAAAACTTCCAGTATGGTGCTGATCCAGGGGCCGTGTGCAGGGCTAGTCCTTGGCAACACTTTCGGTGAGTGTCTTTGGTGCACTCTTTTTCTTCTTTGAATGTCCTCTACCTTTAGATTTTCAAGGCTGTTGCTTTTGCTAAGGGGCCTCCCTCCCTAACTCATGTCCCCAGGTAACTCCTATTTTTCAAGAGGCTCAAGTGGAGAGAACGGACAAAACCAATCCAAAGGGATTAATCTCTAATGTTGGAATTTCAGACCCTGAAATTCTAGGTTATGGAATTATTTGGAAAGGAGCAGAAATTTTTCTGCCTTCCAAATAACCCCATAGTGAGAGATACTAATTCTGGCTACTCCTATCATTAAAAAGCTACTACTTCCTCTGTGGACCTGCTCTTATCTGCTGTTTCCCGAAGGGACTTCAGTGAAAAGGGGTACCATCTGAACCCAGATGGTATTGACTTCAAGCTATCGATTCCCGGCTGGGAGGCAAGTCTGAGTGGTGACCTCCTAAGGTGTAAAGGCAACAGATGAAACAAATACACGGGTTAAGACGAGGGCTCTGGAATTCTGTTCCCTAAGGTGACCCCTGGGTCAGCAGCTTCCTACCTGGTTGGTAACTAACTCTTCATGTTCAATCTCCAGATTTTAAAATAAAGAGAATAATAGTATCTATCTCACAGCTAAACTACTAAGAAGTTTAAAGGAGATAACTCAAGTACTTGGAACAGTGCCCGACTTATAATAAGCATCCAACCAAAGCTGGCCTCTGTCATTTACAAAGGTTTGTCAAGTCAGGAGGCCTGAAATCTGACAACCGTGTAGCAAGCTCGCTCCTCTTCAAATGTGCTGGGGATCTACAGGAAAAAAGAACTCCCAGGTAACATTTTTCTTCCTACAATTAAATATGAATATTCGGGGTCAACATTTCAAAATATAAAATGAAGAACAGAGGAGGTTTTTAAGGCCAAGATGGGGACAGGCTTGAACAGACAAGAGCTTGTTTTGAATCCTCAGTAATATTGCGAGAGGAGGTGAACCTTACCCAGGGACTTCGGCACTGGGAGGTGGTGGTGAGAAGGACAGCAAAAACTGACCAGGACAAGGGGGAGGGGGAAAAAAAGGGGGAGAGAATTGAACAACAGCAGAGGAGGTAGAGAGGGAAGATGGGAGGGGAGGGGAGGGGAGGGGGGATAGTAGGGGATAGGAAAGATAGCAGAATACAACAGTCACTAATATGCCATTATGCAATAATGTGAGTATGTAACAGATGTGATTCTGCAATCTGTGTTTGGGGTAAAAATGGGAGTTCAAAACCCAATTGAGTCTAATGTATGAAAGATGATATATCATGAGCTCTGTAATGTTTTGAATAATCAATAAAAAAAAAAAGAAAAAAAACTGACCAGGAAAACACTTCACCCTTGAAAATCAAAGCCCAAACCAACGGGCCTTAAGCTTTGGGGGACCACAAACCCGTGGAGGGGGGCCATTAGGTAGCTATCAATGCCCTCCCCAGGAAAACTTGACATGTACAGAAAACTCTACATGTCATTGCAGATGAGCATGGGGCCCACCCATGATCCTGGGACATCTGTGGCCCCCCATTAGGGATTTCTCACAGGAGAAAGAAAAGCCTGCAGTGGACAGGGCCTGGTGCCAGGAAAGATCCAGAAGCATAAGCCTGCTGCTGCTCCTCTCAGCCAGGCTAACCAGGCCCCAAGGAGGCCCTGTGGGCGGCTACCCAGCCCCTGCCTCCAAAAGTGGGCCCCACTGTGGCTTATGTAGATGCCTAAACCGATGGTATCTTCCAGGCTCCAAGGACCAGGTGGGCAGTGAGTGTGGACAGACAAGAGGGAACAAGAGGGACAAGGCACAGCAGGTCCCAACAACCATCCCCCTTTGTTGGAGAAACTGTGCCCCTGTGATGTTGGGGTGTGGGGAAGAGCCACCTGAGATGAGGCAGCAGCAGGCATGAGGATCCCTGCCCACTACTGCTGTGCAGATCGGTGGGGTCCCCCCAAAATCATCCTTGCTCCTCCTGCCATCTCTCCATTCTACATTCTGGTTATCTCACAAATCCATCTCCCTCTGTGTCTCGCTACCCACTGATATGACCCTCATCAGCCTCTCTGGCCCTCTTACTTATGCTCCACACTGCAGCCTCAGCGAGTAATCAGAAGGACATAAAACTCCCTGCCTATGGTTTCTGATCTGCTTGATGGCCTACCTGCTCCCTACCCGACCCTCCAGCCTCTTCCCTTGCCCCCACCACCCTGCAGACACCTGTGCTCTGAGCACCCTGTGGCCTCCTCTCCTCAGGTTCTCCAGGGCTCCTGGCCATGCCTGACCCATGCCCAATGTGTGTAGGTTTGTATCTGTATGTAGGTTGGAGTCTGACCAACCTACACACATCCTGCAGGTCGCTGGGGTCCGCACTTGTCGGCTCTTTAAGGAAGTCTTCCCCAGCACCCGCAATATCTCTCACCATTCCCCCAAACTCCAGCCAGAGGAATCACTGTCCCTGCATCCCCCTCAAGGCACACTCTCCCCAATCCAGGCCACCTACTCCTGCCTTACCCGTGATGGTGATGGGCTCAGGTGGTGCTCTTTCCAGGGCTTCACAGCTTCCAGGGACAGGGTGTGCCCCCAACCTGTGAATGTCTCCAGCAGAGGTCTCTCCTTACCTCCTAGGTGGCATGCTCCTTCCAGCAGGCTCCGTGCCTTGCTTACCTGTCTGTGTAGTGGTGGGTTATTGGAGAATGAATGGGTGTGTGTATGGAGAACATTTCAAGTAGTGTGTTATGGTTTGTATGTGAGGTGTCCCCCCAAAGCTCACATGTGAGACAATGCAGGACAGTTCAGAGGAGAAATGACTGGGTTGTGAGAGTCTTAACCCAATCAGTGATTAATCCTCTGATAGAGATTAACTGGTGGGGTGTGGCTGGAGGAGGTGGGAATTGGGGCGGGGCTTTGGGGGCATATATTTGTATCTGGCAGGTGGAGACTCTCTGCCTCCTGATCACCAGGTGAGCCGCTTCCCTCTGCCACCCTCTTCTGCCATGGTGTTCAGCCTCACCGAGAGCCCTGAGGAATGTTCTGGCCTTCTAAGGACTGAGACTTCTGAAACCATGAGCCCTCCAATAAACATTTCCTCCTTTAAAATTGTTCTGATTGGGTCTTTTAGTTCCCGCAGTGAAAAAGCTGACTAAAATATAGTGCCATAGTATGAGCAATGGTTAGTTTATTATTGTAATTGTTATGATCGCCATCATTTCCGTCACTGACAGCCATAGTCTCCTGATACATGATAGTAGTCAATAATTTTTATAAGTGAATGGATGAAAACTCCATGCATCCTTGCAGTCATCTTTGATGCTTTTTAATTTTTTATTTCGATGCCTTTAAAAAAAAAAAAATCACCTTGTGCTCTTTAAAACATGCTAGGGATAAGGATTTGGGACTAGCAAACCCTGAGCTTGAAGTGTAGAAAGATCTGTCCAAAAGTTATACAAAAACCCGCCAGCGGAATCTAGGGACAGATCAGCAGCTCCAGGTCCTTGCCACCTCCCTCCTGCTCTAGGATTTTCCAGGAGAGCTTGCGAGGGGGCCGGGTCCCAGAATTCCTCCTCTCCCACCACAGGGGTGACTACCCTCTGAGTCCTGGCTGTGTTCCTGCTTGAGACTGCTGCAGGGTGGGGGCGGGGCAGCACTTGAGCACATCCAGTCCGATTGAGATTTCATTAACTTACGTTCATTTGTGTCACTTAATTATTGCGGTCTCGGGCCTTCTCTAATAAATGTGTTTTCCTAACCCACAGCCTCTGGGCTATCATTCTAACCATATCTATTATGACTGAATGGCTTCTTGGGAACAGAGCGACCTTCTCTGAATTGCGAGCTAAGCAGGGCATACTAAAGAGCTTCCGGAAGCTGGAGGTGGGCATCCAAGCCCCCAGAGCTCCGGGGACGCGGCCCAGCTGCTTCCCTGTGAGTCAACTGCTGAAGCCCAGGGTCTGGTGGGCTCATGCTGCAGGGCACCACGGTACAGCCCGGGCGTTAGACTGTGACCTTCAGGAAAGGGCGGGGCCCTGTTGGTGGCTTTAAATGTTAAGGCACCTGGGAAAGCTCATCCATCTTGATCTGTTGGGGTCTTCAGGGCAACAGAAGTGCCCAGAGAAGATCAAACAAAAAGCAGCCCCACCCTGGGGGCAATTCCAATCCTGGCTCTTTCTCACCAACATTCAAAGAGCAGCCAGCGCCTATACAGGGGGTTTTATGTCCCTGTGCTCCATGCTTTTGAGTTAAAATTCTTTTTGCTCTTGCCCTCCAAAAGACATCACACTGGGCAGCAGAAGCTGAGTTTTAAAAAACAAGCCATTGTATTTAATTTCGAACTCCACAAACAAATGAGCAGCTGTATCTGTTTTGACAAATACATGCCTTTTGTCTTTACAGACACTCAACAAAAAAATGCACAGTCAATAGAGAACCATATGCTTTTGGGGGACAGATTTACCTTCTTCATTATATTTTTACTTGCCCTGGGAGTAAAATTATTTTGTCTTGCCAGAGCTGACAGCCTTGAGTGGCTGCTGAGAGCAGATCCAAGGGAGTCTGGGGGGAAGGAAGCTGATCTGATAGGAAACATCTGGAGCTGAGGGAGCTCTTTGGGGATTGGCCTCAAAGAGTTGAGAGTTACCAGAGGTTCCAACCCCCTCAGTCTCACAAGAGAGATATCTCAGGCGGCAAAAATGTTCCTGATCGGTTCTCAGGGGGATTCATTGTGGAGAAAGGCGTCTCCCGACTCATACATCCTAATGATGGTTTATCAACAGGGAAAGGGTAATCTGGGATACGGTCTCTGCTTGGCCAGAATGAGATGTCCCTGCCACTTCGTTAGCCAGGGAATCCTGGAGACTGGAAGCTGCAACCTGGATCTTATCAGCTCCATCCAGTGAAACCTTGAGGTTCTAGTCTACATAAGCAACAAACACGGAGCATGGTGGCAGGATTTACAAGCCCTCCCACCCCAGGTGCTGGCAGAAGAGAACGCTGTGAATGTGAGCCAGACTTTGCCATGGCAAGACCAAAGGTCCCCATGGGTAGTCAGACTACAAAGAGGCATTCTATGAGCAAGAGGTGCTGGCCCTGCCTCCAGCCTCAGAACAGCCTCCCTCCTCCCTTATCCAATCTGCTGGATGATTTTAGATCCAACAAATAAAGACACTAGGGAAAATGCTTTCCGTCTGCAAAACTCATTGTAGAAAGCCCTGTACGAAACACAAAGTGGGACTTTATGTGAGTGAGAAATAAACTTCTGTGGTGTTAAGCCATGGATATGTGCCGTTTTGCCTGTTAAAGCAGCTAGCATTACCTCTACTAATACATCTTCATATTTATGAGGTGATAGGATGCAGGTTTTCCTAGGTTATAGTTTCTTCCTCTCTTCCAGTGAGTCATATTTTGAATCAAATCATATTTTGAATCCCATCAAGAATCCACAAAAACACCGTCATAATGAGTAAAAATCAGTTCCCTTGTTTTGAGAAACATACAGGATAGAGAGAAAGTTTACTTCTTCCAAAAGTAAATTTTTGTGTGTTGAGGAAAGGAAGGGAAGCAAAAAGCATCTTGAAAGATTTTTAAGTTTCTCAGTTGGAGAGAGTGAGTTTGTAAGTCCCCTCTTTATGCTGCCCTCCAGCAGTTTTACTTTCCATGGTTTCATTTATCTGCAGTCAACCATAATCTAAAAATATCAAATGGAAATTTTCAGAATTAAACAAGTCATACATTTTAAGTTGTACTTTATCCTAAGTAGCATGATGAAATCCCACTCCATCCCACCTGGCATGTGAATCATCCCCTCATCCAATGTATCCATGCTATATATGCTACCCACCCATCAGTCACTTAGTGCCTCTCAGTTATCAGATTGACTGTCAAGGAATTATGAGAAAGAGAATGAGAAAGAGGCCTTATTCTTGTAACTTTTATTACAATATATTGTTATAATTGTTCTGGTTTATTATTATTATTATTATTACTGATTTGAATCTCTTATTATGCCTAATTTGTAAACTTTATCATAGATAGGTATAAATGTAGGAAAAGATATAGTATGTTTAGGGCTTGGTACTATCTTCTGTGGCTTTAGCCTGGAAATCTTGGAACATATCTCTCAAGGATAAAGAGGTGAGGGGGATTTCTGTATTTGGAAAGCAAGAGTGCTTTTATAAAGAAGAAACTGAGGCAGAGTGAACACTTACTTTTGCTGAGAAATCCATCCAATCAGGGCTGCTGGTTTTTTTTTTAAGAGAGAGAGAGAGAGATTTTTTTTAATATTTATTTTTTTAGTTTTCGGTGGACACAGCATCTTTGTTTGTATGTGGTGCTGAGGATCAAACCCGGGCCGCACACATGCCAGGCCAGCGTGTTACCGCTTGAGCCACATCCCCAGCCCAGAGCTGCTATTTTTGTGACTCCCATTCCACCGACTTCATGAGATTTTGCAAATAAGACTAATGGTCTCCTCATATCAAAGGAAATAAGTACCAGGCTCTCCTCGACTCTGATTCACACAAAGACGGAGCTCACAATGGAATCATCACTTTTCCTACAATTCTTTTTTTAATTTAAATTCCAATTAGATAAGTCCAGAAGAAGGTGAGACATCAGAGGATAGGGCAGAGCTTCATGTCAAGAGACTAACCAGAGACTTTATGAAGAAAACGGGGTGGGAGGAGTACAAAAGGAAGAACAGGAGTCAGGTCGACAGAAAGGATGCTCCCTTCTCTTGCACAGAACATTCCTCTGGATCATGAAGAGGTCCAGGGACTCTGTGCGGGGCACTGGAGGGACGCCAGGTGCCCTCTGCTAGCAGGTCTTCCATCACCATCTCTGGAGTCTGCTAAGGTTTGGAGGAGTTGGAAATGGGGTTTGGGAGGATATATCCCAAGCTGTTAGCTGCTTTGTTTCACAAACTACCCTACAAAAGCTAGGATGTGTCATTAGAGGAGATGTGACCCTCATAGCCAGAGTCACAGCACTCCCAATGACAGTTGAGAAACGATGGAAATGTTCTGTCATTCTGTAGTAGCCAAGAGCCTGGTGTGGCTACTGAATAATTGAAATAGGACAAGTACAACTAACAAATGGAATTTTTAATTTTACTTAATTTTAAATTTACTTAAAATTAAATAGCTACCAGGCCTGGTGGTACACACCTATAATCCCAGCTACTCGAGAAGTAAGGCAGGAGGGTCACAAGTTCATGGCCAGCCTCAGCAGTTTAGGAGGACCCTGTCTTAAAATAAAAAGTGTTTTTAAAAAGTGGCTGGAGCGTCTAACTTGATGTTAGAGAACTTGCCTGGCATGCGTAAGGCCCTGGGTTTGACCCTCAGCATCCCCTCAGACACACAAAAATTACATCGTCACGTATGGTTAGTTTCTACCATAGTGGACATACCAGGTATTAGGGTATGGCAACCCCGGGAGCCCTATGCCCTCTACAGTTCACCAGAAGGAAGGTCAAGCTCATCAATGGGCACTGCAAATACTATTCACAGATCTCATCAGAAACATATTGTTGAAAAATACAGCTTCTGGACCTGCAACTCATGGAGAATTCCCCAGATAACTTCATGCATCCCTGTTTCTGTCTTTGCTTCATCTTAGATGGTTAAGAAACAGTGGGTTTGGAGAAGTATCCAAACATAGATCTTGAACCCTTCAGGTTAGTACAGGAATAAACATTGTTCAATCTTTACCAGCAACCTTATAACATAGTTATTATCCCCATTTTTCCAAATGAGTAAACTGAGATTCAGAGAGTTTTTAAAGTTTGCCAGAAACATCCAGCTTGTACCTGATTTCATTATATTCTCTTTTTTTACTTCATTTATATTCTTAAGCACACACATGAATATCACATAATTCAAGCCACACGTATACTTTTCTCCTACAGCTTCTTGAACCAAAAGTATCTGACCCCTACATAATTTTCTTTCATTTCCCCTTCATCACTCTCTTGATGATGGCAATGTTAAGTAAAAGAAGGGCCTAGAACCACTAAATATCAATGTTTAGGATTTGCATAGCACTTTACAGTTTACAAACATCCTGATATATATTTTATTTAATCTTCCCATCACCCATATGGGAAAATACTATCATCTTCTTTTTATACAAGGGAAATGAAAGCTGAGAGGGGCTAAGTGCCTTCTCCCACCCCTACCTCCCGCCACCCATGCCACCCCAGCTACCAAGACAGAGTTGGAATCAGAGCTCAGACCCAGGCTTGCCACGCAGAGTCCTGGGCTGTGCCTCTCACTCATCCTAGGAGGCAGCAGACAGATGGGGACAGGCAGCCTTAACCTTTATGTGCCTCAGACTCTATACGCTCACAGAATGTTTTTAAATACACAAAGTCAAATATATAAGATTTCAAAGAAAACCAATTATATTGAAGTAGAAAAATATTTTTAATAAAATGTGTGATATAGTGCTATACATGTGCTTCTTTATTAACTCAACCAGATCCAGCAGCTGGTCTAATAACTTTTGCAATTCCAAAGCAGTGATCAGAGTGAATGATATTTCAAGGAATGTGCAGCAATAGTAATGTCATATAAAAACATCCTTAATTTCATACAGTGAGAAAGACACACATTCTTCTAATACTACTGTGGTTGGTTGCTCACATTTATAATTGAAGAAAATACTTAATTTCAGTTAAATGCTAGTGAAAATAAAGATTCTGTTTTTCCATCTCAATTCACAGAACCACTCAATTCTTTCCACGGAATCCCTAGGACCAACTACTTAGGACCTGTCAATCTAGAGGCTTCAAAATCCTCAGGGCTGAATCTTATCGCAGTCCCCCCTCCTAGGGAACTAATGTGAAATTTGAGATTGCTGGCTTGACCAGGTAAGGAGAACTGGAAACATCCTGATAGCTATGACGGTCAACCCGGAAGCTCAATATCTAGGGTATCTCACTAAGTGCCCTGGAGTTTTCTATGAACCCCTTGGTAGCGATGATGAGCATCTCAGCCATCCATGTCCTGGCCACAGAGCATTTTCCTGCCCAGAGCTCAGGTGAATAGGCCCAAGTACATCCTCAGAGAGTCAGAGGCTCGTGGTTTCTTCTTTTCATTATAAGCATTCACTTCCACACCTGATTATAAAACCACTTAATTTTGGTAGCTCAGAGAATAATAGGATCATCCCTGTCTTATAGATGGGGGAAAAAAGGAAGCACACAGTGATTGAGGGTCCTAAGGTCACATACCATAACTGCAGAGATGAACACTCAGGCCTCTCAACTTCTAAATCCAAGTCACTGTTTAGCAAGCTGGGCTGAAAGAAGAGTTAGAAGACAGGCACACACCAGAAACCAGGCCAGGTAAATCAGGCCAGCTGGTGTGCGTTTAGTAGGATGTGCTCAAAGTTCCCAGAGTCAACACTTGAATTTTGTTTCCGTGCTTGAAAAAGAGAAAAGAGAGAAAGGTGACCCTGAAGATTTGCCATCTCAAATTTCAAGGATCACATTGCAGATGGCGGTGTGCCCAGACCTCTCAGCAGCTCTTGGCTAAAGGGAGATGTTGGATCTCTAAGCTCCTGCAGATAGATTTATAGTAATTTCTTGATGTACCCAGGCAGAATGGCTGGCTGTTCCAAACCATTCCAGAACTCATGTAGGAGAACAAATAGGGGGAATGGCATTTATACAAACTTACCCTTGAGTAAATCACTGTATTATTTTTCTCAAGTATCATATGATGGTCGAGAAAAATCGCCAAAAGCCTCTTTTTTCTTTTGGTCATTAGTCTTAGCCCATTAACAATATGATAAACAAGGATTTAATTAAAAGCCACTGTCATATTTAAAACTCAAGATACATACTGGGAATAAGCTTATGTAGTTGAAAGGATTGCAGTAACAGAGTAGCAGGGGGGATTCTAAGAGACTTATTAAACTGGAAATTCATTTGCTCCAGTGGACAAACCCCAAATACTTGATTTTAACCTGTCAAGGATCCTTAATTTGCTTTTCTTCTAGTGAGGGACTTAGAGGGTCTTGAATATTTGAAGCAATCTATCACTCCCTGTCCTTTTACATCTCTCTCTGGGCATTTAGCAAAGAGAGTCTAGACCTAAAGTAGGAACGTATAATTTGTGTGTGATATAAATAAAAAACCAAAATGCCTTCTCCAAGCCTGCTACAAATGCCATCAGTGCCACTACTGAAATCGCCTCAGGATTAGACTGAAATAGGAGGTTTTCAGAAAATTCAATGGGAAACATGACTGTCCCTGAGTTTTAATCATAACAGAGGTTAATACCTCACTCCCACAAGAGGTTAAGGGAGGTTGGGGGAAGGAAAACCAAGGACGTGTCCACTTGCCATTCTGCAGAGGGGGGTTTAAGGGCATGGAAATGTTTCTTCCTGGGTGTTGGAATAGAATGGGCACTTATGAGCCTCCCTACTATGACCTCTTCTTGGGTCAGAGGTTTAAGAAAAGGGACTAGAACAAGTAAAAATAGATTTGGTCATGAACCTCCATGTAGAGTTTGAATATGTCAAAACCATGAGGGTGACCACCTTACCCACGGCAGACACCATAAACAGCTCTTGGTTTTCTTGTTTACTAAGCCCAGACCCAGCTTTGGAATGACTTTCAAGAGAGCATGTCAGGCAGAATTCCATTCTGTAGCCCACCAATGTCAAACACTGTGGGCCTTCCCCACCCTCACCCATGAGAGGCATTACTAATAGATTGTGGCATCTTGCCGAAGTCTGGCTGGGCACAATTCAGGAGCCACTTGTCAAAAGAAACGAACTTTATTTTTAGAACAACAGGGCACCACACAGCTCTTCAGGAAAACCCTCAGAGCCCAACTGCCACCACCAGCTTCCCACAAGCCTCTCAACCTCCCCCACTCCTCCTGCTCTTGAGGCTGATTGGCTGGGTTGTGTGGGCAGAGCCAAAAAAGTCCCCCAATGAACAGCTCCACGGTCTGAAAGGGCAGGGAAACAGCCCAATGAGCATCACCGCAGAGGAGCCAATCAGCTGGCAGCTGGAAGTTTGCTGGGGCCCCTTTGGCTGTGGCTCTCAACAGCATCTTGCTCCTTAAACCCAGACATAGCCCTGGACAGCAGCCTCTATCAATCAGAATTGGTTTAAGAGATGGAATACCATTACCATTTTCAGCCTTTGCCCATCTGGTTACATCTTTTTTGATTGTTGTTTTTCTCCTTTTCAGTATCCTACATGGTAAATAGTGAAATACTACCTTAGATCAGTAGACCTCACTATTCAAGAATGATACATGCCTCATATACCAAGAATGGTAGTTACAACAGCCACTCTTTTTACTATGCAGGAAAGCATAGTCAAATGCAGGGAAAGGTCACAGACAATATTCTAGGGATAATATGCATATTAGTCAGCTTTCCATCACTGTGACAAAATGCCTGAGAAAATCAACCTAAAAGGAAAAAATATGTTTATTTTAGTTCTCAGTTTTAGAGGTCTCAGTCCATGGTCAATTGGTCCTGTCACCTTAGGCCTGTGATAAGGCAGAAACTCGTGGCAGGGAGCATGTGGTAAAACAAAGCTGCACATTGCATGGTAGCTGGGAAATAGAGAAAAAAAAAAGCGGGGGGGAAGGGGCTAGAGTCCCAAACTCCCCTTCAAGAGCACAGCCCTAATGCCCTAACTTCCTTCCATTACTCCCTGCTCCTAAGGTTCTACCACCTCCCCAAAGCACCATTGGCTGAGGACCAAGCCTTTAATATATGGGACTTTGGGTGACATTAAATATCCAAATCATAACAATATGGAATTTTTATTTTTTAAATAAACAACCAGCAAATTCCATTATAAATGTTGTAAGAAATGACTTGCTACACATTTCCCAGCTGTGGTGCCTCTAACAAGCACCATTAGCCATTGGACAGCAGCTTCAGGGTCAGGATAAGATCCTCCAGCCCTCACCCTGCAAGCTGAGGATGCTCACAGGCGTCAGTCTGACATTCAGACCACCCCTATCACTGCTGCTCTGTCCCTTTGGACCTGTTACCTGTAGGCAAAGGTAAAAGACCTTATTTCTGAGAGAAGCTAAGGAACCTACAACAGGGGAAGCTCTGTCTATCAATGGCCCCTTGTGAAGTCCTTCAGTGGTCTTGGAGTTGCAATAAAAGAGAAGTAGGACATGACAAATCTTCCCATCCTGCAGTTCCTCCCTCGACCTTCACACACACACCGCCCACCCTGAATCCCCAGGTTCCTGCATCCCCACACTCTGTTGGCTAGCCTTAGACACGCAGAAGTCTCCCATGAACGCCATGGAGACATCAAAGAAAAGTATGGGGTTGGCCAATGGCCTACGGCTCAGTGTGACTTCAATTCCTTCTGGGCAGGCAATCCTCCTTCCTCATTTGCTGTTTAGCCTGAGGAATCTGAAGTTTCATGAAGTTCATGCAAAAAAGACCCATTAAACCACAACTGTCTAGTGAGTCCCTCGTTCAGGGAAGATGAGCTAGGCAAGGGGTTGAATTACACTTGGCAGAGCCCCTAGCAGCAGGGAGGCTGAAGGAAAACACATCTGGCCTCCCTGGTTGTCTTTGCTTCCTTTTAATGGCTCCCCCGGCCTCCTTGTTACTTCCACAGGTAAGGAGGGGAAGCATCCTGAATAATTCAGCACTTTACATTATTCAGCTCATCACCAGGCCTCCCCCCAAGTCAGTTCTGGGAGCACAACATTTCCGGTCAGTGTTCACACAGCGAGGCCAGCTGCACGCTAACCAGAACGTGATGGAGCTTCCCAGAGGAGGCCTCGAGAAGGTGTGAAAGAATATTAATTTGAAATTCAAAACTAAGAGTTTCACCTTCCCGGTGGACCACACTGAGCTGAAGCCCTTACAGAGTAATTGAAAAATTCTTGTGTCAATAACTCCCCCGAGGAAAAGAGGCCAGGCCTCAGCAAGGCAGTTTTGAGAGATTCCAGAAGGCCGTCTTCAGGCTTGCTGTGAAAGGAATGAGTTCCCTACGCTGATTCTGCGTGTGGGTCACGCCCAGTTTGTCACCAGGTAATTGATTTCATGGCTAAGGCTGAAGCCAGGGCAAGTCAGAGATGGTAAATACAGCAGGGCCTGTGGCTGGCTGACTCTAGGATCAGACCTGCCCGTGGACCATCCCCAGCCCAGGTAGCCACTGAGTTCCCTTGTGCTCTTCAGGTTAAGTGAGGGCTTTGTTGGTGGTGTCCTGGGAAAAGGGAGGAACGGGGAGGAGATGGAAGGAAAAAAAAGGGAAAAGCATGATATCCATTTTGGCTCAGAGCTTTTGTATTTAGAACATACAAACCTGCAGGTCAGGAGATATTTGAGGTTATCAGAGTTGTCCTTTTACAGAAAGAAAAGAAAAAAAGGAAGAAGGAAAGTAGAGCCGGGTGGGCCCTAGAGTGCAATGGGGGAGGCAGCAGGAGGCAGAGCTTGAGCCTCTGAGCTCACTGGCACTCAGGCCCAGGCTGGGAAGAGCATGGCCACTCCCAGAACCCCACTTCTCTACCGGGGCCTATCTGTCAGGGCCTTCTCAAAATCCACTTTTTAAAAATTCATTATTATAGTGCTTTGGGGACCAAAGGAAGGAAAAAAACCCCTTAATTTCTATGACTAAGTTTTGATAATGATTGTGATATGAATATTTGTTGAAATAAAATAAAAATGAGATTCTGGTGAGCTATGAAACACAAGTACCCGAGGGAGTGGCACGTTTTCAGAACACTGACGTACAGTGCTCACATGAGCATCCGCCACCAGAGTCTTTCCCTGTCTGTAGCAAGCCAAACCAAGGTGACAGTCCTGAGATCTGCTGAACTGTCACACCAGCAGACACTGGCACCCATATCCAACTCCAATATAGTCCCCAACAATCAACACCTCCTTTGTCCTGTTCGCTATTCCAAGGATTTTTATGACTTGCTTTAGGAAAGAGTGAATCGAGCAGCAGGCCAGTTTGCCTTAGAAGCCCAAACATTTTCCCCTGAGATCACCGTGACTTCTGTCTCTTCTCTTCTTTACCACTTTACCACTTCTCTTCCTACTCTCCCCTAACCCCACAGAATATTCTTGTGAGATTACACCTCGGCAGAGAGAACATCTGGCCTAGATGTGTTTGTTTTGCAATTCCAGAGCCAAGGCCTGTGGTTTCCTGTGTCTAAAATGATGAAGCACCCGTGTCATTGTGGGTAGAATCTAAAAAGTGCTTTGGACAGGAAGGCCACATTATTCTATTGACAAATCTGGTGTCCAAGCAAAAGGCACTTGACAAAGGGAGATTCCAGGAACCACAAGATGATAGTCGTGTCTAATAGATGCCCCCATCATAGGACCCCCTTCCTCTGTCCTCTTGATCAGAGTAAAACATTAGGAAGAAGATACAAGAATGAATCATTTTTGAATACTAATAAGCACTTGTCCTTGTCCAAGTGCAGAAAGCAGAACCTAGCATAATGCTGAACTCTGGATTTTTAGCTACTCCAAAGTTGAAGAAGGCTAGCAAGTCAAGGTGATGAGCCAGAACATTCATTCTTTGCAAAACGGTTAAGAACAGTGGCAGGGACTTAATAGAAGGTAATATGAGGTATGCAAAAGAATAGTAAATAGACAATGTTTTTATGGAAATTATGGTGGAGAAGCAAGTTAAGATATTAGGAAGAAAAGGAGGAAGTGTGGCTGGCTGATGCTGGAGCCCAGTGAAGACTGAAAAAGAAGTTACATTGCAACTGAGGGCAGAGGAAGAGCAGTACCTGGAGAGGAAAGAGACAGGACTGTTGAGAAGGAGCCTGTGCTGAGCCCCCTCCCAGCACCAGGTTCCCCAGGACTTCCACCGGAGAAGCACGTGAGATCCCAGATGCATGCTGCACACCAAGCTTTGCTCACACAGTTCTGTCTTTTTATGTCCACCTGGCAGACTCTTACACATCCTTTTAAGACATGTCACTCTGCCATTTTCTCTAAGAAGCACTTCTTCAACACCCCACCATCAAAGAAAGTTTACATATTCTTTCTTTATACCAAGCCCCCATTTCCTTTCATCATCTACTAAGCAGTACTCCACAGAGCAGTGATTATGTTTTTTCATCTCCACGTCCCCACTGTAAGAGCAAGACAATATTTAGCAACCAATAGACAAGCCAAAACACCCTACAAAAAAGAGAGACGCACATACCTTTCCTGGTCACTCGTCTGACAGTGTGTGCAAACCTTCATAGACTCATGGATCGGTCAAAGTTCAGTCAACTATGTGTAAGGAACAAGTTTAACATAAAAAAGTGTTATCTAATCAAGAAGTTATTTAAGTATCTGAAAGAACAGTGAGGGAATTCTTCAGTTTCACAGCGGTGGTAGTTGCAGAACCGGCGCTCCCTACAGGAGAGCCTAATAAGGGCGCCATCTGGCAAAGCAGAAATGGGCTTTGCAGAGTCGCAGCTGCAGCATCTTAAAATGTTGTATGGAGGGAGCGTGGATAGTGCGCGGGAGACAACAGCTAAATAATTGGGACAGCCCATCATGGTGGGGTGAAGGGAGTGCACACTTTTTACTTTCCTTAAGCAAGAAGTTAATTGGAGTACCCCTCTTAGCCTATAATCATTAGTTTGTGCCCTTTCCTATCCCCTTTAGCACCCATTCCCAATGGGGACTCAGAAGCAACTGTTCTGTAAGTTTGCCAGGAGCACCCTGCAGAGACTGGCGGTTTCCATCCAGACTCGAGGCAAACATTTCTAGGAGCTGCCAAAGTGAGGCCATCGAGCCCTGAGTTATGAATACGCTCTTTTCAGAATGGCTGAGAGATTTAAGCACTCGCCTCCAAACTGAGGTGTGATTTTCCCCCTTAAACATCGTAACTCTTTAGTATAGACAACCATATTGGGTATTTAATTCCGGTACCCGCTAACAAAAAAGAAAAAAAAAACTATTTGGCTCGACTGCTGATGGCTCTTAGAGCAAAGCAGGACACAGGAAAATATCAGGTGCCTCTTGGATGGTGCCCACCTCATCCTGTAAGAGAGACCAGTTCTATAGAGGTTTTTTGAATCTGAAACTCAAGTCCAGGGTTTTGTGCACAGGGATTCTTCATCTCATTCTCCAAAATATTTCTGGGTTTTGTTATTCCTGCTTCTCTCCTCAATCGAACCTGGACAGTGAAAAGGTAGATTGTCTTTTATGTCAGGACTGCTTTTATTTAAAAGTGAATTATGTTCCCAGCCCCAGGAAGCACCGCCACCTGCTACTTGTGCTTAGCTTTATTCTGGCTGGATCCTTGGTCCTCGCTGCTGTTTCTGGCTGTCTGGGTGGGGTCACGTGGTGTTGCCCAGCACATCTCTCACTTCCTCCTACTGGCTGCCCCACCTATGTTTTCTACATGCTTTCGGTCCACAGCTGTGGCCCACTGGGTTGTAAATACCATCATTTGCTTAGGACACATCAGGGCTGAGAGTGTGTGGAGCCAAAAATCCAAAAAGAAAATGTACTTTGAGGAACTTTTCATCCCCCAAAGGGAAGCCCCATCCAGCAGCAGCCTGGATTCCTCTAGGGTAGTAACACGTATGCAAGATGCTGTTTCCATAGGACATTGTCTAAAATACCGTGGGTTGTAGGAGTTTCCCTCAGTGTAAAGTGAAGCCAATTTAAACAATAAAATGTGGCTTTGCCAGGCACAGCAACACATGCCTATAATCCCAGCTACTCAGGAGGCTGAGACAGGCAAATTACAAGCTTGTGGTCAGACTGGGCAATTTTGCAAGAGTCTGTCTTGAAATAAAAAAAAATAATAATAAAAAGGGCTGGGGATGAGGCTCAATGGGAAAGGTCCTTGGGTTTAATCCCCAGTACTGAAAAAAGAAAATGTGGTGTTGTCACATGGGAGCATATAACACATGTCATCATCAAATGCTGGTTATGGTTCTAGGGTCTGATCTGAATTATTAGGGAATGGGGGAAGAATATTCCCCAAAAGGATGCTGAAAAGAACAAAGCAATTTGTCTACCACACTTTTCAAATAGCCTGATTTTTTATATTTTGAAGATGAAACTCAGTCTGGTGAGGGTGTGGTAAGACGCACACTCTTTGGGGCTACTGACTAGAGTATAATATTACAACTGTTCTGAAAAACAATTTAGAACTAGAGATCAAGAGACTTACAATTTCATGAATCTATCTTGGGAAACAATTAGCAATGCTATTAAAATTCATGTAAGACAATATTCATAAAATGACACTTATAATAGTAACTATTATAAGTAAACTAAATACAGAAAAGGTCAAATAAACCTTGGCACATTCATATGATGGAGTATTGTTTAAAAATTTTAAATCACATTATTGAGGAAAATTTATTAACATGAAAAGGTGATAGCAAAGTAAAACTATGTTTTATATTATTGAAACAATCTCACTAATGTTGCTCAAATAGTCCTCCTGCCTTAGTCTACGGAGTAGCTAGGACCACGGGAATGCCCATCACGCCCAACAATAATGCTATCTTTTAAATTAGTAGAACATAGAACTGTGTGTATAGTTCAAACCTGAAGTTCAAAAGAATGAATATAACATATACAATATACCTGAATATAATGTAAACAATACTCACGTATCTTTAGTATTTTATACAATATACATGTATATAAATATACACATATACAGGTGTGTCTGTGCATGTGTGTGTGTGTGTGTGTGTGTGTATGTGTGTATACACCAAGGTGAGTTTTATTTTCTTGGTAGACCCTTCTATAATTTCCAAATTATCTCTTAAATAATAAAAAAGTTGTTTTAGAAATGTAGCTAAAACATTTGATAAGAGAAATGATTCTAGTATATTTATTATTTGTTTGAAAATACAGTCTTTCTTGGGTGAGCAAGAACAATTCTCATAGTGCCCTTTCCATTTCTTTCTTGATATGTACAGTCCACCAACTTGTGAACTTTAAAAATGTCTCCATTTTTCTTATTTTCCAAGGCTGATAGATTATAGCTGGGTAAAATTTCAGTGTCAGCAGCTAGGACAGCCCAGTAGAAGTTAGCTGTAAATTAGATAGTCCTGAGATGGACCTTGGAAATGTTTGGAAACCATGGGAAAGGTACTGATCTGTGTGTGTGTGTGTGTGTGTGTGTGTGTGTGTGTGTGTGTGTGTTTTCCCAGTGATTGACCCAGGGTCTTGCCTTGCGTGTGCTGGGAAAGCCCTACACCACTGAGCTGCATCCCTGGCCCTTTTTATTTTGTTTTGTTTTTTAAGACAGGGTCTGACTTAATTTACCCAGGCTGGCCTCAAACTTGGATCGTTGATCAGCTGGGACTATGGGAGTCCATCACCATGTTTGACTGATTTAATTTTTTATTTAAATTTTTTAGATTTAGAGATGAAGTTACCTTTAATACAACATGTTCCTTTTAAATAAAAGTTGTTTTATCTCAAGACTTTTGGAGTCAACTGGCTGTGCAGCTTCATTTTTCTTCTCTTTTTATCCTTTAAATTGGGCTGAGAGTGCAGATCAGAAGAAGAAGTTGCTTAAAATATTAATATATTAATAACTAAGGTAATTTATACTTCCAGAGTTCTCTCATACATGCCACCTCATGTGAGCATCAAAACAATCCCAAGAGAACCAGAACAGGTATTTATCATCCCAAGTTGTAGAAATTAAGAACATAAAGATGAGGATATTTATCCAAGAATCCCAACATTTGTGTCTGATGTTCTTTAACCCCCTGTTGCCCAAGGCTTCTGCTCAATTCTTGGGCTAGTCGGTATTGTATTCAGACCCCACTCCCAGGAAAGACTGTATTTTAAAACAAATAATTTAAGACCCATTATGCCTGAAGTGTCAAAGAGCCAAAGCTCTGTCCTGCCCCACACCATGTTGTTGGGAGTCTCCCTGAGAACTCCCGGGGCCTTTCAAACATGGCGGTGGGCAAATTGCCATTGGGCAGCTAGAACTCCCCGGGCCTTTCATACAAGGAGCCCCTAATGCAACATGGCGGCAGGCAAGTTGCCAGTGGGCGGATAACAAGTTGTTTTGAAAACCTTCTAATTGGCCCTCCCATCTTCCGTACACGTGGACAGTTCGTCCCCCCCATGAATCTTATGCAGGGTGGACGTGCGTGCACCCTAGGTGATGACCTGACCTTTACTATGATTGGCCCTGGGAGCTTCCTGGTTTAAGATAACTGACTCTTACTTTCTATATAAGCTAGCACCAGCTTGCAGTAAAGTGCTTCATCTTTGTCACTGCTATCTGTGTGTGTGCATTTTAATCTCCGACGACGAACCTTGGCCTTTCACATGTGCCATCCCCCATCGCCAGAGGAACACATCCTTGACTGGGCCATGGAGCCCAACTAGGACTTCAACCTCAACTTTCCTGAGACTCCTCACCTCCTCCATAGCCCTGGACAGAAGTCTATTTGGCTTAGAGTCTCCAGGTTCTGACCCTTATCCTACCTAAGTCACACCAGGCACCAACCCCCACTGACTCCCCCATGAAGACAGGGGACTGTTTGGAAGCTGCACTCCTGCAGGCTGTCACAGGTTACAAACCCGTTTAGCTGTCAAAGCTTTTTCAGAATCAAGATACGGCTCCAGGTTCCCTCAGTCTTCCCTCCTTCCTCCCCTTTCACTTTCCCTCTGTAGTCCTTGAACCTAGGGGCTCAGGACTGAGTCAACTCAGCACACTATCACCAGCTGTCCGTCTGAGGCCTCGCCATTGTCTTCTTTATGGATTAATCCATTCTCACTCCCAAAGCCATTGTCTGTCCAGAGGCTATTCTTCTTTTCTGAATATTTTCAATCAACAGTTAGTTGAACGCACAGATGCAGAACCCACAGATATGAAGAGCTGACTGTACATCTTTTTGTTTGTAAGTGATATAACAAGGTGTCAACAGTTGATTTGCATACATATATTTTTAATTGACACAAATAGTTTGACATTACAGAACCCATTCTGTTTCCTGATTTTTAATTCAATATTTTTGCTTTATAATCCATTTAGATAGCTAGTTGTTCATCACATGCAATGAGACTGGCTGCTGCATCCACGGGCATGGATTCATGACATTTATCCATCCTCTTCCACACTGGCCACTCTCCGGTGGTCAACAGAGCAGATTGGGGGGAACCTGCTATGCCTTTACTTGTTGCTGAATTGCTTCCTCTGTCTGAGCATATAGCTAGAAAGCCTGGATTCTTCAAGAAAAGGTGTACATTATAATATCCCAAGAGTCAATCTGAAAATTACCACAAATCTACATGGCCCTCCATGTCTTCTGCCTACCAGTCTCTAAAAGAAAAATATAGTTCTGGATATCTCCAGATGACACATTAGACCTTCCCTGCTCTGCTGTGAATTCTTGACAGGAGTCAGGAAAATATTTCCATAAAGAGATAAAAAGGAAATATTGAAGGTGCTGAGAGTCAGCTGCTGTTCAACTATTCAACTCTGCCATTATAGGATGAAAACAATCACAGATATGTGAGGCTGCATTTCAATAAAATGTTATTTATAGAGAGACAGAAAGGTAGATTTGACCAAGAGCTGGATTTGTTTGAGTCAGATTTAGCTACAGGCCAAAGTTTGCCAATCTGTGGTTATAGCAAACAGTCTCATGGTAGAGAAATGGAAGTGATAATTCTGGGGCTTCTAGGTGTCTTACTGCCAAATCACTTATCTTGATTTACTAGATGGACTACTGATGAGAAGCAAGGTTAGAAAACTCTCTCCTCCTTGACACACTTTCTTCCTCCAAATACTGATGTATCAAGGGCTGTGGTGCTTGGTTCATAGTACACATTCAAAAGTTTGTTGAAGAAAGAAAAATTACATGTATCACTTAAGTTAGTTGGTTTTCTTGTAGCATAGATGGACAGAATGCCTTTATTTTATTTGTTTATTTTTATGTGGTGCTAAGGATCGAACCCAGTGCCTCACGCATGCTAGGAAAGCACCCTACCACTAAGCCACAGCCCCAGCCCTTGAATTTGGTTTTTCAAGTCGCCAGAGATCAACCCCCCACCAAACCTGGAGGATTTCAAACTTATGCTAAGGAGGAAGCCATGTTTACATATCATCTGTGATTGCTTTCTTCCTACAATGGCAGAGTCGAATAGTTGAACAGCAACTATGTGGCTCTCGCCACCTCAAATATTTCTTTTCTGTCTCTTTGTGGAAACATGCAGCCGGGTGTTTTCTGCTGGCTGGGAGACAGCTTGCTCCTTGGCAAGGCAGCCTCCAGGGTTCAGCTACTAAGAGCACTCTAGAGGCTGTACAAAATGTTTACTACTATCTGTTCAAGAAACTCTCACTTCTCCTGTCTTCCCATTCATTGCCCAAGCTCAGATCTATTACTGCACATTTCCACAGTTGCTGAATAATCCTCCGGGAAACATCGTCCTCACACAGTGGGCTCCATCCAGAGCTGCTACCAGCAATAGGAGAAACAGATGAAATCATGCAAACACACTTGACCTAGAATTGGGACACTGGCTGCTGGATTGATGCCTCTGCTAACTTATTAGAGAGAAGCAGATTCTCAGGGTTTTCTGTTCAGTGGAGAAGGCCCCTAGGGGCTGGGGCACAATTCCTTGTGGCTTGGTAAAGGTGGCCAGAGTTTTGGTTTTGTTATTGCTGGCCTGGGCTTTGAGAGCCAGTTCCAGGAGGTCAGGGGTCCTGGAAAAACTCTTGGACAGGTTTTGCTCCAGAGCCAGGAGGCTATAGTCCAGCCCAGGCAAAAGTTGGGGTATCTTTGTGCTTTTTATTTTGCAACATTCATAAGAAACCACTTTGTTCCCCTTCCAGGCAGAGAGCTATAAAAAAGGAGGAGAAAAGGGGGAAGATTGGGTGGTAGGGAAGGGACAAGAAAAATTTCAATTTAAACCCAAAAGATAGGTCTATTCTGTGTATTTTTATATCCAGTTTGTTTGTTCTACAAATATTTATTTTAATTAACATTTTAAAAATTGTGAATGTGAGCTGGGGCTGTAGCTCAGTGGCAGAGTGCTTGCCTAGAAGGTGTGAGGCACTGGGTTCGATCCTCAGCACCACATAAAAATAGACAAAATAAAGACATTCTGTCCATTTACAACTACAAAAAAATAAATAAAATAAAATAAAATAAAATAAAAATAAAAATTATGAATGTAATACCTTACTTGGTCAAAAATTTTCATATAAAAGTAAATAATGAAAAAGAAGCCTTGCTTTTATCTGAAACCCTCTTGAAACACAGTGTATTCTTTCATACACCTTCACGGAATTGATAAGCCTATGAAAGAAATTCCCTAAAAGATGCATAGATTTCAACATCTTGCTTTTTTTTTTACATTTTATTTCATGTTTTAGATTTAAATATACCATTTTACTCTTTCTATTTTGTCCTACATGTTCTATGTTTAGTTTTTACCATTCCACTGCCCTCCACCATTAGTTTATTAGCTATATCATCTGTTAATTTTTTAAAATGAGTTCCCTATATGTTCCACATTAACACCAAGGACCCTTCTGATTGCCTTGGGCTCACCCAGAAAATTCAGGATCATCTCTCCATCTCAAAATCCTTAACTTAATAACATCCTTAAAGTCCCTTTCACGTAAGCTAACATATTTACAGATTCTGGGGATTAAGGCACCAACATTTTGGTGGGGGAGGCATTTCTCTGTATAATTCAAGGCATATATGCATGAATTACTTGGTATGGAATTATTCTGTAAGAAAAAGCTATCTCTTCTTTCTTAAATTATTTATCCAATTATTTATTCACATCTGTAGGGACTCGTGGATATTTGTCTCTGACTATAAGTTATAACAGATGACACTAATGACAGTGCTGTCATTAGTGATTTTGTTTTTCAAACTATTCCAGATTGGGTCCTTCAGTGCCCCTTCAGGTGGGTTCCTATGTCTTTTCCTCAAGTACTTCCTTATACTCTGGGACCATGTGAACTCCTTAGCTGATTTTGTCTTTTCTATGCCCAGGCTCTGGAATCTACCACTTTCCCCAAGGAATTCTGGTCACTTTCATTGAAGAAACCAAGACTTAGAAACTGGGTGTGCTTCTTGCTGTTGGGAACTTCTCAGTGGACAAGGCTAGAATTAAACCACACACACCCACACCCATCTGTTTTTATTGATTTGTATACCTATCTGTTTAAAAACAAAGTTCATACCAATACCTCTGATTCCAATCCAACAACACAGGCTTATGCTCAGAATTCTTTTGTTACTTTTTCTCCAACAGCGAGGAGATGGGCTCTCATTATTTACTTTTTATTCAATCTTTGCATGAACATTAAGTAGTTATAGAGGAGCTCATCCTTGCCCTGTGAGAAACACATTGACCAGCCAGAGAACTGTACCTGTGTGTGGCTCTTTTCTTCTTATGACCTTCTAGAATCCAATCAAAGTAACTGTTTTCCAACATGACTTAAGGCAGTCCTTTTCTTCTGCATTCTCTTCAGTGTTTTCACTTTTAAACAGGTTCATTTGATACAATTTGGTTCCAGTTTTGGTTTTGCCTAGGTCTTGGTTACTTTCCATTATTTGTATATTTGGGGGTACGTATGTAAGATATGCTAAATTTTAAGAGTTAAGGATGTACAAAAAGTACACTCAGAGCATCCCTTCCTTTCTATCCCTCCTCCCACACCCCCACTCCCATTTCATCCCACTCACCCCTTAAGTCATCAATCTCACTGATCCTTCCTGAATTTTTTGTTTTGTTTTGTTTTGTTTTGCAGAAACAAGCAGGTATATGTGTGTGCAAGTATTTCTTTCTTACATTAAAAATAGCATACTTTAAAAACTCTTTTATTCTTGGATTTTTTTTTATCCTGAAAGTTTATCCTAGAAATCACTCCAAATTAGTTTGTATACATCTTCTTTATTCTTTTATATGGCTATGTAGACTCCATTTTGTAGATTTGTCAAAGTTTATTCAACCACTCTTCTACATATACTTAGGTTGTTCCCAAAATTTTGCAATTATAAATATTGCTGCAATAAATCAACTTGTACATATTGTATTTTGTGTTGTTGGAGGTGTATTTTCAGGGAAGTTTCCTAGAAGTAGAAGTACTGAATCAAACATAAGTGAATATGCTGTGTTGTTGGATATTGTCAAATTTACCCCCAAAGGGGTTGTTTTTTTTACTATTCTGTGAGACAAAATGGGAAGTATGCAGAAAGCACTTTCACTGCATGCCGAATACACTGTTATGAAGAAAAGCATTTGTGCAAATATTTGACTCATAAGATAAAATTTTCATTTTTATGACACATCAGTTTTTATTTTTAAAAACTTACACAGCAACCATGACTATTTCAACATGGGGATTTGGCAGATTTTCTTAAACATTAACAAAGTGAACCTGGTGGGGGAATGTGACATTATCTGTTGACAGTGATAAAATCTGAGCTTTCAAGCAAAAATTCGAATTTTCAAAAATTTGTACCCACCACTATGGGTTTCCCAAAACTTAAAAGAATTTTTGGATGAGACCAGAGGTGATTTTTTGATGTTACATAGCGCAACACATCAACATTCAGAGGGTCTGCGTAACTCAGTGAGCCACATCAGTTTTGATCAATGTGTGATGTCATAAATCATGCATAGGTAAAAGATGTACTCAAAGAACAAGATAAAGGGTATAGTGTCAGAGTCCATGTGGCAAAGAACCTTTAAGAAACTGCTGTTTATCAAGGTCTAATGTAATATCAAAGAGGAATTTGCACAATGCCCTGTGTGGTCATGACACCAGGAGACCTTCATGAATCCTATGCTTTCACTTTGGGAGATCCTGTTTTCCCACATCAAATCAAACACTACAAAGCATACCAATTGCCCATGTCTGATGCAAACTATGCTGCTTAAAAATTCTGAAAAGATTTGAGATTTTTTTTTTTTTTTTTGTAATTTTTACCCTTTTGATTACAGTTTCTCTTTAGTGGAAATCTGCATGCTTGGTGAAGCACACCCTTTCATGTTTTCTGATCTATGGGGTTTGCATCTTTTATCATCTTTGAACTATTTTACAATGTAAATTGGAGATAGCTGATAGCAGTGTAAACCATTCTGGTCTGTAAACAGGAAAATATGTTTTGTCAGGTCGATAGGGAGAAAGAAAATTTATTTCCCTTCCCCCTTTCACTATAGAAAACATAGATTTTACATTTATTTGTAAATGCATGTAAGTGCCTGACAGAGATTAAGATATGCTACTCCAAAATATGGTTCTTTGGCAAACTGGGTATTCCAAGCTGAAGGAATTTGAGAAACAGAAAGTGCAGGAAGTTCTCTCTGCTCTTTCCCCTCCCTCTCCTTTAAAGAAGGTCATTAAACTCTTGTGAGAGGTGCCCTTCCTACACCCAGAGGGAAAGAATATCCTTAGCTCTGAAAATGAAGGGACACAGAGAACCTGAACAAGACAGACCTTGCTGAGTTTCCCCTGGTTTACTTAGATCCTTTGCACTATCATATTTTTTTACACCTTTTCACTTTTCATCAAAAGTAGAATAACCCTTTTTTATGCATAAAAGCACTTGGATCTAACTTTTTTTTTAGGTCTTTATTTCCTTATGAGTGCTCCTGTGTCACAAAAGGGGGGTGGAGAAGAAGAAGGAGGAGGAGAAACTTCCATTAAATAAGTTTGTTTGTTTGTTTCCTGTTAATCTGCCTTGTGTTACAGCAACCCAGGCAATGACTCAGGATGGGTGGAAGAATCACTGTTTCTCCTCCCCTATATATTTAAGTCTGTCTCTGCTCTTTGAAGTCTCCTTGGAACCACTTGTAGCATCTTGCCCAGTCTCTTATTAATAAGGTTAAATAAAATCATTGACATGCATTCAAATCTCAAACTTGTACAAGAATCATATTTACCTTTTAAACATGTTTACCTTTTAAACTTCCAGTACTATACCCAATGGATTCATCTGACAGAGCAAGAAAAACTGCACAAAGCAAGAGAATTGCCTCCCCCTAACAGCTGAAACCCAGCTATGTAAATTCTTGACTCCTAAAGATGATCCTGAAGTAACAATTGAACTTTGTCAACTCTTTCTTTAGTCCCCACCTCACCCCACACCTTATAATTTTGTGTTTTGTTTTGTTTCATTTGTTTATTTATGCTGGGAAGCATATCCCCACTAATTGGGAATTATGCTCTGATCATTTAGATCATGATCTCTGTAAATGGATTAATAAGTTATAGAAATCTGTTTTCTGTTAAGTAAAGAGATGACAGAGAATGCCTTCCCTAAATAGGATCCAAAACATCTAAAAAATAAAGATTTTAAGATTTTTTTTTTGGCTGGGTATGTAAGATATGATAAATTCTGAGAGTCAAGGCTATACAAAAAGTACACTCAGAGGGGCTGTGCTGTGGCTCAGTGGTACAGCACTTGCCTAGTACGTGTGGGGCTCTGGATTCGATCCTCAGCACCACATAAAAATCAAATAAAGGTATGTGTCCAACTACAACTAAAACAAAATATTTAGGGAAAAAAAGTACACTCAGAGCATCCCTTCCTTTCTATCCCTCCTCCCACACCCCCACTCCCACTTCATCCCACTCACCCCCTTAAGGTCATCAATCTCACTGATCCTTCCTGAATTTTTTGTTTTGTTTTGTTTTGCAGAAACAAGCAGGTATATGTGTGTGCATGTATTTCTTTCTTCTTTATATGAAAAGTATCATACTTTACAAACTCTTTGATTCTTTGCTTTTTTATCCTCGGTGTTTGTCTTATTTGTAACTCAGTTTGTCTACTTTGATCTCAAAGAGTTTTGTAGTCCACCAGGAAGGAGAACAGCTCTTTGATATCTGGACCAGTGAGTTTTTGTACCTGTTATGTCTGTAAACCTCAGGGTAAACTCAGATTTACCTGAGTTTTGTAGAAGTGAAGCTCTTAACACTTTGTGTAATTCAGGCCTTTACCTCTGGTGTGACTGTGAAATATTTTTCTATCTAGAGAAAGCATTAATAAAATAGAAAGCATCTTAAACAAGTTCTATTCTGATTGACTTAAAGAGTTAAATAAGTGCTTATATAAACCAAATACTCCTAAAATTGTATAAAATGAGATTGTCTTTCTAATACTTTAAATGTACTACACCAAAAGAAAAATTCTTACAGAAACTAATTCAAAAACACATTGAAAATCCAATTCACACAAGTAAGAAATCTTTGGCAAATAAGACAAATTTAATATTTGGTTTAATGAAATAATTATGTCTGCTCTGATTTATCTGTGTAGAAGCATACATTTTGTTCTACTTGGTTTGCTTTTTCTTATAATTATCAGGTTATGGGGCAAATAAACTAACAATAGCCTTACATAATGTAAATTTGTGTTCAACAAAATTAAATCATGATTTTCACAACTTTACTTCATGAAATTTTTGTTTCAATGCTGAGGTCTGAAAATAAGGCATCACACATGCTAGGCAAGCACCCATATCACTGAGCTACAACCTCAGCCCCCAAATGATTTTGTTTTATAGCATGCTGTAAACATAATTCCCAAGTTCCTTAGGTAGAGGATGGGGTAATATGTGGAATGCTTGCCTAGCATTTGTGAACCCCAGCTCCAATCCCCAAGTACAAAAAAGCCAAGAAAAGAGAAAAGAAAGACAAAATTCTTAAGTAGCTTAAAACCTTGAACTGTATTGAGTTGTGTGGATATTCATTGAATATCTAGATAATTTCTAAGAAAAATAGAATAATCTAACATATAATTAATTATATGCTTCTTCAAAGGGGCCATATCTATGGGTGATGTTAATGAATATGCTCACTTTTGCCATTTTAAGAAGATGTAAAAAAGATGTGCGTGGTTGTAGAAAATTGAATTCACAAAATTTTCTTTTCTGCTATAAAGCTAACATATGGCAGAAAGTTTTCGATTATCCACCCCCACACCCTCTTTTCTCTATGAATGAAAAGTTAGTTACCTTGGTTAAAAGTTATGGTTAACATGAGTAGTTGCAACTAAACTTAAGAGCAATAGTGATAGAGAAATCAACCACACATGTGTTTTGATTTTCAAGGGAAAAAAATGTCAGTAGTTTTCTCCTAAAACAATAGTTTTTAACCCTTTTGGTAAGATGACTTGACACTTCTGGACTTGTTGAGGGCTCAAAGGGATGTCTTATACATGGGTTCTAAGAAATTAGAACTGAGGTTTTTAATATTAACTTATTATTTAATTTGAGGATATCTCTGATGAGCAAATTGCATGTTTACCTAAAAAAAAATCTTGGGATTATAAGACATTTATTTTGGTCTTGTGGACCCCATGAGATCTGGCCTAATGTAAAGTGCCATTGTGTTTCAGAAGATGATAAAGCATAATGGAAGACAAATCTTGGAACGTGAGTTCTACTTGTCTTTGGAAATATTATCTCAGTCTGTGAGGAAGTTAGGGAGTTATGAAATGCGTTAAAGTTCATTTTATGTTGATGTGTTTGCTTCCTGGCTTTACCAATGAATGTTGTTTTTTTAATGGTGTAAATGGTTATTCTTTAGAATACTTACTTTACAGAATTAAACAATTCTTTCTGCTTAGAAAGAAAGGATTATATATCTTAGATTGACTTTCTTTCTTTTTTTTTTTTTTGTCAACTTTATTATGTCCTTGATTATTTAAGGGAAAAAAAGAGAACAAAGTTTCCTCATTTATGAAAGACATAAGATTCTTTACAATTGCATTGCCATCGATGTGTATTTTTAAATGTTTTATTGTCACTCTGATTACAGAAGTAAGCAAATATTCTCTTTCAAGCATTCATGAGTCAATCTTAAACAAGTGCACAAACTACTCTGAGAGATTTTGTTGTTGTTGTCTGTTTTTTTTTATTTTTTGAATTTTGCCTTCCCCAAATCAGACCCAAAATATATAAAACATAAAATAAAAATTTTAAGATATTTTTTACACCTAAAACCATCTTTGAGATTTCCCAGAAAGTACCTGCAGAGGAAAAAAAAATCACAAGGTTGTTTTTTTTTCTTTTATGTTCCAAAAAGAGAAGTATTAGAAATAATTCAGTTTGTTGGATATGTGACTAATGGAAAGAGTTTCATGGGAAGAGCTGTCAGAAGAGACATAGCCTGCCCTGAGTTAAATTTGTCTAAGTGAGATAAATACTTCAGAAATTGTACGCTTTGTGGGAAGTCCCCAGGGACTTTTCAGTGTTCTTACCTTCTCTAATATGTTTTCACCTTAGGGAGGCACTGATCAAAACTCATAAGCTATAGATACTTTCAAGTTTTCCTGTATTTATTAGCATCCTGGCGATGCTTTGCCTGATGATATTAGGCAGCAGCAGTATGGATTATCAGTTATAAATTCAATTATTTGAAATGCTTACTTAGCCAAAACCTTACTTCTTTAATTAGAAGCTAGAGGCTTCTAGGCTATTGGTTCTCATTTGGGAATACTTATGCATGAAATTGTTGACTTATTTTCTTGATATTCCTGGTATATTCCTGGTGTATTATGAATATTACATCTCAGGATTATTATGTTGTACCTCAAGGGTTTTTTTCCTTTATAAAATTATATTTATATACTCTTAGAAAACAAATGTAGCACTCACTGACTTCTTTGGAAATGTTTAATCGAGATCCTTAGAGATGTTTTGCCTAAATTTTTCAAATGACTTTATCATTTTGCTTTACATGTCATAAGACCTTTCACATTTTGAAATTATCAGTAATAAATTAGCCATAGCCAGAAGACATTGTTATCCACAGTTGGTTTTTATTTTACTTTAATGCATCTCTAAGGTGATGCTAAATGATGCAGGCCAGAGTTTATGTCTTAAATAAAGAGGCACAGTCAAAACCTCAGGAAAAGGATCCTCATGGGTACAGGTTGAACATCCTAATCCAAAAATCCAAAACCCATCATGCTCCAAAATTCAAAACTCTTTGAGCACTCACATGATGTTACAAGTAAAAAGCGCCACACCTGAGTTCATGGTTCAAGTCTCAGTCAAAATGCAGATGCACTAGAAATATTGTATAAAATTACCTTCAGGCCATATATTTAAGAGATATATGAAACATAAATGAATGTCATAGTTAGATTTGGATCCCATCCCCAAGATATTGAATTATGTACATGCAAATATTCCAAAATGAAAAATCTGAAACATTTCTGGTCCCACTCATTTTGGATGAGGGATATTCAACCTAAACTTCAAACTACTGACATTTCAAATAATAGACTCAAAGGTGCAAACTTCTGAAGTGACATGCCCTAAGGGATGCCTCAAATTATAGCAATGGCTCTCAAACTGTACCAATGGCTGAGCCAAGACTGCCAGAACTCTTGACGGTTTGATGAGACTGGATAACCAGTCTCATCAAATGTATCATCATTATCTGGAATGTTATTAATTTTGTTTTAATGTTTTATTTCCTGGATCTATGAGAATTTCTCTTTTATTTCCATAACCCACAAAAGCAATTTAGTAAACTCTGCTTTTGTAAACTGAAATGAAGCATTTGAAATGATATGTGATCTTTGTGTTCTCAAAATTTGGGGTCTCCAATATTTCACAACAATAGTTATTTGTCTGATTTTGGTAAGAATTGGTCCTCCTTTATGATTAGACAAATTGATTGGCAAGCATGGTCTTATCTGAAGTATCATATCTGAGAAGGGTGGTCATTTAGTCAGCTATGACTACTACTTTGCTTTAAGAATGGAAGGTTGGCCGGATGGAGCTGATGCCCACCCACAGAGCCCTCTGGGGGAGCTGGCCTGGGTCCCTGTCGGGGTCCCTGACTTTCAGGTGGTTGTGAAGACTGTTTCCTAGCAGATCAAGCAATTTAGGATACTTGGGGACCTTAAAAGGAGAAGAATTCACCCAAATTCAGATACTGAAAGTGAAATTTGGTAGAGTTTCTTGGGATTGGTTTTCCAGTTTTAAGATAATAAATAGAAGAGGCATTGGAATCCATCTGAGATTCCTTATTAAAACTCCCATATATAGAAGGCCGCTGCTGCCGCCGCCACTGCGCCACCGGCTCCCGCGGAGCACCATAGAGCAGACTCTTCACCGCGCGAATGAGCTGCCGAATTAAATGAAACAGCTGATGAGTGACAATTTAAAATCCAAGTGATCCGAGAACACGCACTGAGCCCTGATCCGCTGAATTCAAACTCCCGGTCACCTGCTTCCTGCAGACAAACAGCTATGACTCGGCATTAATTCATCCGGCTGAAACAACTGGTCAGCCCTTCTCATCATACGAAGGTAAATGCCTACCGAGCCTTCATAAGTAGTGGCCACAGGTTTGAAACGGGGCTTGGGAGAGAAGGACCCACCCGTTGAATTGGTCGCCCGGCAAAGGGAAACGATGTCATCAGACTGCTGCGGAGGAGATAACTTCGTTGAAACCGGCAGCTACAGGTGTGTGATCCCATAGCCTTCCCGCTCCACACATCGGAAAAACCTTAAGGGCCCCTCCCAGCTCTCCTGTGAGTGCTACAGCCAGCCCGAGGGAATCAGAGGTGGTGCAGACCCGCGGCGCGGAACTACCGCTCCCACCAGGGCTGACTGCTGAGGTCTCTTGCACCAGCTACGGGGAAGTGGATACCGGAGGGCAAGTAAAATCCGCTGAGGATTCTCAGCCCCAAGCTCTACAAACTTAGGGTCTGAGGGAATGGCAAACTGGAAGAGTGTGCCCAGTCGTTCATGAAAACAGGGCTCCCGGGAGCAGCAGACCTGGCGTGTAGCCAGTATTGTGGTGAGAGGGGCCTGGCTAGAGGAAAAGTGGGAAGTGACTAGACACAAGAGGAGGCCCTAGACACTCAGGATTGGAGACTCGCCCAGTCTGGGAGGAGCTGCTGTACAGTGATTGGTTCCCGCGTATTGACAGGAGAAACTTGACCCGGTAGGCACAGCACCATCTACTGGAAGAGAAGTTAATCAAACTCTAAGAAGGCATTTATTAGGTTTTTTTTTTTCTTTTTTCTTTTTTTTGATTTGGGTTTTTCTTTCATTTTCATTTTTTTCTTTCTTGTTGTTTTATTAATTTTTTTTACAAAATATTTTTTTAAATTTTTTTTTCTACTAATTTTAATTTAAATTTTTTTAATTATTATTATTATTTTATTTTTTTTGTTTTTGTTTTTTTTTTGTTTTTTTTGTTAATTTTTTTCTTTTTTAGTTCCTATTTTTTTCTTCTTTAGTCTTTTCATTTTTCTTATCCCCCCTTTCCTTGAATTCTACCTGCCTACTCTCATTCTCTTTAGAGACTTCTTCCCTTCCCTTCAAATACCCTTCCTCCCAAACATCAAATTAATTTACAGGAGTAAACGGTAACTCAGCAGTCAAACAGAACAAGAAGTAACATGAGCAGCTTCAAAAAACAAGGAAGAAAAGGAGTACAAACAATGCAGGACAGCCTAAATATTCAGGAGGACCTAGAGTCATCAGAAAAATGGTCATATAAAGAACTCAAGGAACACCTTAGACAGATGGAATGGAACCTTAAAGAGGATACAAGACAGCAAATTCAAGCAGCGAAAGAACACATTGAGAATGAATTTCATAAACAGATAAAAGAAGAAGTTAAGCATCTTTATCAGGAGATAGAGATTATAAAAAATAATCAAACAATAATTCTAGAAATGAAGGAAACGATAAACCAAATTAAAAACTCAATTGAGAGTATCACTAACAGAGTGGAGCAAGTAGAAACCAGAATGTCAGATAATGAAGACAAAATATACCAACTTGGAAAGAGTCTAGCCAACTCAGAAAGGCTGGTAAAAAATCACGAGAAAAACATCCAAGAGTTATGGGATAACATGAAGAAACCAAACTTACGAGTCATTGGGACAGAAGAAGGTACAGAGATTCAAACCAAGGGAATGAGAAACCTGCTGAATGAAATAATTACAGAAAACTTTTCAGAAATAAAAAAGGAAACAGATATACAAATTGAAGATGCATACAGGACACCGAGCACACAAAATCACAGTAGACCAACGCCAAGACACATTGTTATGAAGATATCCAATATACAGAACAAAGAGAAAATATTAAAAGCTACAAGAGAAAGGAGACAGATTACATTTAGGGGTAAACCAATACGGTTAACAACGGATTTTTCATCACAGACACTGAAAGCAAGAAGGTCATGGAACAATGTATTTCAAACACTGAAAGACAATGGATGCCAACCAAGAATTCTGTATCCAGCAAAATTAAGCTTCAGGTATGACAACGAAATAAAGATCTTTCATGATAAACAAAAGTTAAAAGAATTTGCAGCCAGAAAACCTGCATTGCAAAGCATTTTGAGCAAAACACTACACGAGGAAGAAATGAAAAACAATAACCAAAACCATCAGTGGGAAGTGCCTCAGTAAAGACAGAGGGCGAGGGGAAAGATAATCACGGAGAAACAAACTAAATATTAAAAAAAAAAAGGGATAAACAATCAAACATGGATGGAAGTTCAAACCATATATCAATAGTAACTCTGAATGTTAATGGCCTAAACTCTCCAATAAAGCGACATAGGCTGGTATCATGGATTAAAAAAACAAATCCTACAATATGCTGCCTCCAGGAGACACATCTGATTGGAAAAGACATACACAGGCTGAAGGTGAAAGGATGGGAAAAAATATACCACGCACACGGTCCTCGCAAGCAAGCAGGGGTGGCCATCCTCATATCGAATAAAATCGACTTCAAGACTAAGTTAATCAAAAGGGATAAAGAAGGTCATTATATACTGTTAAAAGGAACCATTCACCAACAAGACATAACAATTATCAATATTTACGCACCAAATAATGGTGCTGCGACATTCATAAAACAAATTCTCCTCAAATTCAAGAATCAAATAGACCACAACACAATAATTATGGGAGACTTCAACACACCTCTCTCACCATTGGACAGATCCTCCAAACAAAAGTTGAATAAAGAAACTACAGAACTCAATACCACAATCAATAACCTAGACTTAACTGACTTATATACAATATATCAACCATCATCAAATGGATATACTTTTTTCTCAGCAGCACATGGATCCTTCTCAAAAATAGACCATATATTATGCCATAGGGCAACCCTCAGTAAATATAAAGGGGTGGAGATAATACCATGCATTTTATCTGATCATAATGGAATGAAACTGGAAATCAATGATAAAAGAAGGAAGGAAAAATCCTACATCACATGGAAAATGAACAATATATTACTGAATGATCAATGGGTTACAGAAGACATAATGGAGGAAATCAAAAAATTCTTAGAGATAAACGAAAATACAGACACAACATATCGGAATCTATGGGACACAATGAAAGCAGTTTTAAGAGAAAAATTCATCGCCTGGTGGTCATTCCTCAAAAAAAAGAAGAAACCAACAAATAAATGAGCTCACACTCCAACTCAAAGCCCTAGAAAAGGAAGAGCAAAACAACAGCAAATGTAGCAGAAGGCAAGAAATAATTAAAATCAGAGCAGAAATCAATGAAATTGAAACAAAAGAAACTATTGAAAAAATTAACAAAACTAAAAGTTGGTTCTTCGAAAAAATAAATAAGATCGACAGACCTTTAGCCATGCTAACGAAGAGAAGAAGAGAACTCAAATTACTAACATACGGGATGAAAAAGGCAATATCACAACAGATGCTACAGAAATACAGAAGACAATTAGAAATTATTTTGAAAACCTATATTCCAATAAAATAGAGGATAGTGAAGACATCGATAAATTTCTTAAGTCATATGATTTGCCCAGACTGAGTCAGGAGGATACACACAATCTGAACAGACCAATATCAATGGATGAAATTGAAGAAGCCATCAAAAGACTACCAACCAAGAAAAGCCCAGGACCGGATGGGTATACAGCGGAGTTTTACAAAACCTTTAAAGAAGAATTAATACCAATACTTTTCAAGTTATTTCAGGAAATAGAAAAAGAGGGAGCCCTTCCAAATTCATTCTACAAGGCCAACATCACCCTGATCCCGAAACCAGACAAAGACACCTCAAAGAAAGAAAACTACAGACCAATATCTCTAATGAACCTAGATGCAAAAATCCTCAATAAAATTCTGGCGAATCGAATACAAAAACACATCAAAAAAATAGTGCACCATGATCAAGTAGGATTCATCCCTGGGATGCAAGGATGGTTCAACATACGGAAATCAATAAATGTTATTCACCACATCAATAGACTTAAAGATAAGAACCATATGATCATCTCGATAGATGCAGAGAAAGCATTCGACAAAGTACAGCATGCCTTTATGTTCAAAACATTAGAAAAACTAGGGATAACAGGAACTTACCTTGACATTGTAAAAGCTATATATGCTAAGCCTCAGGCTAGCATCATTCTGAATGGACAAAAGTTAAAGGCATTCCCTCTAAAATCTGGAACAAGACAGGGATGCCCTCTATCACCACTTCTATTCAATATAGTTCTCGAAACACTGGCCAGAGCAATTAGACAGACGAAAGAAATTAAAGGCATAAAAATTGGAAAAGAAGAACTTAAACTATCACTATTTGCAGATGACATGATTCTATACCTAGCAGACCCAAAAGGGTCTACAAAGAAACTACTAGAACTAATAAATGAATTCAGCAAAGTGGCAGGATATAAAATCAAAACGCATAAATCAAAGGCATTTCTGTATATCAGCGACAAAACTTCTGAAATGGAAATGAGGAAAAACACTCCATTCACAATATCCTCAAAAAAAAAAAAATACCTGGGAATCAACCTAACAAAAGAGGTGAAAGATTTATACAATGAAAACTACAGAACCCTAAAGAGAGAAGTAGAAGAATATCTTAGAAGATGGAAAAATATATCCTGTTCATGGATAGGCAGAACTAACATCATCAAAATGGCGATATTACCAAAAGTTCTCTATAGATTTAATGCAATGCCAATCAAAATCCCAACGGCATTTCTTGTAGAAATAGATAAAGCAATCATGAAATTCATATGGAAAAATAAAAGACCCAGAATAGCAAAAGCAATTCTAAGCAGAAAGTGTGAATCAGGCGGTATAGCGATACCAGATTTCAAACTATATTACAGAGCAATAGTGACAAAAACAGCATGGTACTGGTACCAAAACAGGCGGGTGGACCAATGGTATAAAATAGAGGACACAGAGACTAATCCACAAAGTTACAACTATCTTATATTTGAAAAGGGGGCTATAAGCATGCAATGGAGGAAGGATAGCATCTTCAACAAATGGTGTTGGGTAAACTGGAAATCCATATGCAACAAAATGAAACTGAATCCCTTTCTCTCGCCATGCACAAAAGTTAACTCAAAATGGATCAAGGAGCTTGATATCAAATCAGAAACTCTGCGTCTGATAGAAGAAAAAGTTGGCTCCGATCTACATATTGTGGGGTCGGGCTCCAAATTCCTTAATAGGACACCCATAGCACAAGAGTTAACAACTAGAATCAACAAATGGGACTTAATTAAACTTAAAAGTTTTTTCTCAGCAAAAGAAACAATAAGAGAGGTAAATAGGGAGCCTACATCCTGGGAACAAATTTTTACACCTCACACTTCAGATAGAGCCCTAATATCCAGAGTATACAAAGAACTCAAAAAATTAGACAATAAGATAACAAATAACCCAATCGACAAATGGGCCAAGGACCTGAACAGACACTTCTCAGAGGAGGATATACAATCAATCAACAAGTACATGAAAAAATGCTCTCCATCTCTAGCAGTCAGAGAAATGCAAATCAAAACCACCCTAAGATACCATCTCACTCCAGTAAGATTGGCAGCCACTATGAAGTCAAACAACAACAAGTGCTGGCGAGGATGTGGAGAAAAGGGTACACTTGTACATTGCTGGTGGGACTGCAAATTGGTGCGGCCAATTTGGAAAGCAGTTTGGAGATTCCTGGGAAAGCTGGGAATGGAACCACCATTTGACCCTGCTATTGCCCTTCTCGGACTATTCCCTGAAGACCTTAAAAGAGCATGCTACAGGGATACTGCCACATCGATGTTCATAGCAGCACAATTCACAATAGCTAGACTGTGGAACCAACCTAGATGCCCTTCAATAGATGAATGGATAAAAAAAAATGTGGCATCTATACACAATGGAATACTATGCAGCAATAAAAAATGACAAAATCATAGAATTTGCAGGGAAATGGATGGCACTAGAGCAGATTATGCTTAGTGAAGCTAGCCAATCCCTAAAAAACAAATACCAAATGTCTTCTTTGATATAATGAGAGCAACTGTGAACAGAGCAGGGAGGAAGAGTAGGAAGAAAAGATTAACATTAAACAGAGACATGAGATGGGAGGGAAAGGGAGAGAAAAGGGAAATTGCATGGAAATGAAGGGAGACCCTCATTGCTAAACAAAATTACATATAAGAGGTTGTGAGGGGAATGGGAAAATAAACAAAGAGAGAAATGAATTACAGTAGATGGGGTAGAGAGAGAAGTTGGGAGGGGAGGGGAGGGGGGATAGTAGGGGTTAGGAAAGGTAGCAGAATACAACAATTACTAATAGGGCATTATGTAAAATTGTGGATGTGTAACCGACGTGATTCTGCAATCTGCATTTGGGGTAAAATTGGGGGTTCATAACCCACTTCAATCTAATGTATGAAATATGATATGTCAAGAGCTTTGTAATGTTGTGAACAACCAATAAAAAAAATTTAAAAAAAACTCCCATATAGGAGTTTATTTTGTGGCATTGGTAGTTAGTGGCTCAATACTCTATCGCTCAAGATTTGCAAACTTAAGAAACACTAACACATTAACTGTCACCCTTGAGGCCTTTCTGTAAGCAACCGGGCCACACAAAATTGAAATAAATCTTATTTTGTGATTGAGAATTACCTTTCCTTGAAATTATAAACAAAAAGAGGCAGGAGATTTCAAAAAAGCTGCAAAAGACTGAAAATATACCAAAAAGATATCTGGACATTTTCATTTCAAAACCTATGTCCAGAGTACATCACTTTGGCTAACCTGATTCAATGTGGTTTAAACTTTTATAAGTTATAAAATAATATCAATGCAAATAATTCTTATCTATAAACATGCAAACTAATTCTGACTGGTGGAGAAACAATTGATCCCTACCCCCTATTATGGAAAAAGCCAGTTTGGCATTTATTTGTAAATTTATTTCTTGACCTACATATGTCTCTGCTCTTTGAATTCTCTTTTGAACTAGTTGTAACATCTTTCTGATTTCCCCATTAATTAATAAGATATATAAAATAGTTGACACGTTTTTACTTTGTATATTTATATGACAGTCATGGTTTTATCTTTTAAAAAAGTACCATTCACATGTTAAATTCTTCACTTTGTTCTTGATGTGTAAACTCTATTATATGCATTATTTATATGTAATTATAGAAGAGTTAAACTGTCAACAGTTGACTGGTTGACATAAAGTTAGTTTAGTAGACACTCAATGAAGAATTTATTAAATTTTGCTTCCTGTCTTGACGTTAATAACTTAATTTTAGATTTCAAACATTCTTGTAGGTACCTGACAGCTCTTAAGCCCTAGATACTGTGCCTATGGGGCAGAATCAATAGAATAACCAAGTAGTACTCAACACACACTTGTCCAATAAAAGAGTGAGTGAATCGCAAATAATATCTATCATTTTGTTGGCACCTCTCAAGGACCAAATACTCATATGTAGCCCAGAAATGAGGATACAGTATGAGAAGTAAATTAAGTAAGAAGATTTGTTGGAAGTTATTATTATTATCCTTTGATAGAAGAGGAATGGGTAAACAAATTCAAATATCTACATTGGTATTAAAATAAGAATATTAATAACATCCAGCCCTAAGAGTGTCAAAAAGAAAAATGAGATAATGAATAATCAAATTGGCACAGTTCCTAGCACAGAGTAAGTGCTCAATAAGTGGTTGTCTAGGTCAAGTTTGCCACCAGATTCCTGCTCCTCAGTGACTACTCCACAGACTCCAAACCACAGTAGGGGGATGGAGGGGCCAAACTGGGTTAGGAAGGAGGAAATGGTGGTAGGGAGCCACAATTTGCATAATCATTTGCATCTTAAGAAAACTCTTTTCATTTCACAAAGGAACAAATGGTTTGAAGCAAGGCTGTACAATCTAGTGACAATTTAAATACATTCAAATTGGAAAGTTAGTAGAAGAAACAAAGTGAAGCCTTAGAGCATCCAAATCTCAGTGGCCCAGAGCCAAGCAGGCTCCAAATCTCCCTGACTGTGCCTGAAGATTTCTCCAGGGCTCAGCAAAACTGGAAGGGGGAGGTGAAGAGATCGTGGGGCATTTAGGGCTCAATGTATATTGAGCCAAAAACATACATCTGGGTCCTAATTTTTTTTCCTTCTTCTTTTTGTACTGGAGATGGTACCCAGAGGCACTTTACACTGAGCTATGTCTCCAGCCTTTTAAAATTTTTTTTTATTTTAAGAAAAGGTCTCACTAAATGGCCCAGACTGACCTCAAACTTGTGATCCTCTGTTTCAGCTTCCCAAGAACCTGAGATTACAACAAGTGTGTGCCAATGCACGCAGCTGCAAAATCTTTCCTTTGGGAATTTATTTGTCTGAAAATGGGGTAAAACTTGCTAAAGGCTTGTGGGACAGGGAAATACATCTCTCTCCAAGGTGCACAAAGTTCTGAAAGCTAGCTCAGCAAAAGCAGCCACTGTGTCTTCAAGCTGCTTTTGAGGATCCTCATAGTCTTATTCAGCTAACATATTCTGCAAAAAAAAAAAAAAAAAAAAAAAAAAGTATTACTTCCTGAGAGAGAGACCAGGCTGCAATGGAACAGGCACAGAAAGCAGGGGTCTGAACTGATCCATGAGTGAGCAGGATTATAGCCTACATTGTCTTAGCTCCGGCCTGTACTCAGTAATTGCCTCCAGTAAGAGGTTGAGATCGAGCAGGAAGGGTTTGGAAAGAGAGAGAGAGAGAGAGAGAGAGAGAGAGAGAGAGAGAGAGAGAGAAGACACCATTCAAGCAGGAAACAGGATTTTAATTTTAATGGCAACGTTCAATGAGGTATTCTAGACTCACAAATCCCACACTTGCATTTGAAACTTGGCCTTGTAAGTACAAGGGGAGATACTGAGGAATGAAATGGATCACATTATGTTATGTGCATATACAAATATGTCACAATATATCCCACTACTGTGTATAATTATAAAGCACCAATTGTAAAAGAAAAAAAGATTAAAAATTTTAAAGATAATAATATAGACTGATTCCATAAGATTGTTTTAAGGATTAAATGAGATAAGTAAATGGGGCTTAAAAGATGGGCCTCACAAGTTGTTAGAAGATGAAATGAGGAGTGAAAACCCAGGCCTGGTGTCTGGTGTTAACAAACCCTTAAACAGTGGCTGGGGTAGTTTGGGGGAGAGTGGTAAATCACCCTCCTCCCCATTCATGATCTGAGTCAAACTAGATAGAAGAAAAATGGGGACCAACATGCTAACTTTGCAGCCAGTAGAGACCAAAGAGTGGCAGAGGCATGGACCCATAGCCAAGTGGCTTCCTCGCGTTGTACCTTATAAGCAAGCAGAAGAAAAGCACCTCTCTGCACTGGTTCCTCCTGGGAGTAAGTAGAGCTGAAATTCTTGATGAAGGCCGGAGACCAGGGGAATGAGGTTCTTCCTAATAGTAATTTATAAAATGACCCTCAAATAGGCAGCACACATATGAGAAATAGTCCACAGCTACCCAGGACTGAACATTGACTTCACTCGCCCATGTGTTCACATCTTATCAAGGACGTCTCCACAGACCTGCTTTTAAGAGAAAGACAGATTGATCAATTTCTGAGTGATCAATTTCTCTTCCTCACACTTAAGCCACAGCCACATTTTCTATTTTCATCTGCAACCCTATAAATATCACAGTAACCTTTGAAGTTCATCTTTTGATTTTCTCCCCTCATCTGCTGTCCCTGTAGACCAGGGGAGTGCAGCAGGAGAGCTGGAAGCCTGCTCGAGGGGCCCCAGCCTCCTCTGCTCCCTTCAACAGATGCTGATGTCCCCCCATAAGCCTGGCACTGGACTGGGACTTTCTTTTTCTGGCCCTATCATGTGAACTGTCCATTTAATACCAGATCATTTCAAATCTTCTAGGCTTTCCTTAAAACACTAGATGAGCACGTGCGCTCTGACCACTAGTACACACACGTGTGCACACATGTTCATACCCCACTCACACTCACCCCTTGCTCTGAGCAGATGACATCTGTATGACACTTCCCACTTCACATGGGAAATGGAAAGTCCTTCAGTGTCACACACTCACAACGATACTCCACACCATCCACCTTTCCTTTCCTTTTACCCCCATAAGGAAGTTCAATCTCAGGCAATCGAAGGCAAGTCCCTTCACCTGGTTTGGGGGCCATCACCTCCTTCCTAGAAGTCTTTACTTTCCATGATCCTTTCTCTCTTTTGGACATGCAACCTCTGTGTTTTCGTTGAATTTCCCCAATGATGCACTCTCGGTTAAAACAAAAAGTCCTCTTCCTCGCCCCACCCTCCCCTACACCTAGCTTCCTATTTCTCTTCCCAGAAGAGCTGTCCAGGCCCACTGGCTACATTTGCTCACCCCTCACTCAGTGCTCAGCCCACTCCAATCTGGCTTTTTGCTTCACCAACACAACTCACCTGTGATCTCCAAGGTGCTAAATCCAGGGGACAGTTTGCAGTGCTCATCTCCCTGAGGCTCCGGGTGGCACTGCTTGCTCTGAAGTCGCCCTTGGATAACTTAAAGCCTTGCCCCTAGAGTGGCCCTGGTCCAGAACCCTTGAGCCCAGGAGTGGCACCATCATCTAACAAGCTCTGCTGGCCAGAGTTAACCCGGAACCATCTCCAACACGTCCTTCTCTACCCTCTCCATGAAATCCATCAACAAGTACTATGGCCTTTGTTTTCTGAATGTTTCTTAAGTTCATCCATTTCCCTCCATCCCCTGGCATTGCTGTCCAAACCACACCATCTTCTTCCTCTCTCTCTCTCTCTCTCTCTCTCTCTCTCTCTCTCTCTCTCTCACACACACACACACACACACACACACACACACACACACACACTTCCATTGCTCTTAGAATCTAGACCCAGGCCCTTAACAAGACCCATAAGGCCAGACCCCTGCAGGACCACCATGTGTTTAATTTCAGGGGCCACCATTCATACTATACTCTGTAGAGAGACTCCCTTGAAATTGTTCAGTGCACATCCTGCATAGCTATATACCATATCCTGGGCCCTGGTCTCTCTCTCTAGTCTCGTCTTGAACCAGTCTTGTTCTTATTCTCTTAACTTAGTCACATTTTCATTTCTCAAACGTGTCCTGTTCACTCTGGACAACAATGTGCTTCTCTACCTGATAGTGTCTCCTCCCCATTCTCAATTCCTTCTCTTGATCAATTTTCTATCAAGTTACTACTTCTCTCTATTGACTAATCCAGTTAGTATTGGTAAGTGTCCCAGAGAAAAACAGCACACTCTAAGAGGGTGATTGAAGGGACATGTTATAGGGTGAGGCAGGGTTAAGGGAAGCCAACCAGGGCTGGTGAAACACCCTGGGCTGGAAGATATTGTCATTCCTCAGTCTAAAGTAGCAAGGGCAAGAAGCTGGGCCTATAGGAGAAGAGTTTCCAGACAGTAGCTGTGACCTCCCATAAAGCAGAACAACTGTGACAAGCTGTAGCCCAGCAGGCAGGGACCCAGGTGGAAATATCTCCACATCTCTCCCCTTCCATTCACTGCCGTACTGCAGGGATCTCCCACTGGCCAAACCCACCCAGAGGTCGGAGGCCATGAGAGCCCATGTTGCTCTACAGGGATCAGAGCATGGGCCCGGAGGCAGGTGACGGACATACCACACAGCTTCTCTCTCTGTCCACTAATCCAGTTCTCGTCAATGCACGTTTCTTGAACACAGCCTTCTTCTCCCTGGGTGGAATTATGTTTCCTTCTGAGAGTATTTCACATCAACTTTTTATCAAATAATTATTAATTTTTTGATTACATAATTATTTATTTCGAAATATGGATGTGACTAATCCATAAATTCATGTAGGTACCATTGGATTCTCAGTGCCTGGTGTGCAGTAGGTGCTCACAGCAGCTGTCGAAGGAGGGATTAACTGCTGAGTATGCTTATGGGCTTTGGTCCAGGTGTTTGAAGACTGCAGGAGAGTGGAGCTTGTCACAACCATCTGTGGGCTGTGTGTGGACTATGTTGCACATAGTAGCCTCCTGAGGAGATAAGCCTGGCACTGTGAAATCCCTGGGGCACCCCCACAGGGATTGACCGCCTGATGCAGGTGAACTTCCTCCTCAAGCTCTACCTAAGATCCCACACAGCACCTGAGATGGGTGTGACCTGCCAAGATGTCAATCAACCTGCTGTCTGCAACACATCACAAAGCAAGACTCTGCCCTTGAAACTTTACCCCTGCCTTTGGTGGACCCCCTTAAATAAACTACCAGAGCCATTTTGTCTTTGTCTATTGCAACAACCCATGTGAACTAGATTTATCAGGGGTTTCGCTTTTGTAAATATATTTCTGAGTGTTTGTGTTTTATTATTTGTTAATTATTTGAGATATTATGATTTAGGGTAGCTTGGGTTCCTCTGGGCAGAAGAACCCCCCAATGAGACTCTGATCATCTTCCCCCCCCCCCAAAAGAGCTGGCATAAACTGAAAAGGCAAGGATCAGCATGAAGCTAAGAGTGCAGATGAGGATCCTGCTTAGAAAGCATCAGGAAAGTTTTGAACCTTCATCTCCATGTTCACTCCAAAGTCGGAATAAAGCCTCCGAACCAAAGTGCTGGGTTTTCTTCTGCCCCATGGACATGAGTGGTGAAAGGTTCTGATTGGACAAGGGATTGTGTGGAGCAATGAATAAGAATTAAAAAAACAAAGGAAATGCATCAGAATGTGGAGTCCAGCAATATCTTGCCCTGCTTTGATGCTGACTTTGAATAGTTAGTTATGGAGCTTCCTGGGTCTTGGTTTCCTGTCTACCCAATAGGGGTCATGACCCACCTTCCTACTGTGGTTGCTGGGAATCCCACAGTGTTATTGATGATTGTATTGTGTCCTCGGCAAACAAGATACAAAGTACAGTAAAAGTATAGGAAAGTTCATTAGAAAGGAGGAGGGGGAACCATCTTAAAGGGGGACAGTATGTCCTCTAAGAGGACCCACTTTGTGTCCCTTCCTTGTGTCCCAGCTTTCACTGGGTTTGAGGGAAGTTCTGGACGGTCCTGCCCAAGTACCACCTCCTAGCTCTTGATTGACAGTGGGCTTATATCAGATTTCTAAATCACTATTACACATGGCTTACTAATGAGGGTCTAAGTGAAACCCACAGGGGCAAAAGTTTATAATTACAATATGATGAAATAACATGCCAAGGATCTAAAGGCAACCTTAGTCATCTTGGTCATGCCAGACAATTTTATCTGGAATTTGATTGCACAGATCTGTGGAGATTGAGCTCTCCAGCCTCTGGTCAGGGTAATCTGTCTTTCTCTTTATCAAAGGAGGAGTCTCGGTCAAGCAATGCTCAACTGTATGAATTTATCATTATGGAGTATCATCTTAAGTTAGAGCAGGGCTAGAATGACTTTGTATAAGTTGTTTCTTTAAAAATGTATTGAGAGCACAGAGGCTCAGCCTGTAGAATTAACCCCTAATTTTCCACGTTCCCACTGCTCATGCCTACCTATTCCCTCTCAGTAGAAAGGTAGTTTACAACTTTAAAACATCAAATAATTGTTGGTCTCTAGGTTTCAGAGGCACAAAAGGTAGTTTTAATAAAGCTTTGCTGGGGAGAACACTCATTCTGAAAGCAAAACTACACACCATGAGTACTCCCACGCCTCATGGGACCTGGTTCACCAGGGCTGTTCCTAGACTGTTCCCTGGGCAATGGGGATAGTAGGACAACTGTAAATAAATCTCTGGCTGCTTCTCACCACATCTCCTTCCTCAGCTTGGGACAAGTTCCCAAAAGGCAGCCAAGATCATTGCCTCTGCTTTTCTATAAGCGCGTCTGTGCATGCGCATGTGCACACACGCTTGCAGACACCTGCGTTTCCCAGTAAGTCATGTGCTATTTATGAGTAGATTGCTGTGACCCTATGACATTGTCACCTGCTATACTCTTTGAACTTGCAGCTCTGGCAAGATACCCCAATGCTTGATCCCTTCTAATTGATAAATACCCTTTATCCCTGTAATCTTGACGATACCTATCAAGCATAAGAGTTCCTTTTCTTTTTTTTCTCCTGTTTGATCTTTTCTGTGGATTTCCAATATCTCATAAAGTCACTGTGAATTTCCTCACTTCTCCAAACAGACAGCTCAGCACCATTAACTTTGTAATTTCATCTTACAAAAATCTAATCTTTATATTCCCTTCTCTACTTTCCTTAACTTTTTAATAACAGAGACATGTCAGAACAGAAATTGCTTCTGGTCCAGAATAGGCTGCACTCTTGAGGGCCCATGTGTTGCTCAGGATTGTGTGGCTTCACTTGGATTTGACACAAACCCAATCAGGATATGAGAACCCTGAAGATATTAGCCTTTATCTGCAGCTTCACAGTTGTTAGGGAAGTAGGCGATACATTGATGTGTGTGTGTCTCCCTGTAGTTCATACCAGAGAGACGGAGAGAGATCCCTGACATTTATCTCTTAAACAAGACATGTGAACAGCCAAATGCCATCTGACAAGACAAGTATTTACTGTGCCTGAAAACAGCCCTGAATATCAGTCCAGGGGCCATGAAGACTCCAATCCAAAGCTGACCAATGTTCATCAGAGCAACCAACTCCCGTGAGCTGAGGATTAAAGACATTATTTCACACCAAACCACAGACAAGACTTGTCTCATTGGTCTTGTAACCAAACCGGGCATTTTATTTTCATTTCTTGGATTCTCCACGGGCTCGTGTTCTTTAGGGCAAGTGTTCTGAGACTTTTTTATTCCCTTAAACTCTGATCTCCAGACCGATCTTTCACATAGCAGTCAGATGGATTACAGGAGCAAAGTTCTAGCAAAGATTTGCTAGTTCTTATCCAACAAGAAAATCGGACCCCTGAAGACCTGCAGGGACGTCACTGCTAATCATAAGCCAGAAAATGAGAGACCCAAATGGGGACTGTGGTTAGCAAAAGCACTCGAGGCATTTTTGCAGTAGAATCATAGCAAACCACAAAGGGAAAGAGTGGGGAGCATGTCCTCTAACTAGCTTGACAGTTATTCTGCAACTGCTCAAGAAGCCACGCTTGCTTCTGCAGCATTATTTTTTTCAAACAGAAATTTCTGATTAACGACAGGGTTTAATTGACACAGGCCACAAAGACGTTTGAGAAGTTTTATGTCCCTCCTTTTATATGAGATATTTCAAGTGCTGCTGCTGCAAGCAGCATTTGGGAACAGCTCTTTATCTCTCTGCCCCCTGCCTCCCTAGTCCACCTTCTTTTCCAGGAAAGCCATATCATCTGAGTCAGGCTGCCAGCTCTGAGGCTTCCGAGTTTGATTATATTGAGCAAGCTATTTAACCTTCATGCCTTCATATCCTCAGCTTCCTAAGATCTTGGAAGAAAATAAATGAGAAAATGCATCTAAAGCTCTTATGTGGCCTGGGATTTTCGTGGCAAGCACTCATTAAATGTTAGCTCTCATTACTGTCATTTTGACACAGACCAAGCTCATTGGAGCTGAGCTGGAGTTGAGGGCTTCCCCCTGCCTTGGTCTCAGGAGAATGAAGGTGAGGCAGGGCAGACAGGGTAATGCCCCCACTCTGAAGATGTCCACATCCTAATTTCCCAGGACCTGTGAGTGTTGCCTTGCATAGCAAATGGACTTTGCCAATGTGATTGAGTTAAGGACCTTGAGATAGGGAGATTATCCTGGACTATACAAGGCAGCCTGGTGTAATCATAGGGAATTTTAAAACAGAGGCAAGAGGATCCCAATCAACCAATATGGCAGCAACAGCATAAGTCAGAGAGGAGCTCCATGAGTCGAGGAATGGAAGTGTTCCTGGAAACTGGAAGAGGCCATGACCTGGATTCTCGACTCAAGCCTCTAGAAGGAACATTGACCTGCCTGGTCAACACCTGGATTTTAGACCTGTGAGACTCTGACATCCAGAACTATAAGATAATAAATTTATGATATTTTAAACCACTGGTAACTTGCTCCAACAGCCCTAGAAAACAAACACACTGGGTCATGGTGGAGATCTGGGGGGCCAATATGGGGACAGAGGCAGGAGCCCAAAGGAAATTGCAAGGCAGCCCTGGGATGAGGGCCCTATTCCATCACAGAGCTCCTGGGGCCTTCGCCTGCAGGGAAGAACAGCTGTTGGCATTCCTGCAAAGTCTAGGTGTCAGTGGCAGGGCCCCCCATGAGTCCCCAAGGGCTTGGGGGTTTATAGAGATCTCCCATAGTGGCAGACAGCAAGTGAAAACTGAAAGTCTCTTAAGAGTACCCAGTGCTGGCTTCTCTCTTCTAGAACATCCCAGAGGAATGGTGTGGTGAGAACACAGTTTGCACAATTTGCATATCCTGCTGGGAACACCTATGATAGGAGGCTCCTTCATATATGGTTTAGGACACTTCATCTCATCTCTCCAGTCTCTGTACTTTTTAAATTTCTCCCACAAGTCAGCATTCAAAAATATTTGTTGAATGGAAGAAAGAATAAACAAACAAATGGACAAGTAAAAAGAACCCCGATGTTATTTTTTGAAATCACCATTTCTCTTGACTTGGGGTGGGGAAGAGCAGAGAGTGAGATGAAGGGTGGGAAAATTTCCTTTTTCACTTTTAACCTTGCTCGGAAGGGCCTGACTGAACAAATCCCATCTGCAGTCAGACATACTAGCAATGTCCTTGGGCCCAAAATGGAAAGGTGATTCCCAGCTGTGGTCACTGCTGTAATTGGTATGCAGGAAAATGTTCTCAGTGCATCTGAGATCTAAGAGGGGCGGATGCTAATAACCCATAATCAATGTTGCACTTGCCAGCGGCCAAAAGAAAAATGAACCTTTAATTGAGCAAGATTTGGCATCAATCAATGATGTGACTTTAGTCAGGCAAAACCGACAGATTACTGAGCCTGACACCCAACTGTGAGCACTGTTCTCCACTGGGGCGGAAAATGCAAAGTCTGGAGCCAGGGCATATTTTACTAGACCCAGGTCCATAACTCACTGTGAAAAAAACACCTCTCTCTGCCTTCAGATCTGCAGCTTTCTGTTCTAAATTATGTTCTAGCAGAGATTAACTTATTTTGTAATTCTGAGCCCCTACATAGAAGGTTTGTGTTTTGTTATATGTTAATAGTAGTTTCTAAGCGATAATTGTCTTCAACAAAAATCTGCAGATTCCCAGCAGTAGCCAGCTTGCTGAGAGAAAGAGGAGCTGAATTCACCAACAGTCACCGCCCAGGGAAGAGTGTCTGACAAGAAATGGCGACAGTGATGGCGGCCCAGGTTTTGGATCTTCCTAAATCCTCACCTAAAACCAGAAAGAGCTAGTAAGTAGCGACACCAAAAAAACCTGTGCCATGGACATGACAACATGTATCACAAAACTGGCTTTTACCAGGAGCTTCAGAAACTAGCCATAAGCAACAAATCACCAACAGCCATAAGCCCTGAGTGCTGTCAGCATCTGTGAGGGGGCCAAGCGAAAGCCCAGAGCCCCTCAGACCCAGAATAGGAGAATCCAAAACAGGAACAGATGGCAAGCAGAGCAGGCCTGAGAGCAGCAGCTGCAACCGGGAGGACTCTGCCCCATAACCAGTGAGTGCACGGGGTCTGCCATGGGCTCTGAACCATGAATTTGAACTTGACCAGCCAGGGCTTTCTTCCAGGTCAAGGCCCCCCAGTGAGAGGAAACTTCTAGGAGGGGACTCAGAATCTACGCAGGGGTGGGGTGTAGACTGATTCCACATGCCCACAAAAAGCAGCCAAAATCCAGCTGCAGATGTTGGCACTGATGACCCTTCCTCCCTCCCATGCAGATGCCCTGCTGGCTGTTGCTTTCCCAGGACCACCTGCTCTCAGGTCCTTGCTTTGTTGACCTATGTGGACACAATTTGCAGCGCCAACACTCATCACTCTCTTGCAGACATGGTTTTGCATTCACCCTCTGGCTTCATGCATAAATCCAATCAATGAGTCCTAATTCTGCCCTCTGGAGCCACAAAGAAGTCTCCTCCCTGCTCCATATGACAGGTTTCAAATATTTGACGACAGTTATCAGGGGCCCTCTAAAAGCATCTCTTTTCAGGCCAGGCATCTCCAGTTTCTTTAAAAGGTCCCTCTGGGCTGTGGCTTCCAGAATCCTCAGCCTTGGCCACCTGCCTGCAGGCTCGTTGCACTTCAGATAAGCAGCCCGGCAGAGTAGAAATAACAGCCCTGAAGCCAGGGAGCTGTGTCTAAGATCTGGAGCTTCTGCCTTCAGCCTTTCATCCTCTCTGAGCCTCAGTTTTCTCATCTGCCACATTGCAAGGCCCAGCAAGATATCAAAGGAATCCCCTGAGTATTCTAGAGCATGGTAAAAGTCGAAATGTCAGTGATACCTCACATTGCATCCCTGGAAGAGATCATTCCAGAAGTGATCTGTCCCGGGGAGAATGCAGCAGGACCATTCTCTCCCTAATTCTCGTCTCGCAGCTTCTCCTAATGCAGTTGAAGTTACACAAACTTGGCAGGTCCTTATTGAGCTGGCGGTCAACGGAGCCAGAGCCACTCCATTTATTTTAGGTTCTTAATTGTCTTAGACAAGGTCATACATAATATCACACATCACCTTAATGAAGAGAGCTGCTGTCAGCCTTGCAGAGGTCTTCCTATGCTGAATTAAATCGACCCATCATTCTGTCTCCAACTTGGTCCCAAGGAATGTTTTATCTGGAGGAGACAGTACACAGAGATCATCCTCTCTCACTGAGGAGTGTTACAGTCATGTGCATGCAATTTTCATTTGCCTCAACATCTTATTGATCTTCATCCCAAGAATCAATCTAAAACTTGAAGTTACTCTCTTCTTTGGCTTCTTCTACTTCTTCTGGATTAAAAACTCTGCACCCACTCTAGGGTATAGCACATCCTTTGACTCAACCCTGATTTCTGTCTTTCACAGTTCACTGGGTATTCCTACCAATTTGCCAAAATTTGTTAAACACATCCACCCAAGGCCCATGGGTTCTCAATTGTTTAATTAATGCTCTCCAATTCAGCCATTTTTAAAAGTCAGCAGTAATGTTTTAGGAAATGCGTGTGATTAGCTGTTTTAATGAAAGGGTACTTTAAGCAATAAGAGACAAAGACTGCTATTCAGCTTGGTTAAATAAACCAAACCCTCTAGGAGCCTGTGCTTGACTCCTGGGGCCCAATCATCAGGCCAATGCCTCGTGGTGTCAGTTACCTGGAATAAGCAGCCTCCTGAGGACTAGTCCTGAAAATCAAAGCAGTCACATTTTATTGGGGTCACTGGCCTGTGCACACTGATACTGAGTACACACATAAGCATTCAGATTTACACTCTTGCCATACACATATGTATTCTTTTCCCTATACATGTGGCCAGATACATGATTACACTTACATCCCAGAGAATACTAACCTCACCTATATTATTAGTGAAAAGGTGACAATGATTTATTGCTGTGTAACAGTACCATCCCATCACAGAAAGGCCAGAAATAAATTCTCACTTCACAGGACTTCAAAGAGAACAGAAGTTGGTTCTAGTTAACAGGCCCAATGGTGAAAGTTCCCAGTGATGTTGATAGAACATCTATCAAACCACTTTTGGCATTTGAGAAGCTAAGAAATCAAAAACCCTCCTGATCCAGAACTTGTATGGATGTATCTTAACTCAAAATGTGCTTACCAAATGTCCCAGCCAAGATTGATGGAATTTCCCTCTGCAGTTCCTCCCCTCCCTCATGCCCCTGATGCCATTGATACTTTGCAGTTTCTGGTTTCAGAGACCTGCGGGATATCTCCCAATGAGATTGCAAATTCTGTGACTATAAGAGCCAGTTCTTCAAATCCCTTCTTTCTCTCCTCACTCACCTCTTAATCCCAAGACCTTCATAAAGCAAACACCAGATAGACAGACATTGCCTGACAAGGCCTAACGTGGACTCCAACATAGTGACACAATTTTAGTCTTGAATTGCACAGCCCGGCAGGAAAAAGGGCCAGGCCTCGGACACTTCCCTGTAAAACCATCTCTCCTTGCACTTACTGCAGACTTCATGGTTTATTTGTCCTTTGATGTATTTTTGCCTTGGCTGCATTTTGTTTTCAATCTTGCCATGAGGGTTTAAGTTTTTCTAGCCATTGAAGAGCCACTTGCCCCAATTACAGACATCCCACCCCATGAAGCACAGAGAAGCCAGCTTTCCATCTCTGGCAGCCTATAACGTGGCCATTGGTTGGGGTTGGATCTTAATATTTTTCTCCATCTTTCCAGTTTGGAATTATTTACACATCACAGTCACCTGGTTATAACCTCCTAGGGATTTCAAGAAAAGACAACAACAGTTCAGCATGAAGGCACGGAAGATAGATTATCACAGACCATGGGAACAGGGTCAATTCCTACTGAAGACTCTGCTAACTTTGTGTCATGGAGCACTCCTGATGGCAGGAGGCAGGTGGCTCTGTTCTAAAGCTAGAAACATCTGGAAATGATCTTTTTGCAGTTTTCTCTGCCTTTTCCTGAGGTCAGATCTCACTGCTTGCCTTATAAACCACAGACTCACACATTACTGGCCCAAGGGGATCATCAACCTGGTCTAGCCAGCCCCAGGCAATGACTTCACCATCAGGGACAGGTCACCAAGTGTATAAACAGACCTCAAACATACCAAAGGAGCATGTTAGAGAAGGAGAGAAGCTCATCACTCACAGTCACTATCCCTTAGTGTGCTTTTGGTCCAATACAAAGTGACAATAGAGAAAGTGCTTCACTCTAAGTCCCTCTCACAGCTGTCCAGCAGTTCCAGGGAGGTCCATATCAGGACCACCTCCAACAGTTGACCACAGTTTCTGGTTAAGTTGACCAGGGTGTGACCTCAAAGATCCCAAGTGTAATGGAGCCCAGATGAGAGCAATAAGCATCTCTCCTATGCCATCACATGCAAGGAATCTGGAAGGTCCCCCTCTTCAGACCCACAGAACTAACCACCAAGGGTTTTTGGAAACACCCTGGCAGACATGTGTGTTAAAAACTGGGAAAGACAAATAAGCAAAAGCAATCAGACAAAATAAACTCAAAACTACTGACCTCTTCTTCAGGTAGCTGGGCTCCTAAACCTGCCTCTAGGAGATGTCTGTCACCAAAGCCCAGCCCTGACCTGACCCTAGCTGGCTCCTTGCTGGGGACCATGTCCCAAATTACTACTGTCCTGAGAGACACCACTTCTCTCTATTCTAAATCATCTTCTTATAAAAGCAAGAAAATCAACAGGTACAATTAGGACCCAACCCAGTTTGTTTGATGACCCAAACACCACTGGCTGGACAAGTTCAAGACAAAGAAGGGCCACTCCTTCAGATCTGTCACCTTGTCAACTGAGGAAAGAACACTGATGTGACCATTTGGAGACATGGGCAATGTGAGTTTCACTAATGGGTACAGGTGAAGGTGCTCAGGTAAGACCCCACTCCATCCGTAATTGAACTTTACCATGGTTCTGGCTCAGTAATGTTCTGTCAGGTACCTGTGTGCGCATTTGACATTTCAGAATTTGGGGATAGGTAGTGATATGGTTTCTGTGATTTCCCTTGGGAAAGGAAATAGATTAAGGAAAGGTATTAGAGAAGAATCATTTGCACAGAAACCACTCATACAAATTTAAATAAAGGGAGACTTATCCTAAAGATCTGGGTGAAATGGAATTCATAAGAAGGTGACAAGGTATATACTAAAGCCTGGAGCATTCTAAGGGCTTCTGCAATAGTGCCTAGACGCTCCCCCTTGTGCCTGTAAATTGATACTGTTCTGCTTCCTGAACCCTCTCTTCATTCTTCAAGACAGGAAATCTAATTGGCTTCTGACTAGTCAGAATTGGTTCCTTCTTAATCAACTGCAGTTGGGGTAGGCAGAGGACTGTATGGTAGGTAGAAGGACTACCCTGGGCTTGGGGGTAATATAAATCCTCCAAGAAATGGGTGTGGGGGCAGGAGAAGGCTGACAGGCAGTTCTACCGCAGAAGGCCCTCCTATTTCGCCCTTCAGAGATGAGGCAAAATTCCTATTTGCATCACATCAGTATGAACCAGACCTGAAGCAGAGAAGCCCTCCAATCTGGTGCTCAAGGCAAATCACAGAGTGATCAGGCGCCTTCAGCTGCGTACATAGATCATTTGGGAAAGCCAGAATGGGGACTCAAGGAAAGGGCAAGAAGAGGTAGACATTGCAGATTAATTAAATGGCTTCAGAGAGCAGACTCTCCTGCCCTCCCTCAGACCCTGTCTCAACGGTGTTCCCTCCCAGAGGAATGGTTAATTGGTGGGAGGTCAGTACATTACCTAGACTCATTTTGATTTGTCAACGAGGCAAGAAGGGCAAGGCAGGAGTGGCTGGTTGACACACTATTATACAATCATCTGGAAATCTAATTTGTGGAACCAGCAGCCATCTGTTTCATGGGTAATGTGCCAGGGTACCTGCCAACAACAGAACAAGCTCTCTGCTGTCGGGTAACTAATTGCATCTATGGGACCAACACAGCGTGAGACTCAACTAGTGGAACATGATCATCCACTAAATTACCACTTCTTCTGGGCCTTTTCCCAAGACACCGTGGACATACTACAGAGCCTCTGACACAGCAGCAGGGGATAGAGAGGCTGGGCTGGGCTATGTCCCTCACAATATGATAGGAGCTATGCAGGAGATCAGGTTTGGCTCTAGTTAACTTTTCTGAGAAGCGGGGAACCTAGGAAAGGAAGTCAAGGCTGAGAAGAACTTACACATTGATGTCAGTGATTCCTTTTATACTTTCTCATGTATTTTCCCTTTCCCTTTTTGAAGACATCTTGTTTGGAGACTAAATGAGTGGAATGCACAGGAGGTATGAAATCTACAACTTGTCACTGCAGGTGACATGATGACCAACAGTTGTCTGATTTAAAATTTAGATTATAAATTCTTCTATGGGAATAAACTCTTCAGAGGAAAAAAACCTCTTATTCTTTGGTATTACCTACAACAACCAGCATCCTAAAAGAAGTGAACTGATAGTAGGTAAGCTTTCTACCACCTCTGCATACTCTGCCCCCCAGAGTTTAGTCTACCCATTAGGCATGGTGTCCCCTAGAGTCTGGACAGACTTGATCCTAGATTTTGTAATGTTTAATGAGTTGTCATGGAAAGGATAAATGGATGGATAGATACCCAGTCTATCTAAAGAACTTAACCTGCAAATTCAAGAAACAGTACATTTTCATTACTGTTTTTTTTTCTTTAAGAATATAGGAACATCATCAAAAATGTACCAAGAACACTCAACATTGTACAGACCCTAATATTAGCTGTTCTGGCTTTCTAGTGGACTAGGGACAGATCTCCCATTATATACCTGTCTCCTGGGCTCTTTCCAACCTCATTAAATTCACATTGCCCTGGGTTGGCTCTGAGCTTTAGTGAAAAAAAAAAAAAAAAACCCACCTCCTGTTTTCCAGACAGACCAGTGCCTAGCACACTGCTCTTGTGTGATGAATACTTAGTGATTATCTTAGTGCAACCAAGAGGAAAAAACAAGGGATTTGTCCAGCAGGGGGGCGTATGCTTAGCACTCAAGGAGCTAACCCGCTAATAAGCAGCATGAGCCAAAGACACTTCTGACTCTCTGGTCCTCTAGGGGTCAGCTCAGGGTGTTGCATAAAAGCTGCTACAGAAAGGAGCTCCAACAAGCACAATAGCCATTAGGCTGGAACCACCATGAAAGATAAAATAAGGAATGTTCGAGAAGGTTGAATTAGCTCTACAGAGATGTTTCTGTTTCCCCTGGGAACAGAGGTTTCTAGTGGTGTGGATTATCCCACAAAACAAAATAGTATGCCTAACAGTTACAGAATATATTATTCTACTAGGAGTTTTAATGTCTTTTTTCTTTTTTTAATTTAAGAAGTAAAAACAAAATTTTCTGATTGTATTTAGCTTAGACCTGGATGCACACAAACTGGGTGACAAACAGTAGTGAGCAGAATGTCCAAGGATTTACACTGTGTTATCAGTCAGAGGTGACATCTGCCCCAAGAGTGTGCTTGCTAGTAAATATCTAACAACTGGATGTCCAAAAAAATCCCTGATTTGTAGTGTTTGCAACTTTTTAAAAATCCTTTTTAGTTGTAGATGGACATAATATCTGCATTTTATTTTATTTAATTTTTATGGGGTGCTGAGGATGGAACCCAGTGCCTCACACATGTGAGGCAAGTGCTCTACCACTGAGCTACACCCCCAGCCCATGTTTGTCACTTTTAATAGTGTGAATATTCCCATTGTGGCAGAAGGCAAGGTACTGACATGAGTTGACAAAAGATGAACTTTTATCATCATCTATGTGGAGAAACCCAAACACACAGATGATGAGAAAAGTCAAGTAGGTAGAAAGTAATGAGGAGTTTTGAGTATTTCTTACATTTATTTTAAATATAGTATATTTAAATGAGAATTTATACCATTTAATTTTGAAACATGACTCTGTTTAACAACTGGCCCACAGAATTCCTGAGGATTCAACATTCCTTTGCAGGACTGGATGAGACACCTCAACCTACCACTGCAGCCACCAGACAGAGGCTGAATTCAGGTGACAAAGACCAGAAGACTTTCCAGCTTTGATGGAGGTGGAAATTTTATGCTTTTTTTGTTTTTGTTTTTAATCTCTGGTGCCATGATTACATTCAAAGAAATCAAATACTTTAAATAAAAATAACTATATCAAAAATGATATCAAGGGCTGGGGATCTAGCTCAGTTGGTAGAGTGCTTACCTCACATGCACAAGGCCCTGGGTTCAATCCCCAACACCACACACACACACACACAAAGATATCAAGGAACACCTAAAGGATTCCAGTGTAGCTTATGTACCATTAGAAATGAAATATTTTTGTCAATAAAATTCCCAAACTTGCATAACACTGATATCTACAATGATACCTGATACGGATTGAAAATTATGTGCTGGAAAACCTTAAGAAATTTCAAGAATAATAAGAACTTTTCAGGATTTTTTTTTTTGGGGGGGGGGTTCAGATTGAACCCAGGGGTTGCTTAACCACTGAGCCACATCCCTAGCCCTTTTTTGTATTGTATTTAGAGATAGAGTCTCATTGAGTTGCTTAGGGCCTCACTAATTTGCTGAGGCTGACTTTGAACTTTGGATCCTCCTGCCTCAGCCTCCTGAGCCGCTGGGATTACAGGCATGTGCCCCCGGAGCCCAGCTAGGATCTCTTAATTTATATTTTCTTCTCAGTTTTATTGACTAAGCTTAAAAAAAAATACTACGCCTTTTCTGACTAATGTCTCTGCGAGTATCTGAGAATATTTGTTTTTGTACAGAGGAAGAAAGATAAAGAGACGGTTTCCTCTCCCAGAGAAGTCAGGCACAAATTTGATTAAACAAGGCAGAACCATCCCGTTCTTTTTGCACTGTGTATAAAGGTCTCTGCCAGCTCCAGACCTCCTGCGAGTCTACATTTCTACCTTAGGGGCCCCAAAATGTCTTCTTGGTCGGGGGTGCTGGCTGACAAGTTTCTTCCTTGCCTTCAACAAGGGCTGTTCCCTCCGCTAAGGTTCAAAATACAGTCCACGAGCCCCTGGGTGGCTTTCTTCCCATGCGCAGCTATGAGGTGCCCATCTTCCACTCAGACTGTCACCATCAGGAGTGGTGAGAAGCCACGAGAGAAAGATGAGCAGTCAGGCGCATGCTGTTTTTCTGTCAGGAAAGATGATGAGCTCTTCAGAGCTCACCTCCTGGGACAGCACAGAAGCTGGTGCCAACAGGGGACCCTCCAGGAATAAGGCTCCACCCCCCACTTCCCCACCCTCCACCTCCAGGGCCGGGCAGGGCTGGGGAGTGGCTCCGCCCAGTGCGGGCTTCTGTGGCTCCTCCCACTCTCCCTGAGCCGGCGGTTCATCCCTTCACTCCCCACTGTCTGACCCCAACTCCTGGGAGAGGTTAGGTGTCCAGGTCCCTAAATCTGATGCCACTTCATTTCCACGTGTCCACCTTTGTCTGGTTCCACTTTGGACCTCTGTTCAACGTCCTATATTTCAAATACAGTTTTACGTGGTGAAACGCGATCTTAAGCTGGCACTTATTCGACACTTTTCTAATAGAGAGTAAGGTCTGGTTCAAAACAGCAGAGCTGGCTGATTCTCCTCCAGCAGTGGTTGCTAGGAAACCATTCTGTGGCAAATGAGAATCGCATCCCCTCCCGACTTCCCCATCTTGTGAACTCCGATAGAATTAATGTAGGCACCGTTCCTTCAGTGGTGAGTCAGTACTACCCAGGGATATCTTTTCTCTTTTACTGTTAAATTGCTGCTTAAATAATTAACTTTTATTTATTGCTTAGGTCTTAGCTTCCCAGTTACTCTTAACACTCTCAAAGGATAAGTCTCTCTTCGTGTATCCCTTTGAATCCCAAATGCCCAGTCACCAGGGCTTGAGCAGTATGCACTGATTGTGTTTGAAGGGAGGTGGCCAAGCGGATGAAATGTCTCCAGATTAGAAAATGAACAGTCAGAGTAGTTCCCTGGTAATTAACGAATTCGCAGAGCTATTTTCTTTCTTTGGCTTGTTCTTCTGCTTTTTGATCTTAAATTTGAGGCCACAGAAGGGAAAACTTGCTGTAATATTTGAGAAGTAGTCGTGGGAATTGGTGCGATTTCCCTGGAGAACACGTTGGCAGTATTTGTTAAAGCTGAAGGTGCACATACACTATGACACACAGTCCATTGTGAGAGGTATCAAATCTTCACACACCTGGAGAAATCTGCCAAGAACTCACTCCAGTGTTGTTCAAGGTAATTTAAAAATTAAAGCAATTCAAATTTCCATCCAAAAGAATAGATAAAAAATGGTGCCACACACTATACTGCTCATTCCATACTGCACAGACTGTCACAGGATGCCATATTATATAAGTATGTTATATTATATAAGCTGGAGTAACATGTCAATATGGTACATCATTTAGCAAAACAACCTTATTTGCAGAGAAATGTATACCACACGATACCATTTTTATCCAGCTTAAAGTATGTCAAATCCAATTGTGTATGAATGTATTCTACAAAAAATTTTTTTTTACAAATATGTATGGAAATAAGATCACTGAATTCACTACAGTGTTTCCTTTTGGGAAGAGGGAAAGACAAATGGGTCAGGAAAGACTATATAATTCTTCCTGTAATGTTTTATTTATGAAAAAAATGTATTCAAAGAATGCATAGCAAAATGTTAAGGCTGGACAAAGCTGGATGATAAGACATAGACAATTGTTATATCATTCTCCAAGCTTGTTTATGTTTCATGTATTTATTCACTTTGTTTTTAGAAATTTGCCTTAAGATGATAGAAGACCCAAAATTCTTTCATGTGGGCAGGGGACCATTGCATAGAGCTGTCACAGGAGAGAGGGAGTCATTTTCGGTTCAGAGACTTGGTTCCCACCAAGTTAGAGAGACTCATTAGAAGTTCTAGCTACACATTAGGAAGTTCACGTGAATTAGTCTTTTAAATACTGGTAATAAAACAAAGGAAGGTCAGACAATGGGGTGCTTTTTAATATAGTAAATAATAAATCCTTCTTTGTTTTGCTTTGTTTGAATAAAGTTAATTATAAAAACAGTGCATCACTTTGGCAGGTAGCAATGCCTAGAGCAACGGATCTGAAGCCTTAATGAGCATAAAAATCGCCTGGGATGCTTATTAAAATGCAGATTCCCCAGCCCCATTTCCTCCCCCTCTAACTCACTACACCAGGGTTGGAACCCTGTCATTTCCCTCTTTAGCAATCACCCCAGCTAGTTCTGGTCAATGAGCAGGTTAGCCAAAGAGTACTCAGGCAGGTCGCTCTACCCATGAACCAAAGAACAGCAGAGATTCTGATTATGAGAACACACTGCAAGCATTGCATTGTATTAGCAAATAAACAGCTCCTTGAAAATCCAAATCTATAAAATTATCATATGCAGCATACTCTTCAGCATCCATCCGTTCATTCACGAGATATTTACTGAAAGTCTGCTATGTGCACAGTATTCTTTCTCTTGTCCTTAATTGTGCTCTATGTTAATTTCTTTACACATATCCATATGCAAAATTTTATATAAATGCATAAATATGGCTGGCTGATTCATCATCTTGCCTTTCTTACTTTCTTTTTTCTTTTACTCCAAAGTAACACTGATATGCTAGGAATACTTTTCTTGGGGGGTGGGGAGAAAGGAGGGTTTTTGAGAGGGACTTTTTAAAATGCAGTATTTTGTCCTTCTCTTTGCTTATCCATCCCCTCCCGCTCTCCTCCCTCTTCCACAGGAGGCACCCCTCGCCCAGATAATCCACATCACAACCCAATATGTAGCCACCAGGGTACTTTCTTATGCTGATTGATTTTACAGACACAAACACTACACCTAAACTTAGCAGACCTGTGTGTATAGTAAAATATACGGTGCTTTGCCATTAACCTGTCTTTTGGGGGAGACAATACACATGTACAAAAAAATAGACACAAAGAAGACAAAAGTTTAAACCAAAAAAAAAAAAAAATAGACACAAAGAAGACAAAAGATAAAAGTGGCCCAGTAATGTAGTCACATAGTGAAAAAAAAACATGGAAAAGACCCGTCATCTTGCATATTGTAGGCATATGAGAAGCAGAAAATAGAGACCATAAGGAGTCATCAAGAAAATTCTGTCATTTCCTTTTAGAATAAGAGGACCAACACCTGGGTTCATTTGCTCAGGCTATAAAGGAAACATCTTGGCCTCAGAGGACCTAGAGGAAGGTCCCTGCCCTGAGGTGGAGCTCCCAGACCCCAGGAGCACTGGGGAAGGAGGGGAAGGTCAGGACAGCAAAGGCACAGTATTTAACGTAGCAAATGCCACAGTGATATTTGCAGGCACAATCATGTAAATGTTACTTGCTGTGAGAAATGCATTTCCGAAGCAGATGCTTTCCACCATCTATCCACTTGGCTGCCTCAGAATGAAGCAATTCCTTTCTCTGCCTCCCAGGAGGGTGTTAGCGTGTCTGCTGCCTGGGATTGAGACTCCCAGCCAAACTAAAGTAGCAGCTAACACCATGCTCTTGACCAGCTGGTGAAATGGGCTTCCTCCCTGGGGTGGAGGAACCTGAACTTGCGCGCTTTAGAGGACAAAAGTCAACGCACTCCTTTGGGGTCAGCTCCGTAACTTCTCCATGAAAGGAAGAGAGGCTTTGGATAAAATCTCATCATCGCCTTGGTGAACCCAGAATTAGAGCATAAGGTGAACAGTGGCAGGGGGAGGGGGCAGAAAGCAAGTGGCACAGAGACTAGCAGAGACACAAAACGCAAGCAGCTGGGGGGTGGGGCCAAAGGGAGCCTGCTTTCTGCCATAGCTCTCATTTCTTCTTGTTTACTGGGCAGCTTTAATTATCCAAGATGACTTTTGTTTTCTCAGTCCTCTTAGCAGAACAGAAATGTAGTCATAGGGCTTCCTGGTCCTTGGCCAGTCTGAGTATCAAATGGAGAAAGAAAGTCTGCTGAGCAAAGGAAACTGCACCTTGATTTTCACTGCTGTCTGGATCAGCTCGTCACCCACTCAGGGGGGATAATCAGAACTCACTCCACAGAAATACTTGTTGCAGTCCTACAAAGTAAGAGAGTGCAATTTCAAAGCCACCATACCTGAAATTGAATATCTAGAAAAACAGCAAATGATGGAAAGAAAATGATACATCAGTGGTTCATATTCCAGATCTGACACTAGCACCCTGGGTGACACTGGGCAGGTCCCTTACCCTTGCCCAGCCCCCATTCCTTACTTACAGAATGAGGATATTAATATGTTCCCACTTAATATGGCCTGACTGATGTTCACATGTGGTTATGATCGCTAAAGCATTTTTGAAACACTAAAAATTATATAAAGATAAGGTATTTATGTCATTGCATTAAAGCATCTGCTACTAAAGATTTGAGAGAAGCCCATGATGAGGCCTCAAGTGAGAGGCACGACACAGGAACTTTTAGGGAAGATGCCAAGCAGTGCCTGGTTACCTGCTGCATGGGGTGAAGAGAAGGCCCCCGGCAGTCACTCAAAGAAGCAACAATTATGGGCCACAAGGTGGAGATCGAACAGAAGATTGGGAGCTGAGTCAGTCCTGGAGAACTTAAATAATTGGACAAAGAGCCCAGGTGATCACAAAGTGTGCAATGGCTTTATAAGAGAACAAAGGAAATTCACCTGTGCTCCCAATGTGGCGGGGTGTCTTTGGAGCTAGGCCTAAGTCTCCTCCTTACTGAGAGGCCCCCAAGTGTCCTCTGCTGGCCCCACCACCTGTGACATGAGAGATAGTGAGCCAGAAGGAGCCCTCCAACCTGCTCTCGCTCATGTTCTTTTCATTAGGTTTTCCTCCAAGGCCCCAAAGTCGTAGACAATGTTCTACAACAAAACAAAAAGAAGCGAACGAAATACCAAGCAGTGGTTTAAACACAATCACTCTACTGCAAAACAGGACAAAGTGTAAATGACAAATAAATAAGTGTAGGTTATTACTTTTTCCCTGCTTAACTATTGTCTCAAACTATAGATAGAGGCTGGGGGGTAGCCCAGTGATAGAATGCTTGCCTAGTATGAGCAAGGCCCTATGTTTGATCCCAGAACCATTAAAAGGGAGAGAGAGAAAAAAAAAAAATACAGATGACTTCCGAGCAGCTCTTCAGATGAGCATGAGACAACAAGCATCACCACACAAAATAGTATAATTCTAACCCAAAAGCAAGGAAGCTTGACATTTTGGGTAGCTTATTCATTCTTATCTGTGTAAATGTGCAATTTCCAAGAGACCTTGAAAATAGTTCAGATGTTCAAATATCTCTGATGAGATCTGCAAGTCCAAATCTCTAGGTTGCCCATCACTTTTCTTGAGGGGAATTGATAGTATCTACTTAAAAACAGGAAAGTTTTTTTTTTAAATGTGTGGCCAATTTTGAACATGATATTTAGAAGTGATATGAAGATGCCTAAAGAGCATCGGTGATGTTCATCTGGAACTTATTCTCATTTCCTATGTGCTTCAGAGCAGAGGGGAGTGTCTGTTGAAGGGACTCCGTGTCAATTCCTCAGCTGCTCTACTCAGAAGCACCTAGAATGTGTGCTACTTCCCACTCTGCCAGACTCCTCCCTCCAGCTGAGAGTCTTAATGGTATCTTCTTTTCAGCTCAAGCGGGGGTATATTCTGAGCTTCTTCCAGGCCAGGACAGCTGGATAGAAGGGAAAAGAGGGACTGGCCCATCCTATTCCACTGGGCTGACTTGCCTGGAGCCACTCGGCTCCCTGGGGCTGAGCTCAACCTGGCATGCCATTTTCCTGCCTCCTAGTTCATTTCACCTTCTATTTCTTCCTTGAATGGCAGAAATTTTAATGTACTAGTATAAAACAAAACTAATCTCAGATATTCTACTATGGTTTTCCCAAAGCATTGTTGTAATTATATAAAGTTTTGGACTTAAGGAAGAAATAAAAGTTGGAGAAAAAGAATATACTAGAAGCTGCTGGGTGCAGTGGCACAAATCTGTAATCCCAGCAGCTTAGGAGGCTGAGGCAGGAGGATTGTAAGTTTAAAGCCAGCCTCAGCAATTTAGGGAGGCCCTAAGCAACTAAGTAAGACCTTGTCTCTAAATAAAATACAAGAAAGGGCTGGAATGTGACTCAGTGGCTAAATGCCCCTGGGTTCAATCCCTGGGACTCCCTTCCAAAAAAAAAAAAAAAAAAAAGTACTGGATGCTATTCAATAAAGACAAAGAAAGTCTTCCTAATTCCCAGAGGAATAAACCAGGGAGAAAGATCCATATTGAAAAGAAAAGTTGTTGATGGGAATGTCCCTTGAGCCACTTCCCTATCTACTGGTCATCTCCTGACTGCTCAGGACCACCTTCCAGGAAAGATTACCACACAGATGGCCGGTGTGGGTCACCTTGCACACTACCATCTGCACACTGGTGTCCTGAATCCTTTGTAAGAGTAAGATCAATAGGAATTCTTCCCCCCAGGCCCAATCTCCCATACATACACAGATAACAGAGCTTCTGAATCCATGGAACTAAGATACCAACCTGGGACAGAAGGTCCCCTGAGGTGCAAACCCAACTAAAGGGTGGGGCCAAAGCAGCCTCTGAGCACCATCCTCAGGCCCCCTTATCTGCGCTGGCTGGTTGGTAGCACAAAGGCTGGGGAGGAGGCAGTCGGGTGGGTCAGGACATGAGCTTTGACGTCAGGAGCCTGGCACTAGTCCTGCAACTCAGGCAAGTAGCTCAGGCACTCTCAGTCTCAGGGTCCCCAACAACAGAGGATTGGCAGTGATAATAATAATACCTACTTCCAAGGGTCGTTGTGAGGATTAAATGGTGCTTAGCATGGCAGCTGGCACATTGTAAATGCTCCATAAATGTTAGCTGTTGCTATTAATACCCAGCAGGCTTCCACCAGGCTGCTTTGGCAAGGTCGCTACATTGTGCTTTGCAGAACTGAAACAGTCTTCTTTAAACACTGTCCTTCAGCACCCTGGCCAGAGACCTCCAGAGCCCTGGTGAGGTCATTTTAGTAGACTTTGTGGGACAGGATCCGAGGACAGCCTGCCAGTGCCATGATCTTCAGCCCTCGTGACCAGCCCATGGCCCTGTCTGTCTCTCCAGGGGACTGGGAGCTCAGAACTTCAATCACCTATAAATGGCAACAAGAGCAGGAAGCAAAACCAGTGCACCCTCTGTCCCTGTGGGTTATTTCAAGCAAAGGAAATCCTTTGATGGTCAACAGGGAGCCCTGAATTCTAACCTCTGTTCTGGCCAATTCCCAGGGCTGTGGGAGACCTGTTTGCTTAATGCAGTAGAGACCCAAGATCTAACAAAAGAAGAAGTGTCATTGACGACTAACCCAGTCTCTCACATCCCTTTCCTCTCCTCTCCCAGAGAGAATTCAGGGTGAAAAACATTGATCTAGTATCAAAATGATGGTATAATGAAGGCTTCTGGAGACAGCTGGGGCAACTGCGACTCCACATCCCTCGGATAGAAAGGGGAATCAACAAAATGTCCCTGAGCCATTTTTTAAGTTGTTTCCTTGAAGCTTCCAGAGCAGTCCAAAATAATAATAATAATAACAATGATGTGAGCAAAGGGTGTGAAAGTTACAATTGGAAGGGAGATTGCAGATGACATATCTTTTGCAGATGAGGAAAACAGGCTAGGAAAGAGGAGACGTGTATCTATGATCACAGCCAGGTGGAAGCAGGCATCAAGTAAGAATGGAAAGGACACAGCAGCTAACAGTTATGTGTTCAGTGCTTATAAAAAACCTTGAGTATGTTGTTTAACCTTTTTTGTGACTCCATTTGCCATCTGTGAAATAAAGATACTAATTGTGCCTACTTTGGCCTTAAGCTGGTTTAATAGCAAGTGCAGGTTAAGGGGTCCCTGAGAACATGCCAGCAGCCAGCTGTATTCTGCATCCATGGCTCTGGGAGCCCCCCAGTTCAGGCCTGATGGGTGCCCTCATTTCAATCTTTAAGTGGAAGAGGATGCTCTAGTAAGGAGTTGACAAGTTCCTTGTGTCAAAGTTCTGTACCAGAATCTCTCCTCTGATTTAGTAATGCCACCTGGTCATCTGTTGGGGCCTGGGCTGACCATCAGAATCCCTTCCTTTCTCTGTCATCTAGAGTGTAGACCCAGCTCTGGGCATTTAGGAAAAAGCACTTGGGTCCTAAATGCAGGAAGGGTTTCCTTAGCACACCTGCAGAGGCCATGTTTCCATGGTGCTCATGGACACCAGCAGAATCCCAGGGTCCGCAGGGACTGACATCGATTTTTTTTTATCAACTAGTGCCCTGGTTTTAGGTCTTCTCCTGAATCTGATTGATTGGGTGACAGGGGAACCAGAGGATAGAGCATGCTGTAATCACCAGAGGCATTTAGTGCTTGAAAGTGGATGTTTTCAAACAGGCTGGAAGCAATTAGACTTGGGAAGATGGCACCTGCCCAGCTTGACCTATGATGGGCTCAACACACACGCTGCTCTTGCCTCACCTCTTTTCTCCCTTCTCCTCGTTTCCCCTACACCCTTGATGATCTTATTTATTCATATTCCTCAACAGTCATCTGGAGATACATGATGCCCCAGGGCAGATTTCTGGCTCCTCTTTTTCCTTTATCTTGGGTCCAAATGCCCAACTTCTCCTGGTCATCTCCTGCCCCTGCAATGTGGCACCAGCTTCTCCAACTCAGTATTCCAGAATTAAGTCCATCAAGTCCCGGCTCTGAAGCCTGCCTCTCTTTCTGAACTCCCCTCCTCCACGGGGGCATCATATACTCTCATCTGTGGAATTCAAGTCACCTGATCTACCCCACCTCCCAGCCCCCAATATTCCATGAACTTCCAAGTTTTGTCAGGTCTACCCTCAAAAGTCCCTTGCTTTTGTCCTCTCCTTTCTGCTCCCACCATCATTGCCACTTGCTTAATTGTGGCCTTGATTTCTCCAAGATGAACGATTGCGATAGTCTTCTGAGCTGCCAGTCTCATCTTCTCTCTGTCCCCACCCCCGTCCTTTTCAGATTCTGTATGTAGATTAGTCACCCAAAAAGATCATATTTAATAATATCATCCCTTCAAGTGGAGAAACAGACTATTTACTCCAGTCATTGTCTCCAGAATAAAATGTTAATTCCTTAGCCCTCAAAAGGTGGGGAGAGTTGTCCAGAATAAGTCTTTCCTCATGAGCCAACTCCAAGTGATCAGGGGATGTGTGGATGGAGTGTAGTGAGAAAAGGATCCTAAGACTCTGCACAGAGATCATGGAAAAGATTGCCAGGACCTCTTGGTCATGTCTTCCCCTGAGCTCTGGAAGACAGGAATGGGATACCCATGCCTCCAGTGGACCACCTGCTTCAAGGGCTGCCATCACATGAACTGCCATTATCATCTTTCCAGAGCTCTTCAGTCTCTTATGTGCTACACACACACTGCAGTCCTCATCTCCAAACTTCTCCTATACCCTCTACTTCTGTGCATGGTTTGTGCTGTCTTCCCACCCCGCCCCCGCAGCCAAATGTACCTCCTACCACCATTAAGCTGCACAACCAATTCCATCTGTTCCCTTAGAAGGTTCTTATTTTTCCCAAGTAGCATGGTATCTCCCCTAAACACCTTAAACCCTCTCCCACATCATACCTCCCTTTCCATAATCAACTTATAAGCAGACGCCATCTGGCTTGTCCAGTGTTTTGCAGATGATAGACAAATATTTGTTGAATGAATCAATAGATATTCAGTTGTCATATGTGTCTCCAATAAGGGCACTATCCATCAGTTATTGTTCAATTAGGTTAATAATACAAGAATCACAACCAAAATATTGGGTAGTTATTAACAATCAAAGTTAAAACAGAATTAGAAGCTGTGCTCTGACTCACCTGCCCTTCCCTTTATTCCAGAACCCTGGGAACTTCATTATCAAGCAGTCTGATCTCTCCTCTTGCTGGGCTGGCTAAGAGCACATGTGTGGAGGATAATTGAACCTCTCCAGGGCCTGTACTCCACGGAGGCACACAGTGAAGCCTAGGAGAATCGTCTTGGCAGTGCAATGCCATTTGGGGAATGTATGCTGATTTTGTTGCAGATGGTGTGTTGTTTCAGTTTGCCTCCTGCAAGTTCACATTCATCGTTCTCCTCTGGTTTTCCAAGACTCAATTAGTCGACTCCAACTAACCCCAAATTAAAAGGAGAAAAAAAATACCACATACCCTGAGTAAATTCGCTTAAAATCTGGGTAGGAAGGCTTGGGCGGGGTCTGTAGCTCAGTGGTAGAGAGTTTTCCCAGTCTGTGTGAGGCCTTAGGTCCAATCCCCAGTACAAAAAAAAAAAAAAAAAAGGACATCTATTGGTGTCACAATAGATGTACAACAACTCTGTACACAACCCAGAGTTGGTAGAGCCCAGTGGGCCCCCTAAATGACTAAGTATCAAAGATCACTGCAGAGACTTTTTTCCCAAATGACCTGTTAATTCTTCAGCTCTCTCCTGTGAAATTGTGATTTAGTTGATTCTGGGATTGGGCCTTGAAATACACATTTTAGAAAATCTTTGCAGTCAGTTGTAGTATGTAGGCATTTGGGGAAGCCACTGGGATAGAGGGGGATTTTATGGAGACCAGGGTCACTGTAAGAACTGGAGGGGGCACTGCACTTGCCCACCGGTCTTGGAGCCTGCACACAATCTCCCCCACCCCCACACATACTCCTTCAGGGTAGTGATTCTCCAATGTGCTGTGCTAGACACATCATCAGGAAAGACTGCTAAACAAGTGGATTCCTAGTCTTCTCATGCTTAGGCGGTGGTTTTGGGGACCCCAGGAATCTGTTACGTCTTATAAACCCTCCATGGGAAACTAATTACAGGAGGTCAAAGGACCACTCAGGGGAAACCCCTGTTTTTTACAGATTGGAGTCCAAGCCCTTTGGGCTGCCCCATGCCAGCAGTATTTAGCCTTCAAAGATGGCCCCAAGAGCCCCCTCCTACTGCCTCGGCATGCGAGCAGCCTCCCTAAATGACCCACTGTGATCAGCAAAAATGGCTGTGATGTCTTGGTTCCTTGGCACCCACAGACACACAGGCAGCTTGCAGTTCTGAAACATGTGAGAATTCCTTTGCCTAAAGGGACAGAAAAATTGAACCAGCAGCAACACTCTGTCTCACACTCTCATCAACTGCACAGCCAGCAGGCTCTCCACGAGGGAGGTGATGATAAGGTCATGAGGGATGATTGCATTTTCTCCTCTCCAAGCCCAGATAGATGCTCCCACTTCTATATGGCTTTCTCCCTCTACTGCCAGCCAAAGTGGTCTCTCCTCACTCTGAACTACTAAGAATGCTTTGTGCTCATCTTAGAGTCTTGCATTACTTTTAATCAAGGTGAGTGTTCAGCTAGCCAGTCCATCAGGGCACCTCTTGAGGTAAAACCAGCACTATCTTGTCTGATACATCCAGCCTCTCAAGCCTGCCGAGTCCTGCTGTGGACCAAGAGGCATTGAGTCCTCACCATCTTGAGCTCAGGTAGCATGATGGCGCTGGTTATCAGAGTGACTCTCCCTTCCCCGACTTCTGACAGGGTGGCTGCAGTTAGAATCAGACATCTCTTGTGGGTGATCCCTCAAGACCAAACCTGACCCTGAGGGAGAGAGAGAGAGAGAGAGAGCTAGTGCTGTCTAACAAACCATCTCAGAATGTAGTGGCTTGAAAGAGTAAGCATTGATTGTTGGGTCAACTGGGCTGTCTCATGCATCTGCCGTCAGCAGGCTGCGTGTTGGGGATAAACAGGTTATAAAATAATCTTTAACGTCTCAAGCTGGGGTGGTTGGCTCTCCTCCAGGTGGCCTTTGTTCTCCCAACAGACACCAGATTTGTACTTAGGATGCTGAGGCTCTAAAAGGGTGACAGAAGTTCTCAGTGCCTCTGGAGGCACAGACTCCAAATTGGCATGTCATCACTCCTGCTGTTGGTCAGGAGGCCAGCCTAGGCTCCAGGGCAAGAGAAGGAGATTCCTTCTCTTCTATTGGGAAAACGGCAAAGTCATGATAAAAATAAAAGTGGATATGGGGGGGGGTGAATTGGAACCATTTTTGTCAACAACCACAATTTGGAAAAATTCAGGGCTGTGAAAGAGTTTTTCTTAAGAGTCACATGGGGCCCAGGGGTATAGCTCAATGATAGAGCTTGCCGAAGGTGCATGTGGGCCTGGCTTCAGTCCGCAGCACCGGAATATATACATATCAATCTTAAAAGTCACATGGGCTCACTTGACCATTACAGAAACTAATTTCTAATTATGTTAATGCCTGATGAGGGACTGAGTGAGTGAGGGACTCCTCAGCCGTGGACGTAAGCTAAGCTCTGCAGTTCCATCCCCTCCCCTGCATAGCTCAGGACTTCATGCCAGGGGCTGGAGCTTCTGGGTTTCTCCCTCAGCGATTCCCATTGCAATTGGAGAACCCTTCATTCAGGGCTTTTCCAAGGCCAGCAGGGTAAATTGAGATCAGCAGGAATGTGGTCCAGGCATTGTAATCCAATGCCAGAAAGATGTCACCAACCGCACAGAGCTTAGCAGAATAACAGGACTCCTCCCTGGGGCCTTGTAGCCCCAGCAGTTGCTGAGCCTAGAGAATAAATACACGGCGATGTCCTTTTTAAAAACAAGTGGCACCAATAAGCCCAACAAGAGAACACAAGGTATAAATATGAATCATACCTGGGAACATGATCCTAACACCAACAGGAGGGAAGCGGTCTGAGTTTCCCAGGCAACGCCAGCAGGTCAGAGACCAGGGAGAGGACTCTAGACGCTTCCACCCTCTCCTCCTGCCCCCTCCACCACACATCCAGAGACTCTAAGGCCACATAGTTTCTAATCTGACTCTCCCATGTCTTGTAGTCCAACAGTTCCCTCTAGGTTTTGGTTTTTGAACATGAAACATCCAGTGTTTCCATTGTGGGTGGAGGTGTTTAATCCTTTTGGCTCCACCCAAAAGATAAAATTCCTTAGTGCACTAAGTGTGTGTGTGGGGGGCGGGCTTCAGGGCCCCTGCAACAACTAAATGCTCCTGTGTGCTTGAAGACTCTCTCTTCTCCTCTCCCACCGGCCCTCCTTGGTCCTTCACCATCAGATCAGCCCAGCCCAGCCCAGTGTCTCAAGGCACCTGACATGGGCACCTCTTGGCTGCGAATTCATTGGTAACCCAAGAACTTCCTTACCATCTGCTCCACTCCCAGTCTAGGCAGCTTATCTTTTTCCTTTCTAAAAAGCCAGCAAATCCCCCAACCTTGTTTTTATTTTTAACATCTGTCTTCTACATACATTATTCATAACCCCCCCCAGCCCCCACATAACTGTGATCAATTTGTTCATTTCAGAAACAAGAGTGTGGTTCCAAAAGAAAAGAAAAAAAAAGTCCCAAATACTAAATAATTAACTCGAGGACATCTTCCAAGAAAAATACAAGAATTCAAAAGAGTAATCTTCCACTTGAATGATTTGGGCCTCTGTTAATTATAACTTCTTATTCACTGTGATTAATGATTGCTAGGATGACATTTAGAAGAGAAAGTGGGGGAAGACTGTCAAGGGGAAACTGTCCTCATGATAAGATCTAGCCATGGAACAGCCTTTCCCAGGGGAAGTGGCAGGACTTCATGTCAGGATCCTTTGAAACCCAATCCTAGCAAACACTGAGAGAACTTGCTAGAAGGAGCAATTGTCCTCTAGGGAAGTTTACAAATGACCTAAATCATTTATATTCCTGCTTTCTGAAATGATTGACAGCTGAGATAATGGTGGCGACAACAACAGTCACAAATTTGGACAACAGACATTTGGAGAGAAGATTTATTTATTTGATTTTTAAAATAAATTATTGCTACCAGCTTAATGACTTAACCTGAGACTCAGTAGTTTTGTGGTGGAAGCCCATCTTTCATACTTATTACTTGATCTTTTTTCTGTCTCTCTATGGGCTAGATTAAGGCATAATTGGATCAGCTGCTAACATAGTGCCCAATGTACAACAGAATTCAGATGACAGCCTGTAACTTAGGAGGAAGCCCTCTGAGACACAATCTTCATTATCTCTTGGAACATGCTAGAGTTCCATGGTGTCTTTTTCCAGGGTGGCAAGGGATTGTTGGCAACTCGATGCCACTGAGAAAGAGATGCACCAGATCTATGTGATATTTCATGACAACCACTGTAAATAGGCTACAGCATTCACATGAGCTTCCTGAAGCTCAGCTGCTCCAACTGCCAACCAATTTTCTGGCAGGGCTTCCAGGCTTTCCCAGGTTTCAGCCTGCAGGGCAGCCAAGACCCCAAGACCTCAAGGCTGTGCACCCCTGCTGGCCCCCACAGCTCCTCCTGAGGAATCCAGTTACTTGGGCACTGTCTCTGCCCAGTCAGAAATGAAACCAAGAGCCTGAGAACACAGGAGCAGTGTTCAGGGTCACTGCCCTCTCAGAGACATGCTCAGAGGCTCTGCGACTGGTTCCAGTGTAAATTTCACTCGAGTCTCAGCCTGAGCCCCCAACAGGCATGGCTCCTCCCGCTCACACATCTGGGGCCATTTTGCAGTCACATACCATTGATGGAAGCAGGGCCACTTTAATCCAAAATAAACCTGATATTTTGGATTACTTGCTTAACCTCATAGTATTAGCCACAATTCCCTGGGCTGGGCTAGTAGAGGTACTGTCCCCTTCCTCCAAGGAATTCCTCTGAAGGGCCTTGTTGTCATTTCCTGGTTGAAATCAACACAAACTTCAGATCCCCACTTTCTCTCTTAGCACTTCATTGTGTGTGTGTGTGTGTGTGTGTGTGTGTGTGTGTGTGTGTGTGTTTATGAAGGTAAGGGTGAGGATACTAACAGGACCCTGTTTCTCCCGGTTTTTCTGCCTTATATAACTAGGGAAATGCAGAGAGAGGCGCTTTGAGCAAGTTTCAAGTGCAAATTGGTATGCACTGAAAAACCTACTAAGAAAGTAATTTGCATTGGTTTTGTTTCAGTGGTAGTCAAAAAGTGAGGGGCATTTATCCCTCTTCTGTCCCAAGGGAACTTTGTACTGAACATCTGGGCTCCCTAGTCTTGGAGGAGAGTTTTCCTGGCATTGCAGCTCAGAGCTCTAGCCAGAAATTCCAAATGCTCGGGGGATAGCTGGGCACATGCCCATGTGCCCACACATACCCCGAAACACACTCCACCATGGGAAGACTAGAAAAATTGAGGGAGGCAAGTACAGGGAGCAGCCCATTCCAGTGTGGAGATGCTCAAGAACAGAGTCAGAAGGGATGACATTGTCCATAACTGGTATGGACTTGTATCCCCCGTTCCTACAGAGCCCGCAGAGGGGAATGAACCTCTCTCTGAAGGGATTTCATGACTGCATACCAGGAGATGGGCAGCGCACCTGGCAGCACAGACCCTCAGCAAGATCCTACTTGGTGCATAGAGAACCCGCCCTTCCTCTGGCTCTCTCCTATTCAGCAACCCCAAGGTTGTGGTGACCAGGGGCCCTGCTCTAGCAGATCATGCTCTGCCTGGGTCCTCTGGGATTTCCATAAGTTCCTAAGGGAGGAAAGTGTCTAGCCCCCAACCCATCTTGACTTCTTGTCACTGGTAAGTGGAAGCTCAGAGGCAGATGGAGTTTTCTTCAGAATGGCGGCACAGTGTGGTGGAGTGACGAGGGGAGAGACAATATTTAACCTCACCCACTCGTGGATTGAGTCCCAGACCTGGGACTATCGCATGTTTTAGAATCCAGACCCACACAGCCAGTGAAAAATACAGACTCCACCATCTTGAGCCTCCCTCCCTGCTCCTCTGTCCTTCCTGCCTACTTGGGTGGCCTCAGTTGGGTCTGGGGGAAGGGTGGCAGGAGAGGCACTGGTCTGACAGAATGAGAGGGACATTCTGGCTTCAACTGCTTCCTCTCTCATCCTTCCTGCAGGTTTTACCCAGAGCAGGCTGACAATGGGTACTGAGTGGTTTAATAGCCAATTTTTTTATTTCCTTTTTTTTTTTTTTTTTTTGCTTTGCTTTGCTAGGCATCAAACCCGGAGTCTCATGCACACTCTGCAAGCACTCTACCACTGAGCTACATCTCCAGCTTCTTTCCATCTTTAAAACCTGCCAGGCTCCTTCCTCACCCTCCAGAGGATGAGTCCAGATCAGCCTTTTTTAGGTTGTACCTGGGTTCCAGGGTTCCACCCCATTCTGAGACTTTGGCTAGATGGCAACCATTTCTATCTGCTCTGATCCCGGTGAATAGGAACATTTCTAGGCAGCCTTATGTGGTTTGCTGTTTATGTGTGCTTCACTCTATGCCCCAGAAGGGCAAGAACATTTCTTCTACTCCACTGACATCTGCAGTGGGATACCAGTGGAATGCAGGTCTCCATCACTAAAGTCCCAGGGACACTTTATTTTATGTACACTGGAACCCCCCCATGCAGGAAGATGGTATCTGGATCCTGAACTAAATCTCACTGACTGACCCTCCCTCCGCCCCAGCACTTCCTGTTCCCTTGGTCTTTCCTGTTTAAAGCCAAGGTTATGCTACCTCCTCACCCAGGTTTGAGAGAAGTTTGGGAAATCAAAAGTGCCTTAAATCAGTATTTTGAGGACAGAACCAAATTCAGGAATGGAAGCAGCCAACCAGCTCTAGTCTATTAAGGCCCGACTTGCTTGGTTTGGTTCTATAAGTAAACAGTTTTCTCAGCTGGGATGGATTTATGGCACTGCCAAGGACTTTCACAGCTAACTAGACCAGCCTCCAAATCCTTTTCTGTTTGGGGGTCTTGCCAGGGGCAAGGTCCTTCATCTGAAGGAGATGAGATTATCTACTTTGCCCGCCTCTGCCCTGCAAATCACAGCTGTCTTCTGAAGCCAGGCATCTCCAACTCAATTCTGTGAACATCATGCGCTGAGAGGAGAAAAGAGCCCATTTAAAATGACACCAGGGTTCCCCAAGATGTTTCCCGCATGCTTCCAATGCTGGCATCCCAGGGAAGAGAGTGGCAGACTGGGAATTTCAGTAATTAGATTTCCTGAATTTAACTCACACCTCCCATGCTGAGCAGTGAGGCAAGCAGTGTTCTCAGCCCATCAGCATTAATCAACCACCTTTTTTTTTTATTGCACCTGACCCACTTAAGCCAGTAAGTCCCAGGTGACCACACACCTGTGCCTTAAAGACCCTCGGCTCCCAGCAAGGCTCTCCCTCCCTTCTCACACTGGTCAAGCTGAGGGAGAGAAGCTCTGTCAACTAAACAAAAGAGAGAAACAGAACTTCACGTGCCCCTGGTGTGCAGACTGTCACCTGGCACCATCTGCCTCTTCTCTCTGCCAGCCTTGTCAGACAGCCCTGCTTGGTCCCTCCCAGGAGATTGTTCTCCAGTCCCATTGGGCACTGCTTTGGGGTTTTCATTAGAGTACAGCAGACACCCCAAGCCTGCCGAGGTGGCACCAAGTGACTTCTCCTCTGCTGAGCTGGGTGCCACATCTGTTGCCTCATCTGCGTTTGCTCTTCCTGGTCTCTGTGCTCCATCTGTTACGGTCATATCCCTCCACCTTCTGAGTAGCCCTGTCTTTTGTTCTCCTACACAGAGAAGGGGCTGTGGTAACAATCCTGTTCATGGATAGGAAGTAGAGTGCCCAGTGGACGGCCCAGGCCTCTGGACATAAGGACTGGCTCACTTTGGAGGTGATATGAATGTAGTGTCAGGGAGGGTCATTTTCCTTCTGCATTGTGAGAACTCAGTTCCTCATGCACAGAGAGTGACATGCACAGAGAACCACCCTGAGAATAAAGCCAGCACTAGAGAGGATGAAGCAGGGGGTCACAGAAGAACGGAACCCTGAAGATGACCCCTGCGTGCCTGGAGGCAGGGGAGTCTAAAGTGAGGGCTCTTCCAGCCCTTCTTGTCCCATGAGCCGAGGCCTTGCTTTTGTACTCAGGCTCACTGAGGATGGGATTTCTTCATTTGTAACCAGGAATGTATCTTCCAACCCAAACCCTGGAGTCGTGTCTGTATGGAAGTTTCTTTTAACTTCAAGTAACAGAATCTCAATTCCGGTTAACTTATACCAAAACAGAGAGAAAATCCTAAATTGCCACAAAGTGTGTAGGTGGAACGGGCCTTAGGGACACCCAGAACGTTCTTAGCCATCCCTGCTTCCCTCTGTGGTGGGCTGGCTTCCCTGGGTCAGCATTACCCCGCCTGCCCCCCCCCCCCCCGGCTGGTTCCACAGATGCCAGAGTCGTGGATTTCACCCTTCTATTCTCACGACACAGAACCCTCTCAGAGGACTCTGAATGCCCTGCATGATGTGGCACCCCAAAATCTCATTGTTAGGCAATGCAGGAATGTGAAGAGGTGAAAGTATTCGATTATGAGAGTTATGACCTCATCAGTAGATTAATCCATCCACGGATCAATAATTTGAACAGACTGCTGGGTGGTAACTGCAGGCAGGTAGGGTGTGGCAGGAGGAAGTAGGTCACTGGGTTGTGCCTTTGGGGATTGTATCTTATCCCTGGCTCCTCATTCTCTCTCTCTCTCTCTCTCTCTCTCTCTCTCTCTCACGTGACCTGAGCAGCTTTCCTCTACCGTGCCCTCTCACCATGACCCTCTGCCTCACCTCAGGCTCAGAGCAATGGCGATGCTGACCACAGACTGAACCTCTGAAATTATGAGCCCCAAATAAAATTTTCCTCTTTTAAATTGTTCACATCAGGTATTTTAGTACTGAGAAGCTGAATAACAAACTAGTCTGTCCCTGAACCCATCCCTGCTCCGGGTGTGTGTTGCGGGTGTCTGCCCCAGAAGAAGGAAGAGGCGCAAGAAAAGGTGAGGACAGCAAGAAAGAGTCACCACCTGGATTTCCGACACAGAAGGAGCATGACCCCCACCCCAAAGCATCTCTGATAAGGCCCCTCCAGAAATCACACACCTGATCATTCCATTTACCTGGTAATAAAAAATCCCCTGCAGTTTATGTCTTTGAAAGTTTTGGACCACACTTGGACTATTAAAATGGGGCCTATATTTAAAAGAAACATTTTTGTTTGCAGTTTGATTTTCATCTCTATGATTTTGACGGTTTCTTTTAAAAAGGAGAAGAGGGGAGTGGATTCTGTCTACAGTAAAGTCTCTCCTGCTGAGCAGCACAGTAACAAGCAACTGGCCATCCCCAGCCCACCCATCTCCTCCGCTAAGACCTGGTTGGTCTGTTGACCCAGATGACTTCCCACCTTTCATTCAGCCTTCAGAACGTGTGCATGTGTGTGTGTGTGTGTGTGTGTGTGTGTGTGTTGCAGTATGTGTCTCTAGACAGTGAAGAAAGTAGAAGGACAGGGGGATCGTTCAGGAAGTAGACACTAGAAGAAAACCGCACAGTCCCAGCTCCTCACTTTGCACAGACTGAAAAGAGCCAGAAACATGGTAGAAACTTCTACTTATAAATATCACTCACACATTTGAATGGACTTTTTAAAGACTAGAAATGGTATCCAGAGCTTACAGACTCTGTTAGCAATCTTATTTGTTTTACTCAATCCAGAGCATTTAGGCAAGACTACCAAAGAAGCTCCCACCAGTGATCAGTGGGCGTTCTTTTCAATATTTTATACTTTAGCAAAAGGTCCTCGTTAGAATATTGAAAAGCTGAACATGTCACAGAGATGACAATGGATGAAGACTAACACACACGTCAGAGAGGACAACACAGGAATCATTTGAAATTATTTATAAGTACTATATGAGTAACTAAATTAATCTATTAATGGGCCCAAATAAAAATTTAATTCCTCCAGTAATTTACAGAAACAGTAATTGGCAGTATTCTGAGAAAAAGGGGTAATTATTTTGATGAATCATGTATAAGTTAAATTAGTAGACCTTCCAACTCCAAAAAAGTATCTTTTATAATTAAAGCTTTCAATTAGTAATGAGTACATTTATGTGATTCAAATCCACTAAAAGCAATTAAATAATAAAACTTCGAATGATATCATTCCAATCACAAAACTATTTTCAAGGTTTTTCTTAACAATATCCTTGTCTTTATGTTAGTAAGTTATTCCTGTTGGTATGAAAAGCATTCTACTTACCCTTAATTACAGCTGCTTATGTCAATAAATAAGTCCAAAAATTCTAACAAAATAACATAATTAATATGAATATTTTGTGTAGTATGCATGCAGTCTTTCTGGTGGCATACATGTAGTACCTAAAAGTGGACACTAGAGGGAGCAAGACAGAGGGTGAGAAGGAAGGAAACAAAGATGAAATATACAGTCACTCCTGGGGATCTGTGGAAGGGGTGGTTCCAGGACCACCAGTAGATACCAAAACCAATGGATGCTCAAGTCCCTGATTTAAAGAGGCACTGTATTTGCATATAACATATACATATCCTCCCATACACTTTAAATCATCTCTAGATTACTTATCATACCTATTATGCAATGTAAATAGCTATTATACTGTATTACTTAGGGACAAGGAAAAATGTCTGTATATATTCAGTACAGACTCAATTTTCATTTAATATTTTCTATCCACGGTTGGTTGAGTCCACGGATGCAGACCTTCAAATACAGAAGGCAGGATGTACTTGAATGAAGAATGCATTTTCGTTTGACCTCAGTGATGCTCATTTTCTGGAGGCTATCGCCAGGAACCTAATTAGAAATCCGGTTCATGATTCATGTAACATGAATATACTTTATTTGGAAAGAGACCTGAGCAAGTCATGCTCACCCCTGAAAAAAGCCAGCTCATTATCATTCCCCCTCTCTCTCCACACCCCACACTTGCATAATACATGCCAGTTTTCAAAGTGATTTCATATACATTATCTTATTTAGGAGGCAATGTGGTGTAGCAGAAAGAAAATTAGACCGCAGTCAAGGAACCTAAATTGTAGTCTGGTCTCTTCCACTAGATGCCAGTGACCTTGGATGAGGTACTTAACCTGTCTGGGCAGAAACTTCCTCATATGTAATGTGACAGTGTTAGAATGCATGATCTCTAAGGCCCTTTAATGCTTAAACTCTGTAATTTTATGACATTGCCTATATAAGAGACTGCCTCTGTGTGTGTGTGTGTGTGTGTGTGTGTGTGTGTGTACGCCAACTGTGTATCTCACCTTAAATGTGAATTCTTTCAAATAAAAAGACTATTCTAGCTCCACTGAAAGCCATTTTCCCTTTCTGCCTTGGAGGAATAATGCAAATGCCAGGGAACTCCCAAATAGCCCAACGGCCCCTCCGGGAATCAGCAAGCACCAAGATTGAGTTACAAAAAACCTAATGTGTATATGAAATGTTTCCATCAACTTATGAAATAAAAGTCCAATAAAAGCAGTGGCTTTTTATTATTATTTAGATTTAAATCATCCCCTGCAGTGTCGAAAACCCAAAGGCAACCTCCTGAGTTGAGTAGGATCTCAGAATGAAATGGAAACTGAAGCAGCGAGGGGAATGGAAGCATGAGACATCAGCGTCCCACCTGAGAGGCAATTCTGGTTCTTTGTATTTTTGTTTCTTTGAGCCTGAAAAAACACCATAAAAGCTGAAAGTGAATAGAATTTTAAAGGATTCTTATTAACCTGTTGACAAACGCTGAATTCTGGAATTCGTGGATTATTTTTTGTCTCTCCACTGGCTCCTCTGCATCGTGTTCATTAAATTAATCAAAAGCGATGCTCATCCCCAACCTTGAGGAAATCCTTTAACTCCCCAGCCCGGTTTCATTTAAGTGTCCTCAAATGCACCCCCTGCTTCTCATCCAGGTTTCCAATTCTCTCTTTTTGAACTTCTGACTTAAGGGGAAAAAATGCAAATAAAGACAGACCTCAGGAGAATGGGGACTGGGCACCAGGAGTTCCATTGGGGGACGGAAGATTGGGTTGTGTGGACTGTCAGATCAGGGCGTGGGCAAAAGACCCAGAAGGCCACAAGGGCAGACCATCCCAGGGTTACCCAGAGAAGCAGCATAATCTGGCGAGGTGAGCGCACAGGGCAGCTCACTGCATCAATCTGAGAATCCGAGAAGCCAGGCAAGTCCTAGCAGAGAGCACTGAGGCTGTCCGGGGATCCTGTTTGAAAGCATTCGTGTTGAGAGAAGGTAGGGACTAGCAAGCAGGGGCCTGAGAAGCATCAGAAAGTGTTTCAGTTAGCTCCCTGGGGCTCCTTTCCCCCGGGGAAACTTCAACTTAAGGGAAATATTTCATTCAATGATGTCTATTAAGCTCTTACTGGTACTATTCCAGGCAGCAGGAATACATCAGTGAACAAGTCAGACAAAAATCTCCGCCGCTTTCATGGAACTTAGGTCCTTGTAAGGAGAAAAGGGAAATGTATTAAATAAATGTGCTGTCTAGTGAGTTAGATACTATGGCAACTGATGTGGAAAAAAAAATAAAGGGAGGTAAGGAGGAAAAGAAGTAGTAGGGATCGGGGAAGAGCTGTTCGCAATTTTAAAGAGTGGTCAGGATGAGCCTCGCTCACTCACATGATTTCAGCAAAGATTTTTTTTTTTAAGTAGAGGGAGAGAACCAAGGAGGTAATTTATGAAGGACCATTTCAGGCAGAGAAACACCAGTGCAAAGGCCCTGGGGTAGCAGCAGTCAAGAGATCAGAATGTGGCTGGAGCAGAGTGACTGAGGGGGCTAGTAGAAGGAGGCTGAGGTTAGAAAGGAATCATACCATAATGTGTGGAGTGGGTTATGCCATTGTGAGGACACTGGTTTTTACTTTGATTAAAATGGGGAATCACTGGAGGTTTTGAGCAGAGGGCTTAAGTGACCTGATCTGATTTATATTTTAATAGGGTCATTCTGGCAATGGTGTTGAGATCAGCCTGAAAAGAACAAAGGGGAACAGAGAACACAGTTAGAAAGCTATGATCATGTTCACTGAATGGCTGACGGTGGCGTGGGTCAGAGTGGTAGCCGTGGAGGGAGAGAAGTGCAATGACCCCCAAAAAACATGGAAAGAACAGCAGTGGGATGCACCAAGGTGTTCAGCATGTACAGCCAGCGTGTGAGGAGGAAGCGCTCAGGGTGATGGCGCCAGTTCAAGAGTGGCCAGCAACCAAGATGGGGAGGACCACCTTTGAGAGGAAGGACCAGAGGTTTTGAATTGGCCGAGTCGTGTTTGAGAGATCCAGGGGCGTGTTGTGAAGTCCAGCTGGCCTTCAGGTCTCACCAGGGCATCCTCAACCCACAGAAGGTCATTAAAGCTGGAGATCACCAAGGCTACCAGAGGAGAGGCTAGCTAGGAAGAGACTAGAAATAAGGGCTGAGCTCGGAGCACGCGAGTTAAATGTCTGGGCCTCCTTGGGACTGCATCTCAGTGAGCTTGGATGTAAGAAGTGACTCATGCAACCACACTCACAGTGACAGGTGTCGGGAAAGGGATGGCTGGGCCGCCCCTGCAGACACTTTGTCCCCAGGGATCACCTTACTCACCACCAGCCACAGTTTGGTCCTCCTACCTCCACATCTGACACTAGGGGCCTCTGAGAGCCTTCTCTGTGCCCCAGCCCTTCAGGCAAACACCCACATCGACCAAGCCTGAACTCCAGGTCTCAGTTTTCAGTGGGCCTCACACTTGCCAACTAAGAGCTCACAACCCCTTCATGACCTGTGGGACGGTACGTGCAGTGTTTCCACCCAGGGCTCAGTCACTGCTGTCCATCTGCCCAGCACCAGCGCTGGGGTGCCTGGGCCCAGTGCATCTGCAGCTTTTGGCTCTACACGGCCATTCCCAGCGGCTCCCCGGGATCCACATTTCCTCCCTTTTGCTCTGAACCTGGAACTTTCCTTTCTTGCCCAGCTCCACAGGATGATGCTATATATTTAAATGTCCCCCAAAAGTCTGGGTGTTAAAGACTTTGGTCCCCCAGGTGGCACTACTGGGAGGTGGTGGAACTCTTAAGAGTAGGTCTTGAGTCACTGGGGGCGTGCCCTTTAAGGGGATTGTGGGACCTCATTCATCCTGTGCTCCCAGCATGATCCCCTGATTATCGTAGGCCCAAAGCCACAGGGTCAACCCGATGGTGAATTGGAATCTCTAAAGCTATGAGCCAGACTAAACCTTTTACCTTTATAAGCTGATTATCTCAGGTATTTTGTTGTTGTGATGCAGAGTTGATGAATACAGACGATAGGGCTGCAATTCACACCCATGCTCCCAAGTTCCATATCCAGATCATCACTCCCAGTGGATTTTGCTGCTCTTCTACACTTGTGCAGCTAGTTGTGGGAAAGCATGTAACCTGCCCCAGCATCTGAGCCAGTGGCCCCAAGAGCAGTGGGTTTAATTGGTTCCATCCACCACCCAATGTTGACCCCACCCCTGATTTCTCTCTGACTGGCTTTCTTTAAAACTCCCATGAGAACAGAGACAGGTTTACCTAGTACGTCCAACCTATGTCCTAGTCAAGGTGGTGTTTGGGTCAGTGTGACAAATTCACACTATATAGCATCTTATTCATTGTTAAGTGTGACTTTCTTTCTGAAAAGCCCTCCCCAATGGAGCACCCCCTAAAAACTCTCATGTCAATGTCACAGCTGTATCCACAACATCCCTCCCTCTCAACAGGGTCTTCTGGGCCAAGCAGGACTATGGATCTCTGAAGAGGGTTTGCCCAGTGTCTTCTTGGCTGGGGACACTACAAAATGGTTTGGAAGCAACTGTGGTCCCTTCAGGTAGCTTCCACTGACTCCGCCTTACGCAGGCCAAGCCGAGGGCCGACCACAGTCTCTCAGAGAGCAGCAGGCTATGTGGAGGTCAAGGTCATGACCTTGACCTGCGTAGGAGAGGCTTCCTAGACCTGAGCTTCCAGGTGAAGGCTCCTTTCTCAATACCCACCCCTTCCACGCAGCCACCTCCTTCCGGTCCTCAGTGCAGCCCTCCTCCTCCTCTTCAGAGTAGAAATCCCACCCCTCTACACCCCTCTACACCCCTCTCCTGCATCCTTCAAACTCTATTGCCTCTGCCTTCAGCAAGATGCCAATGGCTCTCAAGCAGGTGGGAAGATTTGGGAAGGGGGTGTCCCTGGGGGCAGCACAGTGCCTGGGGCCCAGGGATGCCAAACACCCAGCAGTGGTCAGAAGAGTCCTGATTACCCGAGATACAAATAGTCTCAGCAAGGACCACTCAGAGGCTGAGAGTGTGAGCAGAGACAAGCCCAGGCCCAGGCTGGTCCTACCCTGAGGCACAGCCAGGGTGCTCACTGCTTTGCCAACATGAGCACTAACTGAATATTAATTTTCCTTAGAGAAATGTAACCTGTTTCCTCTGAATAAAGGTTATTCCTCCTGAAACGTACCCTTGCCCTTGCCTTTTGATAACTATCACCCCCAGCATCTCTGTACCGGACAAGATCTTGTACAGCTCAGGAGGTGGGAGACACCCTGGCTTTGAATCCTGACTCTACTGCTTATTTGCAGTGTTACTTGGGCAGGTTACTTGACTCAGTTTTGTCATCTATAAAATGGGGAGAATAACAGCACCTAACTTGTGTAGATTTGTGAGGAAAGATGTTAAACTGCTAATCCCATTGGTTCCCAAGAAACTAGATTCCCCTCTTAGAAGAGGGTGCTCCTGTTCATCCTGATCCCCAAACCATCATTATATGTAACACACAGTACACTTGTAAATAAATTGTGTGTATTTTCCTCAGTGCCTGGTTAGCAACTGGGGTCCAAAAGCATAATTCAGTGTGAATCTAAACAAGTTGCTATTTTGCCAAGGCTCATGGGGCTTACCAAGAGCAGATGTCTTACCAAGAGCTGCTCCGTGATCACATAATACACATTCAAGGCATTTTGAGGAAAAGAACACTCTACAATTTCGGGTGATGTCACTATAGAGGTTCTTATGTCTTCCAGTAATCCATCTGGTTAAAACGAAGAGCCAGCTCTCACTTACCTGTGCAAAGAGTGACCAGACTGTCACCCCAACCCTTACGCTTTTAGGCAGGAGTTTGACCTGCTATTTTCCCCAAGGCCTTTTGGCCAGAACTACAACCAAATAGCAAAGTTGGTAGTTTTTTTGGTTTTTGTTTTGGTTTGGTTTGTTTTTAGCTTTTTTGTCTGCCCTGAATTCTTTTCCTTATTTACTTCCTGGAGCCTCTTAGGTAAAGTGGTCAAATGACATCTTCTTTTTCTCCCAGTGAAATCAAACTGGCCTTTAAAACGTTCAAATCATAGCAGAGATTTTCCTATTTCACCAAGTCAGCTGAATGGATGGGAAAGGGGCCTACAGAGGAGAGGAAGAGACAGACAGAGATTGAGACTGAAACTGAGACTGAGACTGAGACTGAGACTGAGACTGAGGAGACTGCCAGCCGGCTGAGCAAGGAGGCTACTGCAAGTTGGCCTGACCTGGAGTGATTTACATACATTATGGCTAAAGCACAGGACACCCCCAGGAGGGTTGTTTACAAATGAGGAAATTGATTCTTAGAGAGATTCAACTCAGGGAACTTGCTCAAGGTCACACAGCCAGTAAGTGTAGTAAAACTGGGACTCAGACAGGCCCAGGGACTTCCACAAGCACATGTGCTCTTGACCAGACCAGCACTACAGTGACACCCCCTTAGCTGAGGTTTCACTTTCCTTAGTTTCAGAGGCGTGTGGTCAACTGAAGACTGAAAATACTCAATAGAAATAATTCCTGAGTGTTAAATCGCACACACGCATGTGTATTGTGATGAGCTCTCCAGCTGCCGCACTCCACTCTGCCCAGGATGTGAATCAGCCCTTGGATGGGCAGACACACACACACACACACACACACACACACACACACACACACACACACGCTGCCCGCCCTTTAGCCAGTGGCCCTCTTGGCTATCAGCTCAGTGTGGTAGTACCACACTGCTTGAGTTCAAGTAGCCTGATTTTACTTTATTATGGCTCTAAATCCCAAGAGTAGTGATGCTGGTAATTTGGATTTTCAAAGAGAAGCCATAAAGTGCTTCCTTTAAATGAAAAGGCAAAAGTAATACTTTTGTTACTGAATATTGTTATGATTTTTTTTATTATGACTCACTGCTATGGATCTCTCACTGTGCCTAATTTATAAATTAAATGTTTTCCTAGGTATGCATGCATAGGAAAAAACACATCTACAGGGTCTGGTAGTATGCGCAATTTCAGGGTATCCCTGGAGGGCTCAGCTGGGGGACTGCTGTGTACCATCTAAAAGTTTAGGGAAGATCACACATCGGTAGAGTTGTCAGGATTTCTTTACGTTTCATGGCGCCTTTTCCCCAAAGTTCTCTCTACCCATTAAATTTGTTCCAGTATCAGAATTTAGTGGTGTGAGTGGATTTAGGAGGAGGAAGCCAGAGCCAGGCCTCACAACCCTGGATATTCCAGAAACCAGTAAACAACCTGCATTTTCTACTCTGGACCTTAAGAGTGAGCAAGAGGTGACAAAGGGAAAGAGAGGAGATGACAGAATTACCATCTTCAAGGAACTGTCTAGGGGAGGAATCGGGATAAAGCCATTGACTTTGGTACTGACTTTTTGTAACCAGTGGTCCCAAAACAGTAGCCCCAAATAACATAGCATGGAAAATTTATGCAAAAGAAAATAAGAACTAGAGGCTTGAGCTGGAATGAATGAATTAGGAACATAATGGCTGCCAAGTGACAGACACCCACCAGGTGTTCACAGAGGCCATTGGCTTCAATCCTCTCACAGGTGGAGAGCTGATGAGACCCTGGCTCCAAAATTCTCTCTGAACACAAGGGCTGAAATGGCTGAGATTCAGTCTTTAGCTGGGCTAGGGAGACACATGAGTGAAGAGGGGACACCTCTCCACCGAGTACCCCCAGGCAGTATTCCCATTCAGCTCCCCCACGGGCATGTCATATGGCCAGAGAGACCCTGGAACTCTCTTGGCTATGGGTACGTAGGCGCAGGGGATAGGCACACCTGAAATTGAAAGGACTAAAAATATCTGGAGAATACAGGAAAAGCAGGCACCGGATACAGCTTCTGATTCTCAGAGGCAGAGACATCGTGTTCTGTAACCATCAAACGAAAGAACATGTGTGACAGAGGATTGAAAACCACTTTGAGCTCAGCAGACAGGCCAGGAGGATTACCTAACCCACCCACCCCCAACCCATCCCCCCCAAAAAGAAAATCTATGGTAGATTGGTTTGGTTCGTTTATTCATTCAACAGGTATTCATTGAGAGTCTAGGGTGCTCAGTAGGGTTTCAGTGCTGGAGACACAATGGTGGTCAAGGAAGGGTCTTGCACTTCATGTAACTGAGATGGTAGTTGGAAGCAACAGGAAATCAGTAAACATTTAAACAACTCCAGATTGTGATGAGTGCTGTAAAGTAAAAAAAAAAAAAAAAAAAAAAAAAAAAGCAAGTGATGTGCAGGTGAGGAGGCAGAGCGGGAAGGAGCCAGGCTCTATCTGATAAGCTCTGGCCAGCATTGGGGTCAAACCCAGCTCCACCTCTCACTAGCTCATGGTTTTGGGCAAGTTACTCTTCTGTGTCTAGATGTCCCCATCTCCAAAACAGGGCAAGTAAGACTTGCTTTGCAGAGTACTCGTGAAAGGGTCAGAGTGAAGCATGTGAAGCACTGATGAATACTATAGGAATTTCTTGGTTGCAAACGACAAGATTCACATCAGAGAGTTTAGGTGGCAAAGGCATTAACTAAAAAAAATAGCTCTGAGCATACAACAAGTGCGTCTCTAGCTTGCTCCAGGGCAAGAACAACCATGGCAGGTCTCATGACTGAGCGTGACTACACTGTGGGGAGAGTCACCACTGTGGCGTCCTAGAAAAGGATGCCTCCCTTCCCTTTCACCATACTAGAACCCACACAGCACCCCATTCCTCACATGTTCTATGTGAGTATCTCTGATGGGCAGATCATAAGCCCTATCCAAATTCTGGTTCTCTGGGGAGGCTAGAAAAGTGAGTTTATGGTTTTTACCTTGGCAGGCAGGACACACAATGTGGGAAATTCTTCAAGAATAGGAAGCATGATTGACAGCGCTGTACACTTTGCCTCCAAGGTGCAGAGCAAAAAATCAGATAGCTGGTCGACATGACCTATACTCAGTACTCCTCCTTCTAGTTCCCAAGCAAACAAATCAGCACCCTGAGAGAGCACCTTTGCAGGCTGTGACACTCTTCTCTGAATTTGTTAAATAAAGAGGGAAAAGGGTTGTGGGAAGCAACAATGATATACCATTTTATACCATCAATTCCACAAAATGTAAGTCCAACAATATCATGCATTGATGGGCATGCAGAGAAAAGAAAACCCTCATACATGGCTAATAGGAGTATGGATTGATGTAACCATTTTGGCATGCAATTCAGAAATAACCCGATGAAATTGAAGATATTTCTGCTCTGTGACCCAGAAATTCCACTCCTAGAGAAATTTTCAAATGTATATACAGAGAAAACACATAGATGAATGTTCATTGCAATACTGTTTGTAATGTTGAAAAATTGGAAATGACTGCATGTACATCAACCAGAGATGAATAAAGAAATTGTGGCTTACCAAGTAATCAAAGACCATTCGGCAGTTATAAGTGAAGTAGAACAACACATAGCAATGTGGATAAATATCTAAGATAAAAACTGAGTCAAAAACAAGTCACAGAAGGGGAAAAAGAAAAGTAAATCACAACCAGATACCAATTAAAAATGCAAAACACAGTAATCACATGTCCATGCTACCCTTATATGGCCTGCAAATGGAAGCCATGCATAGGGTTGGGGTATACACAACTGGGACACTGCACATCTCTGCACATCTGGAGGGAGAGGAAGAAACTGAAAGAAGGCTTCGATTACACATGAAACATTTTACATGTCTCTTTGTGTAATGAAAATGTTTCACAGAATTTTTAAAACTAAAGAAAGAGTAGAATTTGGAACCACTCAACTCTGTACTAACTCGAAAACAATTTTTAAACTTCTTTGAGCCTCAATTTCCACATCTTGAACTTGGGGCTAATTATACCTGCAAGGTTGAAGCACACGGAATTGTGTTTCACCCAGCAGCTTCACAGGTTCACCCTCACTTTGCCCTGTAGAGCAATATGGAGAGCACAGAGAAAAAAGCTGCCCATTTGCTCCTCAAAAAAGTCATCTTATGGAAAAGAGAGACGTTTTGTTGGAAGGTTTGAGTGCACCCTGGCCTAAAAAAAAAAAAGAAAACCAGATGACCTCTTGAGATCTCCTGCAGGCCACCAGGATCCTATCAGGTAGGCGCTGAATCACCCAAATCACTGGAATACCAGTCTCCGAGGGGAACAATCCTTGTTGGGACCCCTTCCTGCAGCACAGCTTTTTCAGCCTCATTTCAAAAACATCGTGTGGGTTGAGGGGGCCCCGTCAAGACAAATGAACCCTTCTCCAGCTCATGTCAGATGGAGGAGCCAGCAGAGACATATCTGTTCGGCGGGGCAGCACCAGCCAGGGACCAGGCTGTAATGTCAAAGCCAATCAGTTGACCAACCTGTTAAAAAGACTCCGAATAAGCTTTCCACTAACCTTAAGCAGAACAGACGGGCACCTTCCTTACAGGATCAGCCTCCGAAACAACAAATGTATATCTTCATCCACTCAAGACTGAATAGATTACATAGTAAATGTTTGCAGCAGGTGCCAGAAATGGCAGTATGTGGGTGCTGGAGGTTTTGGGGGAGGGTGGTGGAGGGATGGGCAGGAAAGACCTGAAGAGGATTAATGATCACAACCTGAGGAAAAGACACTGTAGCCAATTTGTGCTGATTTTTTTTTCATTCTGAAAATGGGAAAAACCTATGGATTATTCAAGCTTAATTGATGTTTTACAGCAAAAGAAATGAAAGATGCTTAATTCATACATATATTCTTTGACTGGGGTCCATTACCAAACTGTCCCCCTAATCAGCCAAGCTGGTAGGCTTTGCTGTGTCTTCTGGGTCTACTCCCACACAAGCCTGTGCCCAGCAATATGTCAGTCCCTGGGCAACTGCTTTTCTTGTTGTTTAAGAGGAGAGAGTGGAGTTGAGAAAAAGCTGAAAGAAACGATCTGGACAGAGAATAAACACCTTTAGTCTTTGCAATTTAGCAATTTAATTTGTTCTGCACAAGTTGCAATTTTTCTAGCCTTAGCCCTGAAATATTTTAGGACTTCTCCTAAACAGCAACTCTGGCAGCTTCTCCACAGCAACTCTGGCAGACAAACTCAAAATTCTCGGGCAGCTGGGTGTGGTGGTGCGCACCTGTAATCCCAGCCTCAGGGGAGGCTGAGGCAGGAGGATCGCAAGTTCAAAGCCAGCCTCAACAACTTATCGAGACCCTGTCTCTAAATAAAAATATATAAAGGGCACAATGGTTAAGCACCCTGGGGGTCCATTTTTTAGTACAAAGAAAGGGGGGGAAGAGAAGGGGAATTGCACAGAAGGAGACCCTCGTTGTTATACAAAATGACATATAAGATGGTGTGAGGGGGAAGGAAAAAAAAGAGAGAGAGAGAAATGTGTTACAGTAGATGAGGTAGAGGGAGGTGATGGGAGGGGAGGGGAGAGGAGGAGGATAGGAAGGGCAGCAGAATACAACAGACTCTAGTATGGAAGTATGTATAAACGTGGCTGTATAACCAATGTGATCCTGCAATCTGTACACATGGAAAAATAAGAATTCATACCCCATTTGAAACAAATGTATGATATGTCAATATCATTGTAATGTTTTGAGCAACTAATAAAAAAAAATCTTGTGCAAGTCCTTGATCTTAGTCCCAGTTTCTTGTCCTCCATATGACAGACACATCTGGAAAACAGGAACAAAAGTTGCCTTGTAGAGTTCTAATGAAGATGAGATGACACAGGCGGGATGACCCATAGAGGTTCTTTCTTCTGGCACTTACGAGAACAGGTCATTTCCATGTGCATGATGTACAGTATTCAGTGGTTCAGGAGGAGGGAAAAAGCTCAAGAAGGTAAATAGAGGCAACAGGGTTGTGAACCACCCAACTGTCCTTCTTTGACCCCATGAATATGAGTGGAATATCCTCCAGTTCTCAGAAACCTCAGGATGAACCCAGGAAAAACAGCATATAAACCAACTATAGAATTCTCCACATGTGAGACCCCCCTCCACCCCACCCCCACCCCCACAAGTCACAGGGGATCCATCCCAGCACAGCCAAGCCTCAGAGGGCCATGTTTTTGGGTGAATGGATGCTTAATTCCAGCTGTTGTGGTTAAAAATGTATTTCAAAGGGAGGGACAAAAACCCACTAGAGGGGCAGGATGTCAGAGGAGCTAGGAAGAGCTGTCCCCGCAGCACTCGGCTCTGGGGACTGGTTCCGGAAGCCCTCCCCTGCAAGGCTGCTCAGGAAGCATTTGCATTGGAGTAGGGGCTGCCCCTCCGCTGCCTTCCAGATTGCCCAGATGGGCATTCACAAGGAATGCAAATTCAAAATAGGAGCCAGAAAATCAATTGCCTTCTACAATAGGCATGTATTTCTTTTGTAATCAGAAGACAATAGATCTCATAAAAAAGAAATAAAGAATGCCAAATTGATTAAGCCTATACAATTGAGGCAGAACATCTGTATACATTAAAGCCTAATCTTTGCAAATAGTTGTGGACAGAGACTGAGGGGATATGACAATCTGTCCACAACTTGAAAGCAGGGCAGCAAAAATACAGTGTTGGCCAGCAGGGGCCAGCAAGGCTCAGGGGTCAGCTTGAGATATCAGCAAACAAGACAGATAAAAAGAAGAAAAATAAAGAAGAGGTTTAGATACCAAGTGAAACCACCTTAGCACTAATGCACCTAGAGAATGGGAAGGGGACGGTAGACATCAGCCCTAAAGAGACCAGAAGTATAAACCAAAATATCCCTTACCCTGGCAAAGTCACCAAACAGTTTGCACATGGCCTCTAGATCGATTTCCCCTATTTACATCTTGCAGAATCACAGTCCTCTGCATGTCCTTAAGAATCTTCAAAGGGATGGAGGGCAATTTCCATTTACAGTCAGAGCCTCTGTCCTGCTCCAGGCTCTGTCCACACCTCCACTGCCCTGGGTGCTGCCATCCTGCTGGCCTTAGTTAGAAGTAGGCCTGGGGCTCTGCATCCTCCCAGACTCTACCCTGGATGCTCTTTTTTGGACATTGACATGTCAATTGTCTCTGAATGGCTGATGCTAGGCTCTAGGCTTCTGCAGATTGCATGCCATGGTCCAAGCCCATCAATGCCCCATCCGCCTTCCCCAGAGCCCTGACCTCCTCTGCCCTCCAAACCCTCAGGTCTGTTCCACACTGCCCTGGATCTGCAGCCTTCCTCCACAGTGGAACTGTTATTTTGTTTTGTCATGCATCTTCTCCCTGCAGGAGTGTTTCCTACATAGATTCTGGGGAGATAAAGATGAAAGATGAACGGACCCTGCCCTACAGAGGCCCGCTATCCTACAGAAGGAGCAAACACCTAACTGAGTGCTACCAAGTGTCTCCTGTAGCATAAGCCAAGTCCACAGAAGCAAAACAAACCAAAATCTCAATGCCATCCTCCAATCTTCCCTTCCAATCCCATCTGTCAGCAACTCCTGTCTTGTCAGCTTCTAGTCTTACCTGAGCAACCGTCACCTCTCACTGGTCCCTGCCTCTGCCTGTGGCCCCTGGAGCCCATCAATGTGACAGCAAGAGGAGTTCTGTCCAAATTGGAGTCAGGTCTCCCCACTGTCCTGCTCAGAACCCTCCAATGCTCCCACTCCATGCGTCTCTACTCAGACCCCATGTCCCACCTGCCCTGGGCCTCCTCTCACTTCCCTGAACCACACTGGCCTCCCTAATGCTTCCTCAGTCTGCCAGACCCACTCTTACCTTGGGGCCTTTGCTCTGGCTACCCCTGTTATGCTCGAGTTCGGGACCCCCAAAAGACCACCAGAGACCAAGATCCATGTAAACAGCAAAGAGGCATTTATTGCGAGCTAGCTCTGTCCTCTGTGCACACAGCAACTGGGTGACACTGAGAGGCCCCAAGCCAGGGTTTGCAGCAGTTTTATACACTCTTTGGAGAAGGCAGGACTTCACATACATCATAGCATCTCTTAGGAAATCATCACACACCGTGGGAAAATCATAAAACAACTCTAAAACATGACTAGCACATTCACTGGCGGGAACAAGTTGGGTAGGGGTGATTGGTCAGTACAAGAGGGGGATTCGTTTGAATGGATTGGTTTAAGCCACCAGGGGATATGTGCTGAACTACATGGTTTCCCAACATGTTATCAACCACTGTAAACTACTAGGAGGGTCATCTGGCATCCCAGGTATTTTCCCTGTCTCATGATGATCGGTGGTTGCTAGGGGGTTGCTATGGGTCCTCACCTTGCCTTACTGAGTCAGGGACACCTGGTGCAGCAGATCTCTCCTGTTATTTGCAGACAAACAACTCAGCAGGGTGGGTATGTGCTTAGGAGTGCTCTGTGGGTTTTTCCAAGGACAAGGGTCACAGCCCCTTCCTCGGCCAGGCTTTGTTCTGAGGTAGAGGCTGGTTTGTCACCCCTTCTACAAGGATATTCCTACCAGATGCCAGCTCAGCTATTTCTATCACTCTCTTTAAGTTCTCTTTATGTCTTTAGTCAGGAATCACAAACTTGATCACGCTGTTAAAAAAAAAATCACAGTCCTGCCAAATAATGACTACTATCTATAGTACATGTCTATCTTGTTTATTGTCTATGTCCCTTCACTAAACTGTATGCCCAATAAGGAGAGGGACTACTATTTTTGTTTCTGTTTTTTCCTACTATTGTACACAGTGTTTGGTAAATACCTGTTGAGTGAATGAGTCCAGGAATGTGAAATGGATGAGGGGATGCTTCAGATGGTGCTTGAAGGACAAGGGAGGAAAATGTTCCTCATGCTCAGTGCTGCACATTGATACCAGGTTGTTCTTCCAGGGAAAAGGCCCCGGGCCACTTATCACATTGGTCAATTTTCCATAATCCAGAGTCTGGCCCTCCATCTTTAAGTCAGAAACCCAATTTGCACCTTCTCTGAGAAATCAGGCTCACAGTGGCCAAATTATAAAATCAGAATATTCATTTACTTCTTAATGATAAAAATTAAACAAAACACTGTTATTCAGATGGAAAAAAGCCGGTGAACACCTGTGACCAGTATGTTTGCCGCCCCCTCCACCTGGAAAACCAACAGTAACCAGAAGGGAGCTTGGTAATAATGAAACAAAACCAAGGAAAATGAGGAGAAGCCAACATGTAACTGCTGTCAGGATTAGGTGATCTGTGGGGCAAGTGGTCAGCAGAATTCTTATGGTTGCAAGTAACAGAAAACCCAACTCAACTGACTTAAGCACAAAGTTCATACAACTAAGAGAGCCATTAGCAGTCGGGCATAACTTCATACAGAGATCAAAGGGATCCAGTTTCTTGGTACACACCTTGTCCCTCTTGATTCCTCTTGTTAGTACTATTCTTTTTTTTTTTTTTTTTTTGGTACTTGGGATTGAACCCAAGGGCACTTAACCACTGAGCCATACCCCCAGACCTTTGTTGTTGTTGTTGTTGTTGTTGTTTTAATTTTAAGACAGGGTCTCACTAAATTACTTAGGGCCTGGCTAAATTAAGTCCTTTACTGAGGCTGGCTTTGAACTTGAGTTCCTCCTGCCTCAGCCTCCCAAGCCACTGGGATTATAGGCTACTGTGCCCCACTCCTTAGCTTTATTTTCAACAAGTTCTCTCTATGTGGTAGTAGGTGGTTGTAACAGGTTCAGTCTTATATTCACAATTCCCAAACTAGATGAAAAAAAAAACAGCTTATTTTCTAGTAGATATGCAAAAGTCCTAAAATATGCCAGGTGCAGTGGCACACACCTGCAATCCTAGCAGCGCAGGAGCCTGAGGCAGAAGGACCACAAGTTCATGGCCAGCCTTAGCAATTTAACAAGACCCTGTCTCAGAAAAAAAAAAAAGTCCTGTGGTTCCCTCCAGGTCTCCCTAATCTGCTTGGTTGGGGTAATGAAGACTATTTATTAGCCTTGGCTCATCCTGTGCTCCAGCACTTGAGATGTGGTGGGGCAGTGTCAAAACTGTGGCTTTAGAACATGAATTGAAGACTATTCATAAAAACAAGGTGAGCAGGGCTGGGGCTAGAGCTCAGTGGTAGAGTACTTGCCTAGCATGCCTGAGGCCTTAGATTCAATCCCTAGCACCCCCACCACCCCCGCCCCTGCAAAAAAAAAAAAAGGATGAGGAAATGATAGGAGAAAAAAAATAAAAACTTTGCTCCATGGCCTATGACCTCTTATTGTCTGCTCTTGTCAATGGAGTGGGAGAACCCAGTGTCCAGATAAACCTCCTGCACCCAGTGTCAGTGATGACACTATGCATGCCTTTGTCAGTCAGCCTGGAAGTCTAGTAGCCAGGACTCCCCCTTCCCTGGTTGGTGCAGAGACATGCACTCCTCCGGGGCTCTATGCTGACCAGCCCCAGTTAACACATTTTGTCAATCACAGCCTCCAGGTGAGACCCTTCACCCTCCCTCAGAGCCTTTGTATGTCTGAGCTCTCACCCAAGGTAACTCAGATCCTTTATGGGAAGAACAAAGTTTCCCCCCATAGAGAGCTGGAGCATGGTCTGAGGCAACCCTTGCAGACACATTCTTTTTAAAAAGTCTCAGGTTAAAGACACAAATTGGTGTGAAAATACTTTGTATACAACCAGAGATATGAAAAATTATGCTCTACATGTGAAATAAGAATTGTAGGGCTGGGGATGTGGCTCAGGCCGTAGCGCACTCGCCTGGCATGTGTGCAGCCCATGTTCGATTCTCAGCACCACAAACAAAGATGTTGTGTCTGCTGAAAAATAAAAAATAAATATTGAAATTCTCTCTCTCTCTCTCTCTCTCTCTCTCTCTCAAAAAAAAAAAAAAAAAAAAAAAAAAAAAAAAAAAAAAAAAAAAAAAAAAACCTTGCAGCTGAGTGGCACCTGATCCCCCAACCTAAAGGGTCAGATGCAAGTTTCTTAAAAAAAAAAAAAGAATTGTAATGCATTCCACTGTCATATATAAATAAAAAAATTAATTAAAAAGTCTCAGGTTCCACCTTAATATTAATACAGATTGTGTATTCTATTCTTTAGGGTTTTACTTATCTGCAAGGAGAAATGAAATCTCCAGAAACATGTGTCATGACCCACACAGTATTCACCAGAGTCATCTGTTCCCTTACAGGCTTGGGGGGACTGCCATCCAATGAAACTCGGGATCTGGCTCCTCGGGTGGCCGCTAAGAGTCCAGATGATGAGCCCAGAAGTTCAGAGAAGTCAGCTTGGTGACCAGAGGGAAAGCCAGCAGGAGGACTCAGGCACATGAACTTCTCTGGTTCCTCCCCATGGGCTATTGCCTGAGTGGTTTCCTCCAGGTCTCCCTAATCTGCCTGGTGACCCGCTGTGTCTCAGGGCTTTGATGAAGCAAGGCCAAAGCTGTTGAGTCACATCACCACCCACCTCCCCTTGCCTTGGGCCGTTTTTCCCTCACCTCCATTTCCTGGCTTCCTCCTCTCCCACAATGAAACAGCAGTTGGCCCTGGCTGTGGGCTCTGCTTTCTAGAGGACCCCAGGCCAGGATGTGATCCACTCTTATTACACTCAAGAAAGTTTCCAACCTTGTGGAATATCTCCGTACAACCCCAGGTTTGGCAACAAGCAGCACAGAAAGAAAGGCAGTCCCAAAGCAAGAGAATAGCTAGTCCCAAACCAGAGGCCTAGAACTGTGAGGGTTCATAGCTGATGAGGAAAGATAGCAGGAAAGACCTCGGGAGACTGAAGAGGGGCTTGTGAGCCAGGCCCTGCAGGGGATGTTGACCAGACCTTCCTCCATCCCAGGGCCTGAAATGCCGCCTAGGAGGCTCCCCCACCATTCTTCTTAAGTACAACTAATGCAGTGAGTCACTGTTCCTGGCTTCTCCTGGTTCCTGGCAAAGACAAGACTGAGAGACACTGGCACAAGTAGGAAATTCAGGTCAAAATGAGACAGACATACCGTTACCGCTGTTTACCATGATGGGTCCTTGCTTCCCTGAATGCTGAAGTATAACACCAGAGAAGCACCTTGGGGCAAGTGGAGAGTGGACAGTGGAAGGCTTTATTAAAGGACAGCAGAAAAATTGTCCCTCCCACCCCAGGAAGAAGGGGGACCCGAAAAGTGGAATCTGTGGAAAGGGGAGGTCTTCTCCCTTTTATATCTAAAGTCTTCTTTTGTCCTCCCACATTCCTGTTCTTTATTTCCCTCTATCTTGCATGTGATGGGGAATGCAGGTGGGAAGGCCAAAAGGTGGGAAACAGGTGGACCCATGGGGGGTTGAGGAGAGATCTGGGCAAGGTGGTTTGATTAGCACCTCCCAGTTTTGCTGGGAGCTGCTTCATTAACAGTTCTTTAGGACAGCTGAGGCCTTGGGGACATTAATATTTCAATTCCCCAAGCGTTGTTCTGGTTTCCCCAGCTCAGATCAGACTCCATTTTCTTTATTAGACTCGATATTAGATTTACCTAACTACTGATTTACCTAACTACCTATCTTTAAATCTGGCTTCAGTACTTTGAACATTCTCCTGTACACTGTGGAGTGCCCTAAGAGGTATCTGAGTTAACGAAAGATAGAAACAGAGCTGAAGTTTTTTTTAAGTATAAATCTGGTATGGCCATAGGGAAGATGAAGAATAAGGAAATGAGTTAGGAAAATTTTCTTTCCAAGCTCGTGACTGATGGAATAAGGAAGAAGTTTCAAAAATGACCTCAGGTTGAGTGGTGATGCCAGGATAGTCAGAGAGTGCAACACAGGTAGGAGCTTATGGCAACAGGACCCAAACTGAGTGCTCCCTAGAAACATTCCAAACATTCCAACCATCCAAACCCTTTTGACCCAAAGAAATGTGCCGCAGTCTGGCTGGGCACAAAAAACTGGGAGGTCACAAGCCACTTGTAGATTCAAGCATGAACAAACTTTATTTTTCAACCCATGCAAACTCAACGGGAACTCCGCGAGAACTCAAAAGTAGTGGGCACCCGAGGCAGCAGGAGCTGCCCCTTCTGGCAAAATGCCAGGCACCATCTTGACCTGGCCGTGGCTCTCAACATCTCCCCCCTTTTGTTTAATTAAACAACAAGTATGTGGCTTAGGGACCGTGCCTGCCTTAGGTTGCCCAATACTACATATGGTTCTTACTCGTCATCGGATGAGCTGACCTCAAGGCGTCAGCCTCCTGTCTTAGGTTGGTACCACTGCAATTGGATCTTACCCGTCATTGACTACCGGCCCAGCATTATTTAGCCATACTGTGGATAGTGGTTTTTATACAAACACCATAAACAACCTGCTACAAGCAGAAAGGGGAGGATACAAAATGCCATGACACCAAGCCAATTGATGGCCCCTTTTGGAAAAATTGTACCACTGATGACATCATCAGCAAAGATACCCCGGCACTACCACAATTCACTGTACCAACAGATAGTTCCACGATGCATACAAGTGATACATAGTCCAGGCAAGTTCTACAAGCAGTTCAAAGCAGAGGAATCCATTAATATGTCCATTTCCTCCCAAAGTAAATTGACTCCTTGATTGAGCATCACTAGTTGAGTTATTATTAATTGATGCATCAGTTTATACAGTTTACTGTGATAGCTATCACAGAAGCTGTAGTTTGGTTTTATCTTTGTCTTCACTGGCCCTGGGATGAAGATAGGAATTCTGGCAATGATGGCTAAAAAAAAATTATGTAACATTCCAGCAGGCACTAAAAAAAAGCAATTTTCTAAACAATTTAGTATCCTGAATAGAATTAGATATAATGAAAAGGAAAGGTGAAAGTAAACAAACAGATCTGTTAACCACATTTTAAAACAATCCTCAACAGCTGTTTACCTAATTTAAATTAAACTGTTTAAATCACATGAATAAAAAAAATTTGGATCCATTTTTTCATGAGCGCTCCTCATATATGATATATGGACATACGCACATACAGACATACAACACAAACACAAGTGTGCACACATAACACAATACATACAACACATAACATAATAGTAAAGGCCTTGTAGCTTTTCACAGGTGAAATCCCCATTGCAATGCTCAAAAACTCCACAGTCAAAAAATAGAACTGATCATAAAAACATTAACCTAGGTCTGTATGAGCTCAAAAAACAAAAATAGAACTTCATGATGTGGGAAAAGGCAATAATAAAATAGATATTGAAAAAAGCATCCTGGTTGCCATCTGGGTTTGACTCTTCTTTTGATATCCCATCCTTCTTCCTGTAATTTGCATATGGGTCTGAAGGTATTCCCACAAGCAAGCCCCAAAGTTTTTTACATTTGAAATAGGCCTTAATGGTGTTCATTATTCATTAGCCTCCAGGTGTGGGAGAACCACTGTCACAGATGTAAGGATAGCCAAACTGGAGTTCTGGATATCAGCTGTTATGGATTTGAGCCAAATCATCTTCTTTTTGGTCTGTAGAAATCACTTTAGTTAGTCTCTCTGGGATCCAAATTGGCTGCTGATCTCCCTGTGGAAACACAAAAACAGACCCCCGACTCCAGACAATCACTGGGTCAGGACCTTTCCATTGTCCTGTTAGAATATCCTTCCAAAGTACCTTGGGCTTATGTACATTTTTTGGACACATGTGCCTTTCCACAGCACTAAGCCTTGATTAATCCAAATTTAAAAAGTTTAGAGTAAAAAGGGTTATTTTAAGTTTATCTTTGGAGGATATATACCCCTTCCCAATTCCCTCTTTTTGCTTTAATAAGTACATTTTAATAGTTTGATGAGCTCTTTCAACTATGCCTTGTCCCTGAGGATTGTATGGGATTCCTGTTATATGAGTAATGCCAAATGATGAGCAAAATTATTTAAAAGAGGTAGAAGTATAGCCAGGGCCATTATCGGGTTTTAACTGTTTTGGAATGCCCACAAAATTTTGTAAGCAATGAGCTATAATATCTTTAGTTTTTTCTCCGGCATGAAGGGAGCCCATCAAAAATCCAGAAGAAGTATCAACTGTAACATGCAAATATTTTAATTTTCCAAATTCTGGCAAGTGTGTGATGTCCATCTGCCAAATATGGTTAGGTATCAGTCCTCTAGGATTGACTCCAAGATTAACTTGTGGTAAAAAGGTCACACAATTTTGACATTGTTTTATTATTTGTCTAGCTTGTTCCTTAGGTATTTTAAAATGCTTTTTTAAAGTATTTGCATTGACATGGAAGGATTTATGAAAATTTGTAGCTTTTTCTAGTGTAAAAATATATGTATGTCATGTGTAGCTTTATCTGCTAAACCATTGCCCAAACTAAGGGCTCCAGGCAATCCTGTATGTGCCCTGATATGTCCTATAAAGAATGGATCTTTTCTGTCCCAGATTAGACTTTGTATAGTGGAAAACAAAGAGAAAACAGTAGAGGAAGGGTAAA